>NC_056435.1:6351137-6673137 GCF_018296145.1 Oncorhynchus tshawytscha
GAGTCTTCGGTAAAGACTTAAAGGTTGAGACCGAGTTTGCGTCTCTGACATGCGTAGGCAGACTGTTCCATAAAAATGGAGCTCTATAGGAGAGTTGTGTAGAGCTCAATGACCTGGAGGATTTGAATTGGACCTATGCCTTTACTTTCCAATAGTTTGACTTTAACGACCGTAAATTCATACTGGAAAGTGGCGTAGTGCACTAATATGTGGATATAGTAATAGTTCCACACGTCACTTATATGAATGCTTCTCTATTATTAACGAGGCATTTGTAAATCAAACTACAACTAGTAGCAATTAAGTACCCTTTATTGGGAGATCTGCTGTGAATTCATTATCATTACTATCAAACTATACTAGAATAGCACATTCTACATTCCACATTCTAATGCAGCACACTGAAGCATGCCAGGATAACGTAAAAACTGAACCATTCACAATATTGTAATGGCCATTTTGATCTACTATTTCTATTGTTGACTTCTCTCAGGATGGCAAACCTTTGAGATGCAGACAGACTGTTGTGTTCTTATGTGCCGAATGTTTTTCCCCAGAGAGCTGACTGTCCATTTTGACCACATGGAGGCACAAACAAAAAGAAAGAAAGATTTGTCTCAATGCAGTAGTACTCATTAGAACATAATGTTGCATGATGCTTGAGAATATGGAGCCTGCACAATGAAACTTATTCCACAGTAAGAGATTGAAGGAATATTTAATACTGTATTCAGTTGTGTAGAACTCAAGGACTTGGAGGATTTACTTTCTAACAGTTTGACGTAGACGACTGTACAAGTGGATTCATACTGGAGTGTGGACTATTCACTAATAAATCAAATCAAATCAAATCAAATTTTATTTGTCACATACACATGGTTAGCAGATGTTAATGCGAGTGTAGCGAAATGCTTGTGCTTCTAGTTCCGACAATGCAGTAATAACGAGCAAGTAATCTAACTAACAATTCCAAAAAAAAAAAAAAAAAAAACTACTGTCTTATACACAGTGTAAGGGGATAAAGAATATGTACATAAGGATATATGAATGAGTGATGGTACAGAGCAGCATAGGCAAGATACAGTAGATGATATCGAGTACAGTATATACATATGAGATAAGTATGTAAACCAAGTGGCATAGTTAAAGTGGCTAGTGATACATGTATTACATAAGGATGCAGTCGATGATATAGAGTACAGTATCAACGTATGCATATGAGATGAACAATGTAGGGTAAGTAACATTATATAAGGTAGCATTGTTTAAAGTGGCTAGTGATATATTTACATAATTTCCCATCAATTCCCATGATTAAAGTGGCTGGAGTAGAGTCAGTGTCATTGACAGTGTGTTGGCAGTAGCCACTCAATGTTAGTGGTGGCTGTTTAACAGTCTGATGGCCTTGAGATAGAAGCTGTTTTTCAGTCTCTCGGTCCCAGCTTTGATGCACCTGTACTGACCTCGCCTTCTGGATGACAGCGGGGTGAATCCCAAATGGATACTTTGGGTACTGGATATTTATGTACAAGAGAAATGTATTTTTGGTTCTGAAAGGATCACGTGCCGTCATCATTGCTTTGCACAAAAAGGGCTTCACAGGCAAGGATATTGCTGCCAGTAAGATTGCACCTAAATCAACCATTTATCAGATCATCAAGAACTTCAAGGAGAGGGGTTCAATTGTTGTGAAGAAGGCTTCCTAAAGTTGATTCAGCTGCGGGATCGGGCACCACCAGTACAGAGCTTGCTCAGGAATGGCAGCAGGCAGGTGTGAGTTCATCTGCACGCACAGTGAGGCGAAGACTTTTGGAGGATGGCCCGGTGTCTAGAAGGGCAGCAAAGAAGCCACTTCTCTCCAGGAAAAACATCAGGGACAGACTGATATTCTGAAAAAGGTACAGGGATTGGACTGCTGAGGACTGAGGTAAAGCCATTTTCTTTGATGAATCCCCTTTCCGATTGTTTGGGGCATCCGGAAAAAGCTTGTCCGGAGAAGACAAGGTGAGCACTACCATCAGTCCTGTTTCATGCCAACAGTAAAGCATCCTGAGACCATTCATGTGTGGGATTGCTTCTCAGCCAAGGGAGTGGGCTCACTCACAATTTTGCCTAAGAACACAGCCATGAATAAAGAATGGTACCAACACATCCTCCGAGAGCAACTTCTCCCAACCATCCAGTAACAGTTTGGTGACAATGCCTTTTCCAGCATGATGGAGCACCTTGCCATAAGGCAAAGGTGGTCCCTAAGTGGCTCGGGGAACAAAACATCGATATGTTGGGTCCATGGCCAGGAAACTCCCCAGACCTTAATCCCATTGAGAACTTGTGGTCAATCCTTAAGAGGCGTGTGGACAAACAAAAACCCACAGATTCTGACATACTCCAAGCATTGATTATGCAAGAATGGGCTGCCATCAGTCAGGATGTGGCCCAGAAGTTAATTGACAGCATGCCAGGACGGATTGCAGAGGTCTTGAGAAAGAAGGGTCAACACTGCAAATATTGACTCTTTTCATCAACTTCATGTAATTGTCAATAGAAGCCATTGACACTTATGAAATGCTTGTAATTATACTTCAGTATTCCATAGTAACATCTGACAAAAATATCTAAAGACACTGAGGCAGTAAACTTTGTGGAAATTAATATTTGTGTCATTCTCAAACCTTTTGGCCATGACTGTATTATTCCAGCCCAGGTGCAATTTTGATTTTGGCCACTAGATGGCATCAGTGTATGTGCAACATTTTAGACTGATCCAATGAACCATTGCATTTCTGTTCAAAATGATTTAATTAAGACTTACCAAATGTGCCTAATTTGTTTATTAATAACTTTTCATGTTCAAAATTGTGCACTCTCTTCAAACAATAGCATGGTATTATTTCACTGTAATAGCTACTGTAAATTGAACAGTTTTGTTAGATTAACAATAATTTAAGCTTTCTGCCAATATCAGATATGTCTATGTCCTGGGAAAATGTCTTGTTACTTATAACCTCATGCTAATCGCATTAGCCTACATTAGCTCAACAGTCCCGTGGAAGGGACAACAGTCTTATCTTTCACTAACAACACAACCCACTATGGAAGCTAAAAAAGAAACATACAGTAGACCTATCATCACTGTCTGATGAAAACCAGAAACGTTTCAGGAAATGGGAAAAACACATTATTTTCTCGTTAACAAACATACAATAATGAAATATCAGAAGCTATTTTGAAAACAATGTTTTGCTGGTCCTAGAGTCATGAAATGTTCAGAGTACATTGAGGGGAGTTACTGCTTTTCAATAAATAAATAAACATCTCCAAAACTGAGTTATGAGGTTTTCGTCAGGCAGTGTCTACAATGTCTGTCTCGTAATTAGTGCGTGGAGATGATAAAACAGGAAAATGCAGGTAGACTCCTCACTGTACCAACAATAGCTGCAGATTGCCAAGCAGATGGCCAATAATATATATGTGATTTATGTCAATTGGAAAATATTCAGGCTCTGTGAGGGTGCAGACCATGCAGGATACTGATTAAATGGAAAATATTGAATTTCCATACACTCGATCATCCCCAGAGTATATGAATGATGTGCAATAAGAGAAATGCTGTAAGGGATGTTTGATTTCCATAGTTTAGCTCGCTGACAGTGCTGATTGTTAGCTAAGTGCCTTAGTTGGTGAAATTCTTTGCTTTTGAGAGAACGTACTGTAGCATCTATCTGATTGAAATGTGAAGTTAGTTGCTGCCGAGAGCAAGCTAATTGTGCAGCTATTATAGTTAAACATGACTATATGTGGTAGCAAGTTAGCGTAACATGATTTTGTGATGAAATCACAGGAGACCTGTCTAAAGGGTGGTTGTTTTCCTGAGTTTGTAATACTTTCCTTTGGTGTCGGAGTTTGAGCTGCTAGGGCAGAGAAAAACAATGTTTTTATCAAGGTTTTAACAACTTATGGCTGAAGCCTGTGGATGTTCTGAGATGAACGCCATACTTAAAAGGTGATGTTCCTTGCCAAAAAGGTACTGCACATCATGATGCTCTGAGCATCATATATTCTGTGTACAAGCAGACTAGCAGAGACATCATTGAGATCAGGACTTCCATGTGGAAAGAACAAAAATATTTCTGGGGAAAACAGATAATGGAAAAATGCATGTGTAATGCAGTGAAATGATACATTTAAAATATATCAATATATATCAATTCCAACAACAAATGAAACTGCAAAAATGAACTAAACGCAAAGGCCAAGTTAATGTCCTTCTGTATTCAGGGGAATACACTGAAAAAAATAAGAAATAATACCAAAGCTCTGACAGAGGGACAGTCATGTGCTCATGGTGATATCTATCTAGAAGCAGGAAGTGACATAATGTACAACCATATTTAGACAGAATTTAATTTTGACTTTGGCATACGCCAACATTTACATTTTTGGGGAAAATAGACTAAAACATTGCATCATTAAGAATCCCACTAAGTATAGCTTAGGGTCGGATTACACAAAGTCTTGTTTTTCCGCTATGATTTACACCCTCAAAAAAACACTAATGAGAAAATGTGCTTAAATGTGTAAACCAGTGGGATGGGACAAACCTCTGCCAGTTTTCCATCAAACAGATGCCCTCACCAAAATATGCTGCTCTGTGCCAAGGGGAGAAATCATTTGATGCTTCAGCTTCCTGGACTTCCTGGACTTTGTGTCCTTCAGTTCATCTTTGGAGGGATGCTATTTCAACAGAGACTGAAGGAATTAGCTTGATGCCTGACCATTGAGATAGATCTCAGTGAAGCAGAACAGCAGGTACTCTCTGTAATTGGGGGATTCCCACGTATAGTCTGGCAACATTAGACAAGGCTTCCTTTGTTGATATACACAATACTAGTTCAAAACCACGCTCTGCTATGTATTTGAATTACCTCTGAACCAAATGAGGGGGTTGGGGCCTTAGAATGGCAGGCTCATAACTCATGACTCGGTTGGTCCTCAGCCCCCAGTCGCAGTACAAATGGAGAACACACATTATCCAGCCCTGGCTGCCCAGGCATCTCCCTCTCAGAACTCTCAGAGATAAAGGTTGCCAGTAGCAACAGTCATCTCCTCTCTGGCTGCTTCTGGATATCATTATAAAAAATAGGTCACAAGATTGGATTTTTTCCCACTAGGATTTCAACTAATATATCATACATGCTGAAAAAAAATGCAACATGTAACAATTTCAAAGATATTAGTTAATCAGTTCATTTAAATAAATTCATTAGGCCCTAAACTATGTATTTCACATGACTGGGAATATGCAGGTGATAGTGGCCCGATGAGTGGCACAACAGTGGGCCTCAGTATCTCGTCACAGTATATCTGTGCATTAAAATTGCCATTGATAAAATGCAATTGTGTTCATTGACCGTAGCTTATGCCTGCCCATACCATAACCCCAACCCCATGCCACAATGGGGCACTCTGTTCACAATGTTGACATCAGCAAACCGCTCGCCCATACGACACCATACACGTGGTCTGCAGTTGTGAGGAGGGTTGGACTTACAGACAAATTCTCTAAAATGACATTGGAGGCAGCTTATGGTAGAGAAATTAACATTAAACTCTCTGGAAACAGCTCTGGGGGACATTTCTGTAGTCAGCTTGCCAATTGCATGCTCCCTCAAAACTTGAGACATCTGAGGCATTGTGTTGTGTGACAGAGTGGCCTTTTTTGTCCCCAGCACCAGGTTCACCTGTGTAATGATAATGTTGTTTAATCAGCTTCTAGATATGCCACACCTGTCAGGTGGATGCATTATCTTGGAAAAGGCGAAATACTCACTAACAGGGATGTAAACAAATTTGTGCTAACAATTTGAGAGAAATAACATTTTTGTGTGTACGGAACATTTCTGGGATCTTTAATTTTAGCTCATGAAACATGGGACCAACACTTTACATGTTGCATTTATATTTTTGTTCAGTGAGCATGTACTGCATATTTTTAAAACAAGTTTAGCCATATTTGCTACAATGCTATATATTATATAATACAAATACTATCAATATATTCAGTTGGACATTTGGCTCAACGTAAGTGCAGTATTGGATAAAAACATCTTTGTGACAAAACATCTTCATTCGGAAGAAGGGGGAAATGACCCTACTGTTAGTTGAATATAGGTGTCTAATTGCACAAATGGCCCAGGGAAAGTGCAGCGAGGCTTGATTGAGCATCTGCTACTTTCTGGTGCAAACACTGGCATCCCATTGTTAATACGCCAGGGAATTATGAATCATTCCAAAGGGGAAAAAAGAGACTTCTCCTTAAGGCTTTTGCAAGTTCCCTAAATGGCATCAATGACAGAACTAGCAACATATCTAATATAACCATCCAAATGATAAATGTCACCAAAATGGGCAGACCACATTAGCATAACTAATAATAAAAAAACACACATCCTCATTAATATATTAATGGACTTTTGCAGGCGGTAATAGAGCATACATATTATTAATGTAGTACAGCCTCCTCCTGCAAAGTCTAGTCACTATGGTAGTTTGGCTACTTTTAAAGACAAATCCCTGCAGTGATTTGCAGAAAATGCTCTAAATGTATAGCACACCCTCTAATATTTGCATTGTACATTGAAAAATACACTGACTTTTTCTAAACTAATACGCATAAATCTTGCTAAGGCCTTGATTGAGTCTAGTTTATACACCATCAACTTCATACTGTATATAATCTCAAAAACCCAGAACTAAAATCTTGTGTAATTGTGTCAGATGTTTGATTAGGTGCTGGGGGGCAATGATGTATGAGAAAATGTACTAATGAGAATTGCACCCCCACCCCCCCACCCCCCACCCCACTAAACATAAACTCTCAGCCAAAGCATGGACCAAATGTCCCCTTCCCTTCCCAGTAATCTGCATAATCGTGATTCGTCCAAATGATCAGTGATGAAATGTGTAAAAGGTTCCTCATTAGTTGTCGTGTCCCACAGTCTGTTGAGAGTATACCATTCTATGTTACATGTGCCTGTCCACAAGAGATTATACTACTGAACAAAAATATAATCGCAACATGCAACAATTTCAACGATTTTACTGAGTTACAGTTCATGTGAAGAAACTCATTAGGCCCTAATCTATGGCTGTCACATGACCGGGCAGGGGTGCAGCCATGGTGGGCCTGTAAGGGCATAGGTCCACCCACATGGAAGCCAGGCCACCCAGTATTAGTTTTTCATCACAATAGGGCTTTATTAGAGACATAAATACTCCTCATTTTCATCAGCTGTCTATGTGGCTGGTCTCAGATGATCCCGCAGGTGAAGAAGCCAGATGTGGAGGTCCTTGGCTGGCATGGGTACACGTGGTCTTTGTTGCCAAATTATCTAAAACAGCATTGGAAGTGGCTTATGGTAGAGAAATTAGCATTAAATTATCTGGCAACAGCTCTGCTGGACATTCCTGCAGTCAGCATGCCAATTGCACACTCCCTCAAAACTTGAGACATTTGTGGTATTGTGTTGTGTGTCAAAACTGCACATTTTAGAGTGGCCTTTTATTGTTCGCAGCACAAGGTGCACCTGTGTAATGATCATGCTGTTTAATCAGCTTCTTTATATGCTACACCTTTCAGGTGGATGGATTATTTTGGCAAGGGAGAAATGCTGACAAACAGTGAAGTAAACAAAGGTTTTGTTTCAGCTCATGAAACCAACATTTATGTCCAATATAAACCATTTACCAGATGCTTTTACCCAAGGTGACTTAGTCATGCGTGCATACATTTTTCGTATGGTTAGCCCCAGCGTGAACCAAACCCATGACAATCATTACATTGCAAGTGCCATGCTCTACCAACTGAGCTACACAGTACCATTGGTGCGAAGGAGATTGAGTCACCTTCAGGTTTCGTCAGTACGTGGTACTCAATACATGTGAATATATACACACCGTCCTCTGCGAACTGAATCACCGTCCTCTCTCTATCTAGGGAGGCTTACCTCCCCCTTGTAATTAAATTAATTTGATATATATGCATTGAGGGGAAGTAACTTCATTATCTCCCGCCTTAAAGTTATTTCTCTAACCCGAACGACCTCATTTACACGATGGCATATTAGAAGTGCATATAAAATGTATGTGCAATTTAACATCATAAAAGCCAGTGTCTATTTTCCAATGAAGTCCTCACATTAACATTTCCATTTTATGTCTAATTTTCGTTCTTCTTCTATGTTTCCCCATCTAGTCCTTCATTTCTAAAATGTATGAAGTGCTAAAGAGAGAGAGACACACAAGGTAGCACTAGACTATTGGAGTTATTTTCAAGTGATGCGCATAGGTAACCTGATGTTTCTGACTTTGAATTGATTCAAGTGTGATTGTCTGAAAAACAGACAAATAATTGATTGTGCTGTTGCTCTTACTCTGCAGGGCTGACACTCCACTTTTAGCTAATGAGATCGTGAGGAAGTAAAGCGGCTTGCAGGCTTGTTCTCCTCAAGCCATCAAACTGAATGAGAGAGTTACTTAAAAGTGGACATTAACAGTTAACGTTGTGAATCACCCTTTCCTCTCGCCCCAGTTTAGACTCAGCATGTCCAGACTAAGAGTGCCGTAACATTATAATGCTTATGGAATACACGTCTCTGTTTGGATATAATGATTGAGACAGTTTCAGCAGCTCTGTGTTATCAACAGAGCCTTTCCCTATTGTCACTGTCAGGAGTTTCCAGTCCAATGTGAAGTAATTCACATGTTAGAGTAAGGTGGACATGACTGTTTCTGTATGGGTACATAGGTTGTGATGCTGTCTCATTGAGGCAGGCAGTATCAATATGCTTTATCTTTATGCGTAGTTGTGGGCCTAAAGCTTCAGTTGACAGCCCTGAGGCAATGACTTATCTGTTTTCTGAAAGTACTCTTCGTCTGACAACGCAATATGAACACTGTTTGCGTTTATTTTCCAAGCTTGAGTCACTTGTTTAAGAAACACATTTTCATAAGGGCTATTTCCCAGGTTGGAGAGAGATGAAGTGTCTCTGTGACAACAAATGGGTGGATTAGGGAAAATGTCATCAATCATGCAGATGGAAAGAGAGAAACTCACAGGTAGCTTTACACCAGGACTGTTATTCTCTCTCTCTCTCTCTCTCTCTCTCTCTCTTTCTCTCTGTCCGTCTGTTTATAGCAAGCAAGACAAACAGAACAAGCTAAATCGTGACATATGGTTACGTTGGTGTACGGTTTGATGAATATAACGATGCCCTCATTTATAATGCATATAGAAGTGTGAGGAAATATAAATGAGTGATTTGAATCTTAAATATGGAGTCATATTTTGTGATTCAATTCCATTGCAATCACCCTTTTATTTTTGTGATATTTCAATATACAACAAAAAAAGAAATGTCTCGATCAAAAGCATAACTTTATGTTGTAATTAAGAAAGAAACCAAGCTATTCATGTTTGATCTTTTTATTTTCATGTTGAAATTGTAACACAAAGGCTGTCCCAAATTCAAAGCAAATAACGTTTTACATTTTCAAGATTGTATCTTAATCTTATCTTGTATTATGCATGCTTTTCATCCTTTATGCAACTGATTGTCCATTCAATACCAAACTGTTTGTTTGTTCAATACCAAACAGTCTCGGTCAAGATAAGTTCAAGGTCTTAGAAAGAAAACATTGAGGCACTTAAAAAAAAAAGAGTGTTTTCTTACAAAGTAAATTCTGTGTTATTACTCATATTAAACTTTCAGAAGGCTTACAGCAACCTAGCTCTTTCTTTACTATTGCCTGTATCCTTGTCCTCACAAATCCGGAACGACATGATAAAACCTACACTAACATTATGCCTAGGCTTTGCCGTCATTGTCTGTCTGACTCTTTTGTAGTCGAGCCAAGAAATAAGGAGCAGAATCTGTCTCAAAGTAATGAGAATCTGTGAATGTCTTGGAGGAAATCAGTCTGACGTACAGTACCATCAGACCCTGACATACATTGTGTCATTGATAATATTACTCACATTTAACCGAGAGTCAGTATTTTTGGTCCGTCCAATTGAGATGGCTTAGCCTCCTGTTAGTTGATCATGGAATACAATTAGCAATGTCTTAGCCGACCCCCGCGGTTTCTCTTCCTCTTTATCCACAGCCTTCGAGAGGTTTCCTCTGCTACCCTGGTGCTGTTGCTGATGACTGCATTGGTTCGCCCCAGGGTGATGTAGGCTGTGCACAGCGGTCCTCACGTCTATTAATAACAACAATACATGTCATTTGTATAGCGCTTTTAATTGCAGTGTTATCCCAAATCTTTACATAGGCAAAAATATAAATAATAATAATAAAAACAACATACATTTCGAATGAAGGAAGGTAATATCTTGGCCCTCAACTTGGCCCTCAAGTCTAGCCAACCTCCTGCAATCTACTGTACATCAAAGGCCATGCACAGTGTCAAAGATGGAGGAGGACAGGCAAGTGTTGAGTGATTCCCGCCTGTCATATAGTGGTGTAAAAGGTGGCTAGACACTGAACACCTGAGATGACTGTGCAGTGTTCAACATAAATGTTCATGTTAGCATTGCTAACTTGCTAGCATTTGATGTGTAAACTACAGTATATTCACCATATCAAAATAGGGAGTAAACACTGTTTGCCAGGTTTTACACTCCACTGCATCCATCCGTGTTTGCACACCTTGCTTGTAATAGTGGTAGAGTGAGACCTTTAAACATTCTGACTGGGAAAGAACATCAACACCTAGAGCCATTCTGACACATAAACTATTGCTTTCACAGTGGAAAGAAAATGATCAATCAATAGGTCTGCATAATAGATTATATGCTCAATATAAATTGAAACTTATAGTAGTGGGAGCCACTAACAAGAGTGTTTGTGTCAGATAAAGCCATTATAGAGCCGGCCCTGCCAATAGCAATCACTTCATCTTGTCTTTGAACTACAATATGGCTGGACTTGGTGCTGAAAGTATAATACATTACTCCCTTTTTCTTTTCACCTACTTCATTGCTTGCATTAATGAGGATTTTGATATTTATGTATTCATTTGCAATCTGAATTTCAGAAAGTACCCCACCCCACACACACATATACACACACACACACACACACACACACACACACACACACACACACATACACACACACACACACACACACACACACACATACACACATACACATACACACACACACACACACACACACACACACACACACACACACACACACACACACACACACACACACACACACACACAGCTCGTACACGCTCACACAAATTAACTTCACACAACACCTTACACGCATACCACAACAGACACACAAACACAGAGGTTGACTTAATGCAAGGGAAATGTATTTTGGAGTGGCACCTAGGCTTTTAGCAAGTACATAAACAATATTTCATATTTTAATACGATCAGAGCGTCCCCTGAAGCCCCTTCGTGAATGTAACCCTGGACGAGAAGGATGGAATTATCCAAGCTAATTATAACTTGTGCATGTTATTGATATCAAAGGGGCAGACCACAGAAGCTTTCCTTGAGTGCACTTCACCATTAAAATGGATCGTGTAGTTCAATGAGGCACTATTTGCTGTCAAAAACTGAACCCTTGGATAAAAAAAGCTGTGCTTCCCTGGGGACTGGTGCATTGTACAGTGTTCAATGTGCAGGACACTTGGTAAGTTGACACACAGCTCTGGCCTGAGAAGTGAATCATGAGGTACTGAGCCATAACATGTTCCAGCTGCTGCTCTACTCTCAGGGGTGAATACGACCTTTCTACACTGAGTAGAAATCATGTGTTTGTGTATATCGAAGCAAATTGGAGAGGAGGCGATTTAGGAAGGAGTTGTCGTCAACCAGCGTAATACTCGGGACATCACAGCCTTGTTACAGTAACTTACTTCTTTAGACTTCAATGTTTTAAATACGTTTCTCATTAGACATTTTCATTAATAATCCTTGAGCCACAGTGGAAAAAATGTATTAACATGAGCAGAGTAAAAAAAAGGATTGCAGAATTGATGTTGCTTAGCAACCATTAATTTGAGTTTCAAATGAAGGCTTTATTTCAGTCACTTAAGCCTACTGGCATTCCTCAGACATTTATCTGCATACATCTTTGGCTCAATTAACTCAATACCTTTTTCTACATGAAGACATGTGAGTCAGATATAAGTGATAACTATTGATAACGTGTATTTATTTATTTTACACATTTTAATTCATTGTGGTTTTGCATCAATATCCAATGATAGTGTCCACCAATCAAAGCCCATCTTCCTTTACCAAATTGATTAATTTGGGGCCTTGCTTTGCCACTGCAGTGATAGGCTACCTTGTTGCATTCTCATTTTTGCATTGTTACTGTCCCTGTCACATTGTTGCTTCAGACCCGACACCAACACAAATGTTATGAACATCTTTGATCTTGCTTTCTGCTTTTCATTGTGTGTCTTTCTTAAATTTATTCAGCGCTGATATCGGACCCGTGTTTGCACAGCTTGACTGATGTGGCACCAAAGTGACCTACAAAACAGGAGTGGAGGGGCAATAAATCACATTGGGTCCTGAATTAATCACTCTATAGAGTACATATTGTGCCACTGCTGTCCTCGTGCAATCACTCTTCACAAAACGCACTCCTCGTCTCAGACAGCCCTCAGACTTTGCCATCCATCTGAACCGAGAGCAAGAGGGTTCCTCGTTGCATTTATTCAGAACGGGGTTTACTGTTGATGTTATGTTTATGTGTCCAAACCTCCGGTGACAGGGAAGTATTGTCAGGGAAGTGAAACCAGTCCAGTTTTGAGATTCATTTAAGGATGCGGTAGGTTAGAGTTTTGTCATTTTTCTTAAAATAATGTTAGTGTGCTGTTTACGCGCCAACTTGACTTTGAGTAGCGGTGGGTGAAGGGAGAGAGGATGGGCTGATTTATTAGATGACAGACACAGCGGGAAACCAATCAACAGTACATTGGATGTGCCAACACCAACCCACAAGGGTCTTAAATACATTGGAGTCAAGGACAGTGATCATCAACACAAAGACACACTTAAGACCATCTCTACTCTCTGCCTTGTAAAAAAAATACTTACAGTACCCCAATTTAAAAAACAACAACATCTTTGATCATTGTTGAGGGGTTCGGATAGCCTGGGCAGTGTCCATACTACACATACTATATGTTGTATTAATATAGTCTAGTGTAATTTCTTACCATTGCTAGTGGTATTAATTATATTTCCAAGACTTGCTAAGCACCCGCTGTTGTCAAATTGCGGCCTGCGTATGGTGCCAGGTGGTTAGCAACCCCTCAAATGGAAATGTTTCATCTCATCAAAGGAAAGAGAGGGCCCTTCCATATGCACACATTTACTCTATTCAAAGCGTAATCATTGGTTCCCTGATACAATTTACAAAATTACTCAAATTACCTGCAGATTCCTTTAATACGTTGTGCTATACAATGTAGGAGAAGGATAATGGCTGATCCAAGCCTGAAACTACACACACCATTTCACCATTCTAAGGCACTAGTCTTCCACAGAGTGCAGCTACCTGCTTGAAATTATATATATATAAAACAAATAAATATAAATAAATATAAATATAAATAAATATATATATATATATATATAAAACAAAGACATTTCTAGTGGTCCCATCTTAAAGGAATAGATCACCCAATTTCTTTATGGCATATTGGTTTCCTTACCTTGAAAACAGTCTATGGGCAAGGTATGACAGTAATCCATGTGATGTTGTTGTTTACCTGCCACTATTTCAAATGCTAACTTTTATCATTTGTGGCACAAATCCAATGCAGTGGTACATATATTATAAACTTAATCCGTCATGTCCAAATCATCTATAAGTAACTTTATTGAGTTATAAAATATATTTTTTGATACTTTAGGTTGATTTGGACGCAATGTGTGAAAATGCTAATATAGGTACCATTGACATGCATTGGATTTCTGCCACTAATACTAACATGTTAGCATTTGGAATGTTGGCCAGGCAACCTTGTCAGTAGACTGCATATATAGTAAGGACACCAAAGGGTAATTTTAGTAATTTGGGTGAACTATCCCTTTAAATTGGGACCCTTTAAAGTCCATGGAGAATAAGAGAACCTCCTCCCAGCTGCCCACTGCACTGAGACGAGGAAACAATGTCAACACTGATAAATCCATGGTAATCGATCATTTCAATAAGCATTTCTCTACGGCTGGCCATGCTCTCCACCTGGCTACCCCTACCCTGGCTAACATATCAGCACCCCCTGCAGCAACCCCCCCACCCCAACATGTCCTTCACCAAAATCCAGACAGCTGATGTTCTGAAAGAGCTGCAAAATCTGGATCCCTACAAATCAGCTGGGCTAGACAATCTAGAGCCTCTCTTCCTAAAGTTATCCTCTGCCATTTTTGCAACCCCTATTTCTAGTCTGTTCGAACTCTTTTGTTTTGTCTGAGTTACTGACCCGGCATACAAGGCACTTGTCCAGGGGCTCTGACCTCCATGGGGCCCCCATTGATTTTGTTAGTCACTCTCACCCAGATATCATATGAACATGGCATAAGTTGTGGCACAATATGTAGAATTTCAGGAAATTTGCATTAAAACTGCAAGATGTTCTCTCCATCCCATGGCAAAATGAATAGAACTGTCACACCCTGACCTTAGAGAGCCTTTTTATTTCTCTATTTGGTTAGGTCAGGGTGTGATTTGGGTGGGCATTCTAGTTTTTCTATTTCTTTGTTGGCCGGGTATGATTCCCAACCAGAGGCAGCTGTCTACCGTTGTCTCTGATTGGGGATCATACTTAGGCAGCATTTTTTCCACCTTTAGTTTGTGGGATCTTGTTTTGGGATAGTTGCTGTTTTTTGGTGATCATTTAATAAATGTATGATGTACGCCTACCACGCTGCACCTTGGTCCAATCCATCTCTAAACGAAAGTGACAAGAACTGCAGGAAATTAGCATTTAAAACTGAAAAAACAGGTTCTCTCCAACCCATGGCAAAACTTGTCGAACTCCAGGAAATGTGTTTTAAAACGACTAATGTTTCTCCGCCCCATGGCAAAATGTTTGCTCTGCCCCATTGAAAAATGTGTAAAATTGCAAGACATTAACTTTAAAGCTGCAAATGTTTATATCCGCTGCCAAAATATGGGGCCACTAATATATTTTCCCCTTCGAGGTGGGCCTCCCCAACCAAATCTCGCTTAGGGCCTCCAAAATTATAGAAACGGCCCTTCTGCTCATTCTCAGAATATACCACAGGTCAATTTTCCAAATTACACTATAGACAACATGTGATAGAATCTGCCAGGATGCGTTTACCCAGTCAGCACAATTATGATCATATTGTAGGCCTACAGAGTGGCCTACCCTCAAAAACAATGGTGAAAATGCATCCTATAACATCTTAACATGGAAATAGCTCTTCTATCATTTAGGCTACTATAGCAGCCAATGAGTGAGCCCAAGGGATGGTGTTAAATGTAGGTCTAAATTCCATGAGACTGTGTAGGTCTTGACATTAAACTGTAAATCCACTTGTCCTGCAGACAAGGAGGTGACTGAAAATGTTGTCGATACAAGAAACAACTTTACAAAATAAAAATGAATTATTATGACATATTATGCTAACCCCTGCCTATTGGTTACTTAGCTTATTCAAGCCTGTCTTAAAATACAACACTACCCCTTAATTAAGACAAATAAAAGTTATTTCCCAACACGCTTTTCAAAGGTCTAGAAATGTACAGGTTTGGTGCTCTTGTAGGAACCAATCACTCCCCCATTGCTGACTTCAAATGATCTATAACAGGGCTAATAACTCACTAACTAGCAAAGGATATGAACAAATGTGCACATGTGGCTACATGTAGCTCTCACTTTGATCTCAAAACAAGCACATCTACTCACGACCGCTCATGCTGTAAACACAGTCCAGTTCAAAGTGAATGGAATCCTTATATGACAATGGTAGATTTGCATGTAGGCCTACTGCAGCTCTGATCGGTTATGCCGCACGGGCTGAGTCCTGCGTGCCAATACAACAGAATCCTCCTCCGATGTGTTCTGCCTGCATCAAAATCAATTGCATAGTTATTTTTGCATACTAAGTTTTGCATAGTTAATTTTGTTTCATTATGTTGCATTGAAAGTTACTAATATTGCTTTGATTCGATCACAATTCCCATAGTAAAGGGAAACATTGATAGTGTTGCCTAAGGGGGAAAACTCTATCCCTGCACCGGCTGATATTTTTTGTATGCGGCAGTCCCGGTACCTATATTATAATTTGCATGCTTCACATCCATATCATCTATAAGTAACATTGTTGAGTTACAAAATACATTTTTAGATACTTTAGGTTGATTTGGACATGAAGTGTGAAAATGCTAATATACAGTAGGTAGTATTAACTTGTGTTGGATTTCTGCCACAAATGCTAAAATGTTAGCATTTGGAACAGTGGCCAGTCAAAAGACTGGTTACATAGTAAGGATACCAACATTTTTAATAAACTATCCCTTTAAATACCATGAACAGAAACTTCCACTGCCCTTTCTTTATTGATTCTGTGACGAAGCAAGAAAGATACCAACTTTGCTGCCGGCAGTATGAGGGAGGTGGATTTTGATTATTTTCAGGCTGCCGCCCAACACCGTCATGTAAACCCCCAGCACTGAGGTTTTCAGAATGTTTGTTCATCAAAGTTCTTAAAGACCACTCAAGGAGTTGGTGTCAATCCACTGCCCAATTAAATAATATAATTTATATGCCATGATGCTCTCCAGCGTTTAGGCATAAGCGACATACACGGGAACATTGCCCCAAATTATATTTTCTTATCATGAGGGGGCTATAAATAATACATACTAATGCTTGTACAGCTAGAAAGACAAAAATCTCACCTTTCTGGTAAAAAAAAAATATTATAAGGTGCTGAGGTGTAGTAACTTTTGAGGAAAAAAGCTCATGTACACAGTACAGATATGATATAAATATGAGAACATGACGAATCATAAATAATTTGTTTTTCTATTCAACAAAAGTGGGGGAATAATGCTTGAAATGATTGTAATACTTTCTAAATATAGTAACAATCAAGTTATAAACAGCTTACTATAATATTTGACCTTTCTTATAACTGTAAAATACAGCATTTTATGTCCAGAGTCCTATGAGCGACACACAGACCCCATTCAAATGCCTGCTGACTCATTAAAACTTCAGCTTTAAGAACAAGGTTATTCCGTCCTTCTGTGACCAAGAGAAAGTGGTCTTGCTTCAATTCTAGGCAATTATGATAGTTGTTTTTATTTTGTGAGCTCGCAATCTGTCTAAGAACATCACAGTGGGATGAGACTGCGTTTGCTGCAATCTCTAGTCTCTCGTTTCATATGCTACTGTATATTGTAATCAGATTTGCAAGGTTCACAGACAGGGGACTTGGATCCTTTGTCTGGGTAGGCCAGAAAATGTGTCGTGTCGCTCCCTCTGCAAATGAGGTGTCAGACTTCACATACTGCATCTCAAATAAGAGGGGAGAATGGCATGGAAAGCAGGACAACTAAAGCTGTCATGGAGTGTGCAGCAATTGATGTTGCTTTGTTCACAGTGCACTTTGTTGGTTGGAACCATTACAGAACTGCTCAAAGTAGGGGACTAAAGTTGCTACCTGCTTCAGATAGGACTATGCATATTAATTCAGGTAAACCACTTAACCTAAGGCTTTGATTACAAGTGGAGGATCATTTTGGTCCCCTTTTCTTTTCTTTTTTTCTTCCAAGTTTTAACTTCTTTCCAATTACTCAGTGTTTTGAATGATGTTGTTTGATTGCAAAACAGGAGAAGTGAGAGAATGGAAATATCATTCATCATATTAAGTTCTTTCTCTTGTGACCTTTGACCTACCAAAGCTCAAATTACACAGAGATCAAATGGATCCATCAGAGATCAAACTGATTTGTATCAATCAATATTTGTTTCCTAAAGAAATAGTGCCGTAGTTCAACCTAAACTGAGATAGCTTGTTAAGAAATCTACCTAGAAACCCTATTCACAGTAGAATACCTTTTCGGATTGTCTGTCAGTAACAGGCTACTGGCCATCTACAATCAATTAAATTCAATTACCTTGATCCCTAAGGGGGAAAAGTAAGCAGCCATAAACCTTGAATTTGGAATATGTGTTTATCTGTTTCAATTAACAGTTTAATCTGCTACTATAGATGAGATAAAGCTTCATTTCGAAGTCTCCCAGTGTTTTTTTATATACATTTTGATGGTATCAATTAGTTGAAAGGCATATACTTAATTAACTGTGGCATGGGTGCAGTAAGCTTTCACAGACTTTCACAGAATAATTCTGCTGCAATAATCAGTTGAAGGGGAAATTGACTCGGACTACTACATTTCTTGTTTCAAATCGAATGAGTGATTTGGAATGGATTTTTTTAACACAAGCTTCCTCCTTTCACTTTTTCAAACAGGCCAGTAATGTGGAGTGAATGCAATGTTGTTGATCCATTTGTGTTTTCAAGTATGGTGGTGGCAGCAGCATTGTTATAGGTATTCTTGTCACCGGCAGGGACTGGGGAGTTTGTTAGGATCAAAATATATATGAAAGGAGCAAAGCCCAGGTAAACATTTAGAGGAAAACACTCCTCAGTCTTCTGAAAACCTAACCCTGGGAACGAGTTTTATTTTTCCACATGAGAATTAACGCTAATTGTAATGAGGAAAACACCAGAATGGCTTTCCAAGAGGTGTGAAAAGTGTTCCTAAATGGTCCAGTCTCCGTACTGCCTTAAATCTGCTTAAACATCTGAGACACGGTTTGAGTATTGCTGTCCACCAATGATTCCCAACCAAATTTGTTGTGCTGGTAGAATCATATTCAAAATGACTCATAGCTGTGTCATGATGTTGGCCTGGGGGTAAGTTTATGACAGTCATAAATACCTCTTCCCCCCTTTTTCCTCTCTCTACCCTACTGATGTGACGTTTGAAAACCCCTTGGTTAACATAGAGA
This sequence comes from Oncorhynchus tshawytscha, assembly GCF_018296145.1. Lineage (NCBI taxonomy): Eukaryota > Metazoa > Chordata > Actinopteri > Salmoniformes > Salmonidae > Oncorhynchus > Oncorhynchus tshawytscha. The sequence goes on from NC_056435.1 coordinate 6,370,236, forward strand.
TTCTGGGAACATCAGAAGGTGAGGGAAATGAAATATATTCTGGTAATCCGACCAATTGAACATATGCGGTGGTACTTAATGACTATGTCAGTTCGGTTGTCATCTGAGACATTCTCATCGATGATAGGATGACATAAACTCTACAGTGGAAAGTCTACACATCAGAGTTATCGGATTCACATGGAATTGTTGTTTCATTTAAATGTTTGAATATAAAATTATTGGTGAAGAGATTAAATGTAATTTTAGATTCCAAATGAGAGATTTGGGTTTTCATAAGGTTAGGGCTCTGCTCAATCAGTGGCCCGCCCCTGTGAAGGGACATGGGTTATACAACTTTTCAAACACGCCCTCCTCTCCCTTCCTATATAAAGCCTTGACGACAATATAACCTCCTGTTCCAAGTATGTGAGGTCTGCAGCCTCTGCGTTAAAAGGACTAACATGTCAACTACAGAACTAAGCCAAACTCAGCATGAGCTTTGATTGCGAATGGTATGAACTTTGAACTCTTATTCACTACACAAGTGATACCTCCTAGCCGTTGAGTTAGCAACAGCAGCTGCAAACGCGGTCTAGGAAAGAACCGACAGAGTATCCCGTCTACCACACAACGACGTTACTACAACGTATCCAGTTGACCACCAGAGACATTCATCAAAGGCCTCAGTTTGGCAACCCAGCGTTCCATCTACCACCAACCTACCGAAGCACAGCTTAGAGTAAATATTTATTGCATTTTCCTTTTCCAAATGGGCGGTAATTTAGAATGTATAAGATACTGTATTTACAATAGCACAGCTTCTCCCTTTGTCCCTCAGTCTTCCCGCTCTTTCACTCAAACCCAGCTTCTTTTCTTTTGTGTAACCAGCTGTCATATCTGTGCCGCCCGCTTGGGACGTTTTCCTTGATGACGTCATTTGTAATCAATGTATAATTAATTATGTGTATATGTAATTCTGTGTGATTAGTTAGGTATTTAATTATTAAATAATTAAACCCAATTTTGTATTGCTGATTCAACTTGTTAGCCAGGGCTCGTGCAGATAACCAAGAATTTACAACTTTCAGATAAGACTGAATTAAGGTGATGATTAATACTGACTGCTATTGATGTAAAATATTGCTAGGTCTTTAAGAGTTTATTCGGAAGATAACAGCTCTATAAATATTATTTCGTGGTGCCCCGACTCTATAGTTAATTACATTTACATGATTAGCTCAATCAGGTAATATTAATTATGGAGAAAGGATTTTATAGAATAGCATGTCATATCACTTAACCCGGCATAGCCAAAGACACGACAGCTGTAATTACTGCCAAAGATCCTTCCACCAAGTATTAACTCTGGGGTGTGAAGACATATACAATCAATACATCCTCATTTTGTATTTATTAGTAATTTGAGATATGTGCTAGACTTTTCTTTCACTTTGAAAATGTGGAGTAGGTTGCATAGATCAATAGGGGGGGAAAACGATCTAATTTAAGGCCGCAAAATGTGAGGACTATGCAAGGGGTGTGTAGACTTCCACTAGTGACTGTATCTTAAAGGCTGAGGAACAACCTGTCAAAAAAGCAATCAGTTGAAATATGTGGTTTAATGCAAGTGCAGTGCTAAAAAGTACACAATCCTTTTCGAGAGCCCGGCTCAATTGAAGCAGACAGTGTTTGTATTTCAGCCAGTCATCTTCTCTGGAAAAATTGTTAGGCAGAGATATTCCCTGATGCCCAGTGCACCGAGTCAATTACCTTATTGGGTTAGGCACCGTAATGGCCTCTGAAGGGCAATAGAAATTAGGAGGTACACTTACACGGAGGTGGGTTGGAACGATCTGTAAATTATTGTAGCGTTAGGTTACACTGCCCTCCCTTTGAATCCACTCATAAAACATGAGGAAAATACAATGTGTCAATCTCACTCCCTCCCTTGCCTTCATTCCAAGCCAGTGGCGTTGAGTGAACTAGCCATGTCCATTAATGTCACATAATGACGTATGTCACAGAAGTCCACTGGCCCCCTGTATAGCCGTTGCTCGCAGGGATCCCTGGGATTAGTCACCAGTAAAGTGAGGGTCATTTATGAACGTAACACGAGGAGGGGAAAATTCAAGGATAATAAATATGCATAGATAATGAGGCTTATTTTCCCTCCCAGCAAGTCTTTGTGAACGGCTGTGTTCTAGTCCTCAAGGACTTCAACTGATCATATCTGCTTTGGATCATGAATAACTTTGAAATAGAAAGATGCGGAAATAGGTTATGTCTACAAAGTCATATAATGTCACCACAGTTGAACAGAATCCACTTTTACAGATATGATAGAAGCTCATGTTTTCTAAAAGTGCATGCCAGTGTTTTATAGATTATGAAGTGGTTTTGTAATGTGGTTTTTGTAATGTTCCATTTTTGCCTGTGGCAAAGCGATGATTGTCTTCTCTTTTTCTAATTCCCATCAAATTGGACTATATTACCTCAATTCAGAGATGGCAAATGTCTGTGAGCATTTCATTCCATTTCACACTGTTTATTTCATCAGTGATACACAAACAATTATTTTTCTACCCATTGAGCTTGGGGGGCTTTCGACTGTTTGGAAAATCCATCTTGATGACAAAGTATTGAACATGGACTGTGGGGAAAATCGGTAAGCACATTCATTTTTTTTGAGTGAAACTATTTAGGGTTACTAAAGAATATTCAAACAAAGTAAACTTATTGAGTTTCTTTTATACTGTTGGCAAGGTTCCAAAGGTCCATTGTTGATGAACTTTGTGAAAGGAGAGGTTAGATAGGTAAACACAATTGTGTGAAATCATATTGTACAGCACGTATGCCCATATGCCATAACTATTCAACACTTAGTGTTAATTAAGGTGCTCCACAATGTGTTGAAAGACCTGTACAACCAAAATGGTTCACAGAATCAAGACTTTCTGGAAAATAATGAATTACTGGTGTAGTCTAATATTGAGTAAAGATGGAGTGAAACCATAGACCTTCACAAGAATAATAAGATCATACATATTATATTACATACATTGTCTTCAGAAAGTATTCACACCCTTTGACTTTTCCCACATTGTGTTGTTTTACAGCCTGAATGTTTATTAAATTGAGATTTTGTGTCACTGGCCTACATACACACAGTGGAAATATGTTTGTAGACTTTTTTTTTACAAATTAATAAACAATGATGTGTCATAAAGTTTTCAACCCCATTGTTATGACAAACCTAAATAAGTTTGGGAGTAAAAATGTCACATAATAAGTTACATGGACTCACTCTGTGTGCAATAATAGTTGCTGAAGAATTCTATGGCACGTTATTTAATTGTCAGCCAATTTTATCATTAATGCAAGATAGTGCTAGTTTGACCACCAGGGGGGATTGTTGAGAAGCATTTGATAGTCTTGTAGCTTAATTAATTTGATTATGGTGTTTTTATTCCAAGAAAATCAAAAAACGAAACCCTCACGTTTTCCGTTAGGATGGAACGGAAAATATGGCGCTGTACAACGTGACGGTCGGGAGTAGGTTACAGTACTAAGAGCATAAGAGGATTGGAGGATTCTAAATTAATATCTAAGGGGCATAACATTTCCGCACCCTAGTTGTAGTGTAACCAATACCCAAACAGAGATTCAGTGAAAATAAAAACCTCACTGATTTATCAAGACCAGTCGCAAAAGCAATGCTGAAATTGTTATTGCTTCAAATGTTATTGCTTCTAACTTCAATATGCTTTTTAAATAAATAAGACCTACACCACGTTTAACAACACATTCCTCAACACTAGTGAGACTCTTTTCTTCTACGGTAGGCCTACAGTATATCTACAAATATTTTTTTTAATGGCGTGACTCTCCGCCAATAATTACATTTAGAGGATTGGATTCTAAATTAATTTCTGAGGGGCAGTTTTCATTATTGCAAATCAGATCTGTGAGAATATCTAAGGAGCATTTATATAATTCTAAATTAATGAATAATATTAAAAATCATTGCTTTGTTTAAAAATTGCATGATATTTTGGAGATTATTTCATTTTCATTTAACCTAGAGGGAGCGAGAAAAGGGCCATTCTTGACATTGGGTGAGAAATTCTCTCTAATTTGTAAATAAATTTGATTTGTTTTTTAGGATTATTTATTTCTGGAGAAACCAATAGCCGTTTTATGGGTTTCCCAGCACAGGTATCGAACCAGCATCTGTAGCAACGCAGTTTTCACTGCGATGCATTGTCTTAGGCCTCTGTGCCACACGGGTTTCCCCATCCACAAAGTTTTTAATGCTGATCAATTGCCTTGCACAAAGTATCAAAATACAGAGAGGTGTTGGTAAGCTATATTGTCCTGCAAATAGCCCATAATGAGCTATTATAATACCGCACATGGTGTCCAGGTCAATGTAACCAAAATGTTTCTTTATTAAAGGCTATCAGAAAAAATGTTGGTACTTATTTATTTTAATCCAAAGCCATGAATGAGTGAGTCGCTTTAAATAGGTGCCGGGGCTATATGACTGTGCCATCAACCTGATTATATATAATGATATTTTGGAGATAATTTTGTTTAAAAAAAATGAAAGTGAGCGATTGTAATCTAAATAAATGGCAAAATAATATTTGTAAAGGCCAAAACATTTATTTCTGTTTTCAGAGGGAGAGAAACACTGGGCCAATTGTTCGCCGCCATATGGGACTCCCTATCATGGTCAGATGTGATACATAATGATAATAGTTTTTACAGTACATACTGTAGTAAACATGGTAAAGTGCCTAATTCCTTACAAAAGGGAGAGCAAGCCATGTCCAGACTTTCTTGGTGACCTCAAGTACTCATTAACATCCTTGGAATAGCAGAACAGCATAACGTTCCGGGCGCCCATTGCTGTGCCTTTTGAGCAGTTGGTCAAGTTCTGTTGTCAGAAGAGGAATGGAAATGTCAGAGTGAACCGCTGACCTGACGAATCCGCCAAGTATGTTGACCCCGCCCGTCGGAGATGGAGTTCCAGAGCTCACAGGTGTGTCTGGCATGGATTGTGTCTCCATCTCGTTCCTCGCCCTCTTCAATGCGTCATTCTCTGCCTGACTCTCCGCCAATGCCTCCTGACTCTCTGCCAATGACGAGTGACTCTCTGCCAATACCGCCTGGCTCTGGACCAATTCATCAGCTGTCGCCCATATCTCTGCCCTCAGATGATGTTTCTCTTTCTGCCGGTCTGCCTACAATGACTCGATCTCGGTCTTCAAAGGTTGAATCGGATCCATGTGCACCTTCATCAGATAAGCAGAATGGTACAGCCCTGAGCTCCCATCGATTACAGTGGCCTATGATAGAAATGGTAGATCAATTAAGACTTAAAAGTGACTCCAACACACAAATTCTGCACATTTTAAGAATATAGCAAAACTAACCACTTTCTTGGCAACCATGCGTTTTTTTCCGGTGCAGCCCATTGTCCAGCCCCTGTCCACTGATCTTAACAGATGGTTGTCTTGTCGGCATGGTTGTATGCTCTGCAAAAACACATTCACATTTTTAGTACACAATATTTGTATTTTTATTTAACCTTTATTTAATTATCGATTTAATTACACAATATGCCTACACATTGATAGGCTGTATCATTATTTGAAAGAAAATGCTCCGAAACCAAAATACCTTTAGTTTTGGTGATCCTCTTAGCTCCGGCTCGTTTTCAAGTCCTCTGGTGATTATGGTCCGAAACCTGGAACGGGTAGCACGATGCAAAGAAGCTGGCTTGATGAAAACGATGTACATGTTGTCTGTTCTTTTAGGTCGCAATGTCATTTTTTTAGATAAACTACTCGTTTTTGAATGGTAACTGTGTTAAGGGTGGAATTTGGGGCGGGGTGAGGAGTACTGGAAAGGTACTACAGTACACTTGTGAAAAGCAAGTGTTTACATCCTGTTAACATTCTTTATTGTAATCACAAGGTCACAAATAATTGATCTACCTTTCCAATTACTTTTAGAATTTGGGATTTACAAATGTGTGCTTTTCATGTCCTTTATTCGTTAAATCCAGTTCGGATTAAAGTTTAACATTTGACTGATGCCTTTAGTGAGAGGTCAAATGCTTTAATATTTAATCATTTCTGCCCTCCGAATTCATATCTAAGGGGCATTTTTCAAACCATTATAAGTTACATTGTTTTAGTTTGAATGTGCAGACAGGCACTAAGAACAGCTGGAACATTTCCCTAGTCAGCGCCATTATTAATGCAATGCCCCTTAAAGTGTTGCTCTGTGCTACTCAGTGGGGCGGGGTGGGGGTCTTCTGTGCGCTGCCCTGGGTCTAGTCCCATGCCTCCTGCCCTTGTGCCTTGAACCTTGTGCGCCTACTGCTATCACAGTGGATAACGCTGGAGAACAGCAAGGCAATCCCATTGTGCGCCACTCGGGAGCCTTGACCAATATGGCCAATATACTGTATATTGTTCTGCTAGAAACGTTGTTTGCAGAATTCACAGCCTGCTACGCTTGAAAACAGGGTTAATAGCAAAAAAATCCAGACATTTACTCACCCTAATTGTAGTCTAAGTTTCTCTTAGAATAAAAACCTTAGTGGAACAACAGTTTTAGTAAGTAATACTGACGAGTAGTAACAAAATAATAAGTGTATTTTTCCGGGTGTGCACTGCAGGACAAAGAATTAGCAATTCTTACACTATTGTTCTAAATTCAATCACTTTCTTCATCCTCAGCATTCAGTTCTTTGAAATTCAATTTTAAAATCGTGCACAATTATCAGTTTCCATGTGGTTTATGTTGCCCATTCATTGTCAGTTAAAGACACAGTAGTGCCTTGGGACCCAAAAGCATAATCATGGCTCTAATTCCCCCTTGCGCTGGTCTGGAGCAATGAAGTAGTGACGCAGGGTACCGTACTAAACCACAAACGACCAAAGTCCCGCAGCATAATCACAAAACTTTTAGTTGAGCAGCCGCTGTATCTGTAAGATCTCTCAGTGGAGCAGTGGATTTCAAACACAGATTCAACCACAAAGACCAGAGAGGATTTCCAATGCCTTTTATAAAGCAGACATTGAATATCCTTTTGAGCATGGTGAAGTTATTTATTACACTTCGGATGGTGTATCAATACACACAGTCACTATAACGATACAGGCACTCTTCCTAACTCACTTGCGGAGAAGAAGGAAACCGCTCAGGAATTTCACCATGAGGCCAATGGTTACAGTTACATAATGCGATGGCTGTGATAGGAGAAAATTGAGATTGGCTCAACAACATTGTCGTTACTCCACAATACTAACCTAAATGACAGAATGAAAATGAGGAAGCCTGTACAGAAAAAAAATATTCTATAACATGCATCCTGCTTATAATTAGGCACTAAAGTAAAAGAGCAGAACATTTGTCCAATAAATTAACTTAATCTTAGAGCTCGGGTCTTTTTTTTCAACATTTTGTTAAAAATCGTGCAAATTTTCAATGTCCTGCTACTCATGCCAGGAATATAGCACATGCATATGATTAGTATTGTTGGATAGAAAACACTCTGAAGTTTATAGAACTTGTTAAATCATGTCTGTGGCTATAACAGAGCGTGAGGGGCAAGCGAAAGCCCAAGGAAAACTGTTCAGAAAAAAAATAATGATATCCTTCCGCCAGTTGCCTGTATTGTCAATGGGAAGGGAAAATAGATGGCGCCTGAATACATAGCATTATGTTCGGGGAAATCCAACATAACACATCACTGAGTACCACCCTTGATCATTTCAAGCATGGGGGTGGCTGCATCATGTTATGGGTATGCTTGTCATCAGCAAGGATTATGGAGTTTTTTTTAAATAGAAAGAAACAAAATAGAGCTAAGCACAGGCAAAATCCTAGAGGAAAACCTGGTTCAGTCTGCTTTCCACCAGACACTGGGAGACAAATTCACCTATCAGCAGGTCAATAACCTAAAACACTAAGCCAAATATACACTGGATTTGCTTACCAAGACGACATGTAATGTTCCTGAGTGGCCTACTTAAATCAGTAAAATTATATGTGGCAATGCTTGAAAATGGCTGTCTAGCTATGACCAACAAAGAATTTAAAAAAAATGTTGTGCAAATATTGTACATGCCAGGATGTGTAAAACCCAGAAAGACTCCCAGCTGTAATCACTGCCAAAAGTTAATCTAATATGTACTGACTCAGGGGTGTATTTCATTCTCAATAAATATGCCCAAAAATCTGCTAACATGTTTTCATTTTGGGATATTGTATGTAGACGGGTGAGATAAAAACATATTTTTAATACATTTTGAATTCAGGCAGTAACACAACAAAATATGGAGTAAGTCAAGGGGTATGAATAAGTTCTGATCTTGTTATGCCAGTTGCGTAACATATGATATGCATCTGTGACATAACGCAGGCAAACTGTACAGGTTGGAACATTGACTACATTTTAGACCAAATCGTTTTTGTCAAAACTGAAAATATAGCACTTTCCATTAAATGTCCTTTCCTGCAGGCTACTAGTAAACATTTTGAATGGAGGATGTCAAAGTGACCATCCATGGTGCTGAATTCTCCAGAATAATAACTGCACAAGATTGTCACATTTCAATTCCTCTCCTGTACAGTCTTGAATTTAAATTTTAATGAGTGACATCTTCCATTTAAAATATCCCAATGCATGCAATGGTTATGCAATAAACTAGTATATACCATTACAGGCATATCACCTTCATGCATTGATAGTCTACTCCCATCTCAGTATTGATATTCAGGTACTGTCTTCATGAAGCATTTCTGAGTAGAAATGCTGATCTAAGATCAGTTTATCCTTTTTGATTATAATGAATAAAGCAAAGCCAGTTCAGGCAGGGAACCCAAGTGTTTGTGTCCGCTGATAGCATCAGCTGATATTTCACCAATTAAATCCATCACTCCACCTTAACATGACGGTCTATTTCAGTTGAGCATTTCTGCACAGACATTCTCTGATGGCTGCCGAACGCAAGCTATGCGCTGGTGTTTCTTGCTACCTATGACGCTGCTGTAACATGCGATACTCACTATGGATTGTCACCACCACCCCAGCCTCCACCTTTTTGGCTCTGCTTTTGTTCCAGTCAGGGGGATTGGTGTACTCTAGCTATACCACACTCTTTGCCTGTAGTTCATTATTACGGTAATGATTAAGACTTGCTATTGCAGTCAGCTTCCCTGAAGCTGCTGAGCCTAGCGCCAAGATCTAATCAAATCAAATCAAACTTCATTTGTCACTTGTGATGAATACAACAAGTGTAGACTTTAATGTGAAATGCTTACTTACAAGCCCTTAACCAACTGTGCAGTTCAAGAACAGTTTAGAAAATATTTAACAAATAAAGTAAAGTTTTCAAAGATTATAATAAAAAGTAACACAACAACATAACAACAATGAGGCTATATACAGGGGGTACCGGTACCGAGTCAGTGTGCGGGGTTACAGGTTAGTTGAGGTAATTTGTACATGTAGCTAGGGGTGAAGTGACTATGCATAGATAATAAACACCGAGTAGCAGCAGTGTGCAAAACAAATGGGAGGGGGGGAAATATAATCGACAGGTGACCATTTGATTAATTGGTCAGCAGTCTTATGGCTTGGAGGTAAAAGCTGTTAAAACCTCTTGGTGTTAGGGGGCAGTATTTTTATTTTTGGAGAAAAAAAAACGTTCCCGTTTTAAACGGGATATTTTGTCAGGGAAATATGCTGGAATATGCATATAATTGACAGCTTTGGATAGAAAACACTCTAACATTTCCAAAACTGTAAAGATATTGTCTGTGAGTATAACAGAATTGATGTTGCAGGCGAAAGCCTAAGAAAAATCCAATCCGGAAGTGCTCCAGGATTTGAAAGCGCTGCGTTCCAATGACTCCCTATTCAGCTGTGAATGTACCATCAACGAGCTTACACTTTCAACGTATTCCCCAAGGTGTCTACAACATTGTGACGTAGTTTTACACATTTCTGTTGAAGAATAGCCGTAGGCGGCCACATTGCGTAAGTGGTCACATGGTGGCTCCGAGAGAGATTCTCGCGTAAAATACAGAGGTAGCCATTACTCCAATCGGTTCTAGTGAAAAACGAATTGTCCTGAAGGATATATTATCGAATAGATATTAGAAAAACACCTTGAGGATGGATTCTAAACAACGTTTGCCATGTTTCTGTCGATATTATGGAGCTAATTTGGGATATTTTTCGTCCGGATGATTTCTCAGCCAAACGTGAAGAACAAACAGAGCTATTTCGCCTACAAAAATAATATTTTGGGAAAAAATGAACTTTGGCTGTCTACCTGGGAGTCTCGTGAGTAAAAACATCTGAAGTTCATCAAAGGTAAATGATTTAATTTGATTGCTTTTCTGATTTCCATGACAAGGTTGCCTGCTGCTAGCAAGGCATAATGCTATGCTAGGCTATGATAAACTTACACAAATGCTTGTCTAGCGTTGGCTGTAAAGCATATTTTGAAAATCTGAGATGACAGGGTGATTAACAAAAGACTAAGCTGTGTTCCAATATATTTCACTTGTGATTTTCTAGAATAGGAAGATTTTCTAGGGAGATTTATGTCCGTTGCGTTATGCTAATTAGTGTCAGATGATGACAACGGTCCCGTTCACGGGATGGGGTGTCACTACAGGTTAAGGAGCCTTTTGGTCCTAGACTTGGTGTTCTGGTAGATCTTGCCTTGCAGATCACAGAAAACAGTCTATGATTTGGGTGACTGGAGTCATTGACAATTTTATGGGCTTTCCTCTGACACTGCCTATTATATAGGTCCTGGATTGCAGGAAACTTGGCCCCAGTGTTGTACTGGGCTGTACGCACTAACCTCTGTAGCGCCTTACAGTCAGGTGCCGAGCAGTTGCCATACCAGGCGGTGATGCAACCGGTTAGCATGATCTCGATGGTGCAGCTGTGTAACTTTTTGAGGACCTGCAAAATGTTTTCAGTCTCCTGAGGAGGAATAGGTTTTGTCGTGCCCTCTTCACGACTGTCTTGGTGTGTTTGGACCATGATAGCTCGTTGGTGATGTGGAGACCAAGGAACTTGAAACTCTCTACCAGCTCCACTACATCCCCGCTGATGTTAATGGGGACCTGTTCGGCCCGCCTTTTCCTGTAGTCCACAATCAGCTCCTTTGTCTTGCTCACGTTGAGGGAGAGGTTGTTGTCCTGGCACCACTCTGCCAGTTCTCTGACCTCCTCCCTATAGTCTCATCGTTGTAGGTGATCAGGCCCACCACTGTTGTGTCGCCAGGAAACTTAATGATGGTGTTGGAGTCATGTTTGGCCACGCAGTCATGGGTACACACCCCTGAGTGGCCCCAGTGTTGAGGATCAGCGTGGCAGACGTGTTGTTGCCTACTCTTACCACCCGGGGAAGGCCCGTCGGGAAGTCCAGGATCCAGTTTCAGAGGGAGGTGTTTAGTCCCAGGGTCCTTAGCTTAGTCAATGAACAGCATTCTCACATAGGTGTTCCTTTTGTCCAGGTGGGAAAGGGCAGTGTGTAGTGCAATTGAAATTGCACCATCTGTGTATCTGTTGAGTCAGTATGCAAACTGGAGTGGGTCAAGGGTATCTGGGAGGATGCTGTTGATGTGAGCCATGACTAGCCTTTCAAAGCACTTCATGGCTACCTACGTGAGTGCTATCGGTCGGTAATCATTTATACTGCTTACCTTCGCTTCCATGGGCACAGGAACTATAGTGGTCTGCTTGAAACATGTAGATATTACAGAGTTAGTTAGGGAGAGGTTGAAAATGTCAGTGAAGACACTTGCCAGTTGGTCTGCACATGCTTTGAGTACATGTCCTGGTAATCCATCTGGCCCTGCGGCTTTGTGAATGTTGACCTGTTTAAAGGACTTGCTCACATTGGCTACCGAGAGAGTTATCACACAGTCATCCAGAACAGCTGATGCATGCTTCAGTGTTGCTTACCTCATAAAAGGCATTTAGCTCGTCTGTATTGTATTGTAATATCGTAATTTACTTCTAGTAAATGGTTAAAAGAATATGTGGCGTTTACATGGACATTGGGGATCTTATCGAGATCAGCACTTCTACTCTGAGCCACTGGGATTTGTTTTATTACACTAATAAGAAAGGTAGTGGTTGTTGACCTCTACTTGAGTAATTCTATCCCATGTAAGATAAAGAAGGTGTCTGTGATGGATGTGTCTGTGCAGATTTTTAAGGATGCCACACCAGGGTCTAAAAGGGGCCACACTCTGTTAGGTTAATGACATGACCTGCAGGTGACCTTTACCTTGTATGTTTTATTCATAGTCTCAGCACACTTAAAAGTAGCTGACTCGGGAACTCCGTCGGTGCACTTACAAACCCAGGGAGTCTTGGCAGTGAGTGAGAACCATTACCATCAAACTGTTTTTCCTGATGGACATGAGGCTTACTTTACCTGAGCTTGCACAAGCTTGAGTACAGTAACCTAATGTTGCATGTCGTCTGCAGGGCTGTAGACTGTTGTTTATATTTCTTGAAGTGCAAAAAGGCAAAAGTAGCAGATATTTCCAAAGAATGCTATTCTTACGATTTTCTATCAGGTACTGTCAGTGTCCCCACCAACTGACTCTGTGCGTGTACGTGTGTGTGTGTGTGTACGTATTGTGTATGCCACTGAATAATACCATCTAGTTATGATTAAATGGAAAGACACTTTATCTCTGCAGGACATAATGTCGGAGCTATTGCTTGACACACCAATGCGCCCCCATAACTTCCTGTATTGTGCAATAGCTCCAAGGAGCAGCTTGTCTGCTGCAAGCACTTCATTTGATACATTGCATTCACAGCCATACCCACAGAGATGTAATAGAATTTATAGAGTGATAGTTGAATTACGTTTTCCCTCTGCAAGGCCCTCTGAATGAGTGGTAAGAGACATTGGGACCAAATTGATTTCAGAGCCTGAATTACCGGATGGAGCAAATGGTAATATTCTGTTTTGAATTAAAGTTTGAACACTCATTAACAGTGTCATGCACTATTAAAATAATGACTGAGTGAGATACCCCCAATGTAACATGACAGGTGCGCAGGATGTGGTGGGGCCCACCAATTGTCATTGACAATACAAAGGACATACTCTATAGTTGTGTTTTGCATTGAGATTGGCTTTATCCCCATTTGATATATTTTGCATGATGCAGAATGCATCATATGGGGATAATTTAAGCATTTTGAAAGTTACATATCTTGAAAACTTGATTGCTGACAAGCAATGGGGACGACGTCAACAATGAACTAATGAAATACATCACAACAAATGGTTTTTGGGCGGAATTTCCCTTTAAGAAGCTGATAATAAAAATGGGCTTCTTCTATACAAGTAAGTCCTGCCACGTTAAATAGTAGAAAGCCTATTATTCAGTCGATGTTCCCATCAGTCCTAGACTATGGCGACATCATCTATATGAATGTAGTTACCACTTCATTAAAGTAGTTAAGATGCAGTTTATCATAGATCACTGTGCTTTATTACAGGTGACAATTGTAGTACTCATCACTGCATTCTCTACCAGAAATTGGATGGCCTTCTGATGTCACTTAGGTTGCTTGTAATTATTTTTCATTTATAAATCCCTTTTACCAAAAAGTCCCACTGTATCTAACATTATTACTAAAATGTAGACATACGAGTTACCACATCCGGTCTCAGGGATGGCTAACTCTGGAAGTTATTTTTCTTGCACCTTATTTGTGGAATGGTCTTCAAAATATTCTTACATTTGATGTTTTGGTGGTTCTACGACCATTCAGAAAGTTGATTGAGGACCTTATTACTGATGAATGTATTCGTTTTTTACAACAGTGTTTTCTTTCTCCTTGCATTTTGTATTTATATTTTGATGTGTGCACATTCTGTAATTTATGTCATTCAGGGCTCATGTGTAAAAGAGACATTGGTCTCAGTATGACTCCCTGATAAATAAAGGTGAAATAAAATGTGTGGGCGTAGCCCAACAACAGAATGGTGTGGGCGCATACAGCTCATAAAAAAATATGAATGCGTGCAGAACGCTGATTGGCCAGCTCATCCTCCTCAGGTGGATGACACCATCGTCTATGAGGAAATAAAAGTTTGAGGTGGGGTTTTTGAAAGAAATTATTAGCCAATTTATGCTTTCACCACAAATACTACAATAGCATGAGTCAACAACATTATTTGGGTATCTGTTAACAGAATATGAACTTTTAAAAGTGAGATTTTCACTGGAATAAATTAAATGTAGCTATTCAAAAGCAAATTGTGTCATTGCTGTCACAGTGATACACTTGGATTTTTCCGATGCTAAGCTACATCAATGAATTTAATCATACCAATCTGTAATTCAGTCCTATCAATGATAAAATGGCCATTACTCACCATTACCAGGTGGGAAGAAATGTAATAGTTTCCTTTAAGTCCTACTGTACCTGCATATGGATAAGGTGATTCATGATGTGTCATGTCTGCTGTCTCCTTATTCCCCAATTAAGGTAGTGTCTGGTTCAGCAGAGAGATTGTCAAACAAGTCATTTTGGCGGGATTGTGTAGAATGCCTCAAGCAGTATGAATTCCATTATCACCACATTTTGCCTCAGGGAACACTTATTGTCATACAGCTGCAAATGTGGAGGATTGAAAGGGCAAAACACAGATTATTCTCAAGAGCTAAATGGCTACTGTAAATCTAAATGATTGTCATGGCGATGGCGTTACTACATTGTCAGTTCATGCTTGCTGATATATATATGCTTTAAAGACCTAATTTGTCACTTACCAGTGCTCTGCGATGTGCGCACGACAGCGAAAGATCTGTGATATATTTGATAAATTCAGTGAATTCCAATCTGGAATGAATTATTCCAAATGTATCGATTTTGGCGCCAGCGAGTCAAACATGATATACAGTGGGGGCGTACACATTTGACACCAGTTTAATCCACATGAGTAAGCAATATCTTTGAGCCCTAGGGTCCACAATGAGTCGTGCAGAGTGACAGCACATATTCAGTGCAGGGAAACTCAGTCCCAAGTATCCACTATATGTTCTGCAATTTATCCAGTAATTCATGGCGGATTTAAAGTTAACATGACTTTCATTACAAGTCTCCCTGTGTGAAGGTGGGACATCCCCTCCCAATGAAGATTTATCTGAGAGCGTTTTTAGAAATCGAAGAATCTAATAGACATTCATGGTTCACCACTTTTTAAATCCAAAGGGAGAAGAAACATCTGCGGAGAATATTGTTGAATAAGTCTTTCAATTTGTCAGACGCATAAAGCAAACGCACTGAATATTGTCTTTATCAGAAAATAGATTTGAAATTAGACATTAATGTGCAGGCACTACTCCAGTTGATACACTCCTGGTAACAAACATGATCTGTTATGAATTACACTAAAATATCCATTGCCATCCATTTCCGATGAATCAAGAAGACCATAATAATTCTGAATGTCCTAAAAAAGGCTGCATAAACTCACCTTATACACTACAGTACCAAACCCTGTCAAACCACTCTTTGGTATTGTGACGCATTGAAGTTGTACCAAAGAAATGCCTTAATGGAGGTCAAGGTAATATTATCTGAAATCTTACATGTTTTTTTTTTCATATACAGTATTGGATTGTTCTCTATCATCTGCTAACATTACCAGTCTTACTGCCTTCTATGAAGACAATCTCCTAGTTTATCAATATACAGTATTGGATTGTTCACTGGATATTCTATCCCGATCGCTAAAATACAGATTGCTTCCCTCATATAATTAGAATCTCTAGATCTTTTTGGGCCTTGCTTATAAATGTGTATAGGTATGGCACTGAGTCAGGGAAGAATTAGTTTAATTTCCATTATCCGTTGACCTACAGTAGCAGACATATCTATCCAGGATTATTCGCGCTGCCAGAATTTTACATATTACCTGTTTATACAGCTAATATTTATGGAGGCAATTTGCTGCAAGAGCGTTTTGCTGGGTGTACAACAGCAGTTCTACACCGGGAGACTTAAGTCTGCGGACAGAAGAGCTGATGGACTAATAACTGGTTGATTTCTGTACTGTCAAAGTACCTTTAAAAAGTGCATAAAAAAGCTGAGTTAATTAAATGAATGCTGAAAGTTATTGTTCTTTGCCAGGCCAGCAGAAAAGAACCCGAGCATCAGGGACAGGGATATAGGGATGGCATTCTGCCAAATAAAACAGTACACTCTTTTAAAGTAAATAGATGGATTGTCAATATAAGACATTGTGTTTCCTGTGTTGAGTTCCGGATATTTACATGAATATTTATCTAACAATTACACTAATCTCAGATCCAGACACCCCTTTCAACCAATATTTACCTGGATTCAGAAGTCATCAAAGAAATGCATGGCTTTTTAGACAAAAAGTTCAAAACAATGAACAAATACAATTTGATCGCCAGTCTAGCGTTCGGATTGAAGACGGTAAAGGATGGACACATGTCTATTTATCAGACAGATAAAGAAAGAAACTCTGACTCGCTGCTTCATCTCAAGGGTAAACAAGAAGAGTAGTTACAGAAACAAAATCATTGTGACAATACTACATCAGTTATAGACAACACAGCAAACGTAAAGCAATGTTTTATGGCCAGTGACATCATAGGGCACAGTACGTCTCCATTCCCTGTGATTTCAGAGGGTCGGCCAACAAAACGAGAAACCAGGTCTGGCCCCTCTCGTCTCCCCCTTGACTCCCTGTGATGTAATTAGGTCCGCAGCAGTGCAGCTGCGATCATTTCAGTTTCCCCGCAAAACTTTGGAGCCTGATTGGACTCCGAGAGTCCATATTAGAGGGAAGAACAATAGTTTATCTTAGAGGTTGATGATAATGAGTTCAGGATCACTAACCACACAAACAATACCCTTAACAGATGGGAGACAACAAGTAGCAGCTGCGGAGGCATTGAAGTGTGACTCGCCTCGGAGAGTCACTAAATAAAACTCACTTCCGTCGGGTATATTCTTACGGGACGGTCACTTCGATGACATCGTTGGAGAGAGTCCAACCTGTGGCCCGGTGACTGGAGATGACTGGGGCCAGCAGGTGGAGGAGGAAGAGGAGGCGACAGACCTGTTCAGGCATGTTCACCCTGAAGGACACCTTGATTTGATCCCATGCATGATTCATTACACAATTCATGACTAACTTGAACAAGCTGACCAAGGACGGCCAAGGTGACTGCCAACTTCGAAAGATAGTGTAGCAAAAAGGTGTTCTTGAGCTCTAACTTGCTGAACTACATTTTGGTTTGCCGAGAACTCAGTTATGATAGAATACATTCTACTGACAATGCGTTCTACAGCACACAAAGGCTCAGACACAAAGAGAAATACTGAACATATTATTGAATATGTTCTATAGTTTGATCCTGACTCACTGAAAAAAAGTGTAACAAAATCCCTGAACAATGAGATTGTCTGAACACGACTCGCTGATGCAGGCTTAACTGAAAATGAAAGAATATACGTTATTTTTCTAGCAAAAGTAATACAACATATACTGTATGCTGCCATATTGTTCAAACACTCATCAGACAAACCTGTCCATGGTTTAGAGGGTGGCAGGTTGCCTAGTTGCTAAAAGTGTTGGGTCAATAACAAAAAGGTTGCTGGATTGAATCCCTGAGACAACTAGGTGAAAATTCCTTCTGTACCCTTAAGGCACTTAACCCTAAATGCTCTGGGTAAGAGTGTCTACCGAAATGTAATGATTTCTTCATTAATATAGTCATTGTTTTATTCATATTTCATCAGTCCAATCGTCTAGCTGACCTAAGATGAAGGTGATGCATTTCACAGGAAAGCATTTTTTGATTTCTGATGGGAATAAAAAGTGCCTTAAGTATTGTAATACATTCAGCAAATGATGGCTAGCACGTTCAGCTGATCCACTCTTTCAGAGTCCATGGAAACAGCCAGCAGCATAAACACAAAAGTGCCAAACAAACAGATTTTAAAGGTCCCTTTGATTAAGGTAGCAGATTAATCTCAATAAAGAGTCATTACAAGTAATACCCAATGGCTTTAAGGGCCCAAAAGGAAAGCTTGCATGGTCAAAAAAAGATGAATAAATCAATGGGGGGTATACTTTTTATGAATCGTGTTAGTATGCTGTATGTGTACCTGTTGAGGCAGTATAGGTGCAGACAGGGTAAATAGGAGCAATACCATTTCTCTGGACACTTGAGGAAACATCGCTCCGTGTATCACTGCTTCTTGCAAAATCACCAGTCTGAAACTACTCTATGTGCCGGTCAGTGACTCTGTCAGAGCGTGACTGAGAGAGGTCACAGCAAAATGTTCAGGCTTGAATGTATTGTTACTACATGACAGCAGAGTAAGAAAGTTAGACGTTATAAAAAGGGGAAAGAAGTGTTGAGGTGGCAGACTGTATAGCATGAACCAACCTCACCGAAATACCACGTTCTCAATGGAATTACAAAACAAAAAGCTAGAGATACATTGAAGTGTACCTATTGTGATTATGCTTTCTGTTTCAGTACTAAATGGCCAGACTGGTACCATCCTATTTGAAATGTTTAAACATCCCTACAGCAATTGTTTTCTCTCTGCCAACGGCATGGGATACAGCGTCACCATCCAAGGCTAACAAATCTCACCCATCCCCTTGGAGGCATAGCCCTGCCCAATCAGATCTCTTCCCATCTCCTGCTACGGACTCCCAGTTAGACTCCCTTTTGTTGTCAAGGCCCTATAATGAACTCTGACCCATCATAGTAAGCGAGCCAAGCAAACACACGTCTGGTGCATCCCATCACAAACAAAATATCACATGCACACACCACACACTTGCACACACACACACGTGCTCGCTCGCACGCAGACACACATTCACGCACAAACACACACACACTCGCCCACACACTCACCACCATTGGAAGATGTCTATTCATTCGTAGGGTTCAACAGACTAGAGGTCACGAGTCTGTGACTTGTTTTGCCAGCGTATGGCATCCATACTACACTGAACAAAAATATTAACACAACATGCAACAACTTTAAAGCTTTTACTGAGTTACAGTTCATATAAAGAAATCAATCAATTTAAATGAATTCATCAGGCACCAATCTATGGATTTCACAACTGGGAATAGAGAAATCCATCTGTTGGCCACAGATAAAAGGTAGGAGCGTGGATCAGAAAAACAGTCAGTATCTGGTGTGACCACCATTTGCCTCTTGCAGCGCAACACATCTCCTTCGCATAGAGTTGATCGGGCTGTTGATTGTGGGCTGTGGAACATTGTCCCACTCCTCTTCAATGGCGGTGCAAAGTTGCTGGATATTGGCTGGATCCGGTACACGTTGATCAAGAGCATCCCAAACACACTCAATGTCTGGTGAGTATGCAGGCCATGGAAGAACTGGGACGTTTTCAGCTTCCAGGAATTGTGTAGAGACCGCTGCGACACTGGGCCGTGCATTATCAAGCTGAAACATGAGGTGATGGCGGCAGATGAATGGCACTACAATGGGCCTCCGGATCTTGTGACGGTTGCTCTGTGCATTCAACTGGCCATCGATAAAAAGCAATTGTGTTCGTTGTCCGTAGCTTATGCCCGCCCACACCATAACCCCACCACCCCCATGGGGCACTCTGTTCACAACGTTGACATCAGCAAACCGCTCGCCCATTTTTCCAACCACCTACCGTATGCTTCGTTCCCCATGCTGCAAGGATCTGAAGTATGTCTTCTCTTTGAAGAAACTGTGATCCCAAAATGTTAATTGATACCTTGTTGCCTTAGAGCTACAATTCAGAGATTTATAGTCAGCTAGTTATATTGTTTTTCCCATTAGCACAATGCTATTCAAAAGTTCAATATGTCCACATTCTGCTCAAAGACTCATTGATGTAAAACACCATACGGAGAGAGAGAGAGGATAGTTGGAATTGACTGGTGGATAGGGATTGGTACCTACAGTGCCTTCAGTAAGTATTCATGACCCCTTCCACATTTTGTTGTGTTACAGCCTGAATTCACACATCTACACACAATACCTGATAATGAAAAAGTTTAAACATGTTTTTAGAAATGTTTGGACATTTATTGAAAATTAAATACATACATATGTCATGTACTATCAAGTTCTACTGACATCTTAATGATAATCAAAGGAAATTGGATGCACCTGAGATCAATTTGGAGTGTCATAGCAAAGGGGTGTGAATACGTACAGTACCAGTCAAAAGTTTAGACACACCTACTCATTCAAGGGTGACTACTTTGAATAATCTAAAATGTCAAATATATTTCGATTTGTTTTAACACTTTTTTTTGGTTACTACATGATTCCATAGTTGTTATTTCATAGTTTTGAGGTCTTCACTATTATTCTACAATGTAGAAAATAGTAAACATAAAGAAAAACCCTTGAATGAGTGGGTGTGTCCAAACTTTTGACTGGTACTGTAAGTATTCACACCCCTTTGCTATGACACTCCAAATTGATCTCAGGTGCATCCAATTTCCTTTGATTATCATTAAGATGTCAGTAGAACTTGATTGGAGTCCACCTGTGGCCAATTCAATAGTCTGGACATGATTTAGAAAGAAACACACCTGTCTATATAAGGTCCCACAGTTTACAGTGCATGTCAGAGCAGAAACTATACCATGACATCCAAGGAACTGTCCGTAGGTCTCTAAGATAAAATTGTGATGAGGCATATATCTGTGGGAAAGTATAAAACAATTTCTAGAGTGTTGAAAGTTTCCAAGAGAACAGTGATCTCCATCATTGCCAATGGAAAAAAATATGGAACTACCCAGACTCAGCCTAGAGCTGGCCGTCCGACCAAACTGAGCAACTGGGCAAGAAGGACCTCCGGCAGGGAGGCAACCTGTTTTTAGGTGACCAAGAGGTGACCAAGAACCCAATGACCACTCTGACAGAACTACAGAGTTCCTTGATTGAGATGAGAGAACCTGCCAGAAGGACAACAGTTAGTACAGCACTTCACCAATCTGGGATTTATGGGAGAGTGGCCACACGGAAGCACATGACAGCATGCCTGGAGTTTGCATAAAGGCACTTGAAAGTCTCTGGGATCATAAGGCAAAATATTCTGTGGTCTGATGAGACAAAAATTGAACTCTGGTTTTAACGCAAAGGGCTATGTCTGGAGACAATCATGCAGCTCATCACCCGTTTTACACCATCCCAGCCATGAAGAATAGTGGTGGCAGCATTGTGCTATGGGGATGTTTTTCATTGGCAGGGACTGGGTGACTGGTAAGGCTAGAGGAAACAATGAATGGAGCCAAATACAGGCAAATCCTTGATGAAAACCTTCTTCAGGGTGCAAACGACCTCAGATTGGGGTGAAGATTTATGTTCCAAAAGGAAAATTAACCCAAGCGTACAGCCAAAGCAACACCAAAATGGCTTCAGAACAAGAATGTGAAAGTCCATGAGAGGCCCAGCCAAAGCCCAGACTTGAATCCCATTGAGAATCTATGGCTAGACTTGACGATTGCTGTTCACTGACACTCCCCATCTAATCTAACAAAGCTTGAGAAAATCTGCAAGGAAGAATGGGAGAAAACCCCTAAATCCAGACGTGCAAAACTGATACAGACACACCCACGATGACTCAAAGCTGCAATCGACACCAAACGCGCTTCTAAAAAGCATTGACTCATGTCAATTCAATATTTCTGCATTTCATTTTCAATGAATGAAATAAAACCATGTTTTCAGTTCGTCAGCAAGAGATATTGTGTGTAGATGGGTGACAGAACAGCAACTTTAATCCATTTTAAATTCAGGCTGTAATACAACAAAATGTGGAATAAGTCACGGGATATGAAAACTTTCTGTAGGCCCTGTATATTACGGATGTAGTAAGTCTCACACTTACATAGTCATATGTAGAGGACTAATAGAGCACATCAATAATAATCACATCACTGAAACTATGATTAAGCCACACCTTGTATCTTACTATGGTACATAGCTAAGCTTGTCTTACATTGGCACTATGACAGTTTCAACAACTTAGAAGACATCAGATGATAAAAACAGCCTTTCCCTGTTCCAACCTTTCCGCTCATCCCGATTTGGGAACCAAGCCAAGCTCTCTGAGCAGCAACCTTGACAGATCAGATCATTCCAGACTGACTCCCTATCGCCCGCCATCAAAACTACCTTCCACCGTATCAGCTCATGTTACAATGGCAACACTCTTATCTGAGATCCAGTGTTGAGAAAGGCGGAAAATGAATATCAACTCAATTTTCCATCGATTGCACTGGTAATTAGACCTAATTCAATTTCACATTTCCCTTTTCCCCCCTCTGTTTTTAACCCAAAGGAAATTAAGAGCAGTTTGTCTGCAAGTATATCTCATTTTGGAGGAAAATTGTGATTCCTGACGGACTCATTTCACAGGGAACGCCCTGACTTTGGGGATGCTGTTGAGAGAATTGACTTTGCAATTAATACACTCATAATGAACTGATTCAGAGAAAAGCATATCTTTGTTTTGCCACTGGAGAGGTCTGACCTGACAGTGAACATCCAAGATGATATGACATCTATGTGCACGCCCTGGAATAGGGCTTCTCATTGAGATTACATTCTGATGTGGGTATATGTGTTTGTGGGTATGTGTGTGTGAGAGAGAGATAGAGAGAGAGAGAGAGAGAGAGAGAGAGAGAGAGAGAGAGAGATCACCTCAAGGCTGACTATAAAAGCAGGTGAGAGTGCGCCTTATTTGGCAGTGGTCTTGGTAAGTGGAGTTTGACAATATATTTAGTATGGTGCTTCCTTGACTAGACAACTGACATTACACAAAATTCAAAAGGCAGTAAGGCATATTTCCACATATGACCCCAAAAAATAAATAAAATGGTTTACCCTTTCATACACATCTATGTGATTTTATGTGTAGACTATGGGGAATATACGTGTATATTCGTAGTTGCATCCATTGTAACAGGAAATAGATAACAATGGTTGTAAAGCTAATTTGCTGTAATATGACTGATTGGTGGCACAGTCTGCTAAAACAGTTGGTTCATAGTTTAATGGCTAGGAGTTCTAATCCCACATCAGAAAGATTCCTTTGTTTTTAAAATCCTTTGTTTTCAATATTCCTCCTTCCAATTCTGGGAAGGTAGTAGTTGTGGGTTTGTATACAGTACCCAAGACCAATCTGTGAGTTAATCTGACCATGGTAAAAAGAACTACTGCGCAAATACTGTAATGTGGGTGAATTGAATTGAGGCACTAATCTTCATTTTCAAGGTGAGGATTGCACTTTTCTTCCCAACACAATAACACAATAAATGTGAGGCCACATTTCAAAGATGTAATTTTTTGCACCACATGGAGGATTTGAATTTACACCATAAGTGGCAACAGATGTCAGGAACTCGATACCTTACCACTGTGAGCTAACTGTCCAGAGCCGTATTTGCTCTTGATGCACATCATTGTATTATCAGAGCGTGCCAGTAGACTTCTGGTACGAACTGTAAGCTTTAGTGAGAAAGTGTTGGGATCAGTTAAAACTACATTTACCAACCCCCGAAATGAACACTTATGAGCAATTCCCCCCACCTAACAACATCTCACCTGAATATATTTTTTCATTTGAAGGGGTTGGGCAAAGGCTGAAATTGGGGTTGACAGTTACCATTTAAGGACATAAGGATCCTGCAGTGACCTGTGTAAAAAGCAGATATGTCAAAGTGGAAATATATTTCTGTAAGAATAAGTACATTCATATCTGCCACATGATAGAATCGTATCACTCCCAGCTTGTTGACATTCAACAATGTCACACAATGTAAGCTATGTAGAAAACCATTTTCTAATCAATGGCCCATTTGATTTCAAATTTTAACACCAAAATAACACAATTTCAATCAGTTTAGTTGATTGAGTTCACGGTGGGAACAACAGTTTTGCATACACCTGCTTCAGCTTGAACAGATTTTTGTTTTGTTCAAATAACTTGTTTTTGCATGGGCTATTTCCCTTACACAATGCAGAGTTGTCTGTCTCAGACAGTTAGATTAATTCACCCCATTTCAATGTTTAATCATCTTCTTGATTAATTCAGTTAGAGGGATGTTTCCCATTTCTGAAATGAAAACAAAATTGACGCAATGTCACTTTGGTTGGGAATCTATTCTGCATTGTACTGTAATGCTGTTAGGTTGAGGCTGAGGGTGAGGGTGTCACTGTCACCAAAATAATCATTGCCCCTTGCAAAAGTAGCACCCCTTGTACAACTATAGTAAAATGTTAAACCTTTATTAATGTGGCAACACATTTATTGACCCTTCTTTCATAAGGCCTGCATAACCCTGTCATAAGACAGAAATAACTGATCTCATCAAGAGTCATAACAGCCCTTGTAAGTTCATGAGAAAAAACAGCATGCCACTGTGAATGTAGAGTGCATTCGGAAAGTATTCAGACCCCTTGACTTGTTCCATATTTTGTTACGTTACAGCCTTATTGTAAAATTGATTAAATTGTTTTTTCCCCCTCATCAATCTACACACAATACCCCATAATGACAAAGCAAAAACAGGTTTTTAGAAATTTTTGCAAATGTTTTAAAAATAAAAACTGAAATATTATATATACATAAGTATTGAGACCTTTTGCTCAGTACTCTGTTGAAGCACCTTTGGTAGCGATTACAGCCTCAAGTCTTATTGGGTAGGACACTACAAGCTTGGCACACCTGTATTTGGGGAGTTTCTCCCTTTCTTCCCTGCAGACTCTCTCAAGCTCTGTCAGGTTGGATGCAGAGCGTCAATGGACAGCTATTTACAGGTCTCTCCAGAGATGTTCAAGTTCAGGCTCTGGCTGGGCCACTCAAGGACATTCAGAGACTTGTCCCGAAGCCACTCCTGCATTGTCTTGGCAGTGTGCTTAGGGTCATTGTCCTGTTGGAAGGTAAACATTCACCCAAGTCTGAGGTCCTGAGTGCTCTGGAGCAGGTTTTCATCAAGGATCTCTCTGTATTTTGCTCCATTCAGCTTTCGCTCGATGCTGACTAGACTCCCTGCCACTGAAAACCATCCCCACAGCATGATGCTGCCACCACCATGCTTCACCGTAGGGATGGTGCCAGGTTTCCTCCAGACATGGCCTTCATGGAGTGCTGAAGAGATGGTTGTCCTTCTGGAAGGTTCCCCCATCTCCACAGAGGAACTCTGGAGCTCTGTCAGAGTGACCATCAGTTTCATGGTCATCTCCCTGACCAAGGCCCTTCTCCCTCGATTGCTCAGTTTGGCCCGGCCAGCTCTAGGAAGGGTCTTGGTGGTTCCAAACATTTTCCTTTTATGAATGATGGAGGCCACTGTGTTTTTGGAGACCTTCAATGATGCAGACATTTTTTTAGTACCCTTCCCCAGACCTGTGCCTCGACATAATCCTGTCTTGGAGCTCTACAGACAATTCCTTCAAGCTCATGGCTTGGTTTTTGCTGAGACATGTACTGTGGAACTTATATAGAGAGTTGTGTGCCTTTCCAAATCATGTTAATTCAATTGAATTTACCACAGGTGGACTCCAATCAAGTTTTAGAAATATTTCAAGAATGATCAATGGAAACAGGATGTACCTGAGCTCAATTTAGAGTCTCATAACAAAGGGTCTGAATACTTATGTAAATAAGGTATTTTTAAATCCATTTTAGAATAATGCTGTAACGTAAGAAAATGTGGAAAAGTCAAGGGGTCTGAATACTTTCCAAAGGCACTATGCATTGGTACTGGTTATAACAGATATTATGCAACTTAATAAGTCCTTCTGTCTTGCTTCACACCTGGCCACTCACTCAGTGCTGCCACCAACCCCCTGCTTGAACAGTTGGGCACTTAGCCCCTCACTGCAGCCTTACACAGTAATCCTCCAAGGGGCAGTGAGCCATGGAGAGGGCCTTGTAAGTGGACAAAACACTCAAAGCATGCTTTCCACAGCGCTTAACCACACCATTATTAGCATGACTTATCTGCAAGACACCTCTTCACACATTCCACTTCCACCAACGGGCTCGGTCCACTACTACTACTGCTGCTGGACATTTGTGTGTGATTTATTCTGTAGCAGTGGATAGGGTCTACAGACTATTGCAGAAGAGGCTATCTGTAGTGCAAAGAGAGACATTCTCTGGTTCAAGCACAGGGTTGATTACTATAATCTGGGGACAACCACTCGCACACATAAAAGCAAACACAAACACACAAGCACACATAGGCAGAAAATTACATGCACATATATACACATGCACGCACGCACACACACACACACACACACACACACACACCCACACACACCCACAAAAAAGGAAACGCGCGCACGCACACACACACACAATCACACGCACACAGACACAATCACACAAACATAAACACACACACAACCACAGTTCTATTTCAAATGTGGAAAAGATGGGGGGAAAATAACAATATGTTATTACTGATTAGGATCCAAGGAAATGTTCAAAAGATTTACATTCCTCAGTACTCCTCTTTGGTTCTAAAGCAACATTATTATTCTGTTTTGAAGTGACAGATTTTTTTCTCGAGCCTTGATGTTGATGTTAGTTAATCACTGAGAATTCTCAGGGAAAAGAATAGCATTATAAGAGACTCCTGATTTGCTTTTGTTTGTTATGTTCAACTTCCCTTGTTATTCCCCTTTAATGCGCTTTCTATCTCTCTCCCTCTCAGTCTTCCTCTCCCTCTCGCTTTCTTCTCTCTCCCAAGTCTCCCTCTCTCTCCATCCTACCCCCGCCTCTCTCTCTCTCTCTCCATCCTACCCCCGCCTCTCTCTCTCTCTCTCCATCCTACCCCCACCTCTCTCTCTCTTTCTCTCTTCAAACCCTTTGTCTTCATCTATTCTTAGTGTAGCATTTTGTTTTTTTGGCAGCTTCACAACGAGATATAAATCTCGTTAATTCTTAGCTCGCAGCGTGTTTTGAAACATGCAACTATTTTCCTCCCTGCAATTCATTGATGCTTCATTATTTTTTATTAGCATGAAAATGGTAAATAATTAGTTGCACACGGTTCATAAAAAGAACACAGAAAATTGAATAGAGCCCTGATGTGTCATCATAAACGCTGTGCCAGTAATGTACAGTCCCATTATATCTGTTCATTTGGGAATGGATCGGAAGGGACATGCTTTCCTCTCATGATGTTGTTACATGGAGATTTGTGAAACTGATGCAATAACTGATTGTATTATCCTCTAGTTGCGGTCAAATGTGTTGGTTGCATATGTTTTACACGGTGCCCTGTAAGGTTTTTTTCAAATATTGCATAAGACTACAATTATTTGTACAATGAATGAGTGAATGCTGGCAGATCCAATGGCATGATCTACTTGATTGTCGACATGTACGCTGCGTAGACACCGTTTAAACAATACCAGGGGATACTGAACAGACATGCATATCATTATGTAATAGGTGTAATCTAAACTTATCTAATTACGCCAGATACTTCAATCATGTAATGCTACTTTGGGGCAAAAGTCCTGGTCAGTCCAGGACCTGTTGTCCAGGATTCCCCAAGGAAACACTAATGATCATGTCACACCCTCATCAGCAAAAGGAATTAGGTTGTTACCTGCCACATGTCCAATTTCACATATTTAAGCGCTAATCCATTTATGGCCGTCATTATCTGGTGTCCACAGATATGCTCCTGATTGAAATAGGATGAATTCATGAGTAATTAAATTAGCGACAAGGTTATTCTGTGACCTTCCTGCAAATTAGTGCAGTAACAACGTAAATCTATAACTCATTGTGCATCTTAGGGAACGTGTAATGCATCAGTATAATAATCCATGCCTTGAAGCTGTCAGAAGTGGGAGTCAGGTTTCGTATCCAACTTGAGCTTTCACATTTGAATAATGCCACATTTTCAGGATTTTATTGATCCACCGATTGTACATTACTCATACAAAGCTAGCATAAAATCAGTAAGCAATGCTAATGGACTCCAAGGACACACTGGAGAAATGCACTATGCTGTTGGCGTCCTTGTTGTGGCTCTTACCTGACTTCAACAACAAGTCTAGTTTCTCCGAAGACAAAAGACATGCTCAGTATTTTGCCAAGCCAAGTATAACTCAGACTCGGACAGGCAAACACGTCGAGTAAATGCACAGTCTTATGCACCACAACCACTAAAGTTCATTAGCAGCTGTTTGTCTCCTCAGCATCGTTTTGGCTGTCAGTTTACCTTCATTCACAGTCGGGCCTCGCGGTGCTGAGAGGGAGGAAGGACGCTGTCACAACGACCTCCAGCAACAAACACACTCCTCGCTAAGCTGGATGTACACATCTCCTGTGCCAGACCCTCAAGGTGTGTGTGTGTGTGTGTGTTTGGAGTGGACGGTAGTGAAGGGTGCAGGCACTGACAACAGCATTTAGAGACAAACCCACGTCTCTTATCCACACCACTGAGGAGGAAGCACCACAACCGGCCAATTCATTGGACTGGAACAGTTTGGAGGCCACAGTCGGGTTATTTAAGTTTAACTTAATGCACATCTTTTTTTAATACACTTCCCTAAGATTGAGTCTTTATGGCTATGCCTTATCCTACAGGCAAGATAAAACAGTGGGGCACAGTGGCACAAAGCCAAAAAGACAATGTCAAAAACACTATTTACACTTTTTTACCCACAAGCCGCATACGGGTTGAAAATGACAGATTTGGTCAATGATAAGCGCCTAAATTGGAACGCAGTGGCTGTGCAGTAACATGCTACCCATGACGACAGAGCTCAGGGTCTCCTCTTTACAATGCTGTATGGGATTCAACTGTGAGCACCAAGGCAAGAAGAATATGCTCCCATCCCTCCTGCTAATGGGCTACTTTTGCTAATGTTTTGTTGTCCAAGAGAAGGGGATGCTCTAAATCAACAGGACTCGATTTGTTCTGAAAGATAAGACATTGAGGATTATAATAAATACCGCTTTGATGTCATACATTCAAACCACACACCCGTCCAACTGTGCACGTCACATTTCCATATTACAAAACTCATTTTATATACACTATCGACGTGTATGATCACTATGTCTGAGGTACATTTACAAGGAGGACATGGTGTCACACCCTGGGTGGTTCAGAACAGAATGAGCCTGTTTTTCCTTATTGTGAACATAATTAGCCGCGGAACACGCACCAATATTGCTAGCTGTTTCTCTGAAGTGCCCTGTGAAAGCCTAGCAGTGTAGGATTTTATTTTACAACTTAGCTAGTCATGTTGGAAATAGAATCAGCTTTCAAAATGCCCACCTGACGCAGATTGCAATTGATATTGGCCTGTTTTTGGATCGTGTAAGCAACAGAAATGGCGTGATGGCGGGGATGCAGGGCTGTATTCCAAACATAAAAAAACAAAAGTGTGCTTGCTTCAGTTGCTCAACGGCACAGCTTGGGGAGCTCTATAAAGCATTTTACAGTGGAAGGCTCTTTCCTTGAGCCAAGTGCATCGAAATGATTCAGTAATTGTGCACACTTTGGAGAGATGTATGACGACTTGGAGATACCAGTTAGACCTCTGACTCAAACCCTGTATTTTTTTGTTGTCTTATGTTGCACCTACCCCACATTTTTCAGGAATTGTATTTATTACGTTACTGAATATATACAGAGTATTTTCAGATTTTGTTATTGAGAAATTCTGCAAAAAGTACAGTTCATGTAAAATGCAGACACAATCAACAGGGTAACGTCTGCATTCAGTCTTGTGTCAGGTGAACTGTTGTGTTCTCATCTTTTGTCTTATAAGTGTTCACTCTCACTCGCTACCTCAGTTATGCATAAGGATTCTCATGTTTTTTCTGTTTGGTCCATTTCAATTTGGCCCTATGCATGTAGGTCAATCACTACAAAGGGTTAGATGTAAATCCAGATTGCACAGACAAAAATGTGTGAATACAACCAGCACAAACAAGCAACGAGTTTCGTCAATTAATACATACTCTCTTTAGGACTCACATAATTGATGGAACACGTGCACACGCATGCGCCACACACACACACACACACACACACACACACACACACACACACACACACACACACACACACTTTAAATAATGTATTTGAATCCACAAATCATATTACATTTCAGAAGGATTCAAACTCTCATTCGCTCACACACAAAGCTGATTCTGTCAAGTCTACAATTAGGTTCACTTCTGATTCCACACGCACGTTGTTGCACACCACAATTATATCTAGTTGGGAATATTTCAACAATTGTATCAGGCAGTACTGACTCATTGCCTCTTGGGAACTATCATACTTCTTTGTTTAAGAATGCGAAGCCAGACTTTCTCATGAAATGACTCAACATTCTTAATAGGATCATGTCCGTCCGACCCAGCAACACAATAACTAGAGAAACAAGGAAGAAAGGAGACAAACACACAAACACACACACATACCCAGACACACACATGCACACACCACTCCCTACTCCACTGGCTTATCAGTGAGGCAGACAATGCCGTCCCCCATGTAATAAGAGCTATCATCATGGGCCCGGGAGTGCATTACAGAGCCTCAGATTGTGGACTAGATGGGGCTCTCGCGGGGGCAGACAGGAGCTACCAGAACCATGGAAGGGGGCAAAGCTGCTTAGCCAAGTAGAGGAAATGAAAGAAGGCTCTGGTTCTCTCCTCCAGAGGAAACACCATGCTTGAGTGAAGAGGCGGTGTTTGAGAGAGACAGACGCTGCATGGCACAGAGAGGACAGAGTGATAATAGAGATTTGTGATAAGGTGAAAGAGAATAAAAAAGAAAGGATAACGGAAGGCTACTGCTGTGATATGGCCAGGATTGGAAATTTACAAGGCTCCAATTTATAGAGTGTGCTAGACCTTGGTGTAGCTTTCCAACATGTTCATTATGTTTATGAGTCACGTTTGCTCCACACTCGCTGTAAAGCAGCAGTGAACAATGCACTATTCATGGCTTTGGAGTGTCGTTAGCCAATAGTAAATGAAGGTAATTGTTATAAGGATTCATAAAAATCATGTCCCCCCCATAACATAATTTAGGTTTTATGAACACATGCATAATGTGTTATACAAAAGTAGCATGATATAATGTATCTCAAGGCTTGCTATATGAGGATTCATGAGGATTCGTTCATTGATGCTTATGTATGCCTATGACCAGGCCTGTGACAGCCTATAATGCCCTTTAACCCTAAAAGCGCCAACATCTTTAAATATTTTTTATCTTAAAAGCATCCCAAATTTGTAATGATTTCAAGTAGAAACACGTGTTTATTTAATGAACATTTTGTAACGCAAGTAAACGGTTTAAATTCCCCAAGATAAGCATATACAGTATATTAACATTTTTACACATTTATATTACAGTTAAAAACGGTTATTTTCATCAATTTCATCCATAGCCACTTGTCATTAACAATTTATTCATTCAAAATGGTGTGTTTCTGTGATACTCAGAAGCTGAGAAATTGGTTATTGAGCTAATCTGATGTACTGGTATGACCTAAAACAGTGACTCCCAACCAGGGGTACTAGAGTCACAGGGGGTACTTGAGAAGACTCACGAGGCCATAGACTTACTGGTAAAATGCACATGTGGGGTACTTCAGGGGTACTCCAGGCAGAGCAAAATTCAGTTGGTGGTGCACTGACTGAAAAGGGTTGGGAACCACTGACCTACTGTAAGATAGCGACCACCATAGGCGATCATCAGACTTTTAGCTCTAACTTTGGAAAGCTAGGACCCTGTCAACTCAGATCCAATTGCATCTGAAAGATGACACTCTCAACTTGGTACAGAGACATTGACTGGAATTGAAATATGTATTTTAGTTTTTCATATATCATTAGTCTATATTATTTTTATTATAGTGGTTGCCTAGCCTCCCAGGGGCCAACTATGGGGTTGGCTCCACATCTTTACCTTTTCATGGTACATACATCTACCTCTGTGCCAAATCTGGTGCTTTTATCACAAAGTGCACTATTGAGTCAACATTTTCATCTTACCGGTGCACCACTACTATACAAAATAGATATTATTTTTAATTTATCCTTATTACCACTGAAATCATTCTACATTGAATGTTTTGGTCCGTAAACTAGTTGCTTGACAAAGTCTTAAAATATCAGAAGGATTAAAAAAAAGGGTTAAGAAATGATAACATTTTTGACCCCTGTTGGTCATTTATGGTTATATAACAAAAACATGGTCGAGACTTTCCCATTATTTTCCTCTTGTCTTGCAAAATTGATGATGTCAATGGGGATCTTTGCTTGTTGAGAAAATTAATTGTGTTTTTTTTTCTTCATATATCAAAGCTGTGTAAACCAAAGTCTCAAGTCTACTTTTAGAGGTCATGTTACTAATAAGATTTGAGTCACACAAAGGATGCACAACTACACACCTGGTCTGACTGTTTATACACAGGCTGGGTTACTACTATACACCTGTTCCGACTGCTTGTACAGAGGGTCAGATTACTACTATACACCTGTTCCGACTGCTTGTACACAGGGCCAGATTACTACTATACACCTGTTCCGACTGCTTGTACAGAGGGTCAGATTACTACTATACACCTGTTCCGACTGCTTGTACACAGGGCCAGATTACTACTATACACCTGTTCCGACTGCTTGTACACAGGGCCAGATTACTACTATACACCTGTTCCGACTGCTTGTACACAGGGCCAGATTACTACTATACACCTGTTCCGACTGCTTGTACACAGGGCCAGATTACTACTATACACCTGTTCCGACTGCTTGTACACAGGGCCAGATTACTACTATACACCTGTTCCGACTGCTTGTACACAGGGCCAGATTACTACTATACACCTGTTCCGACTGCTTGTACACAGGGCCAGATTACTTACTGTACACCTGTTCCGACTGCTTGTACACAGGGCCAGATTACTACTATACACCTGTTCCGACTGCTTGTACACAGGGCCAGATTACTTACTGTACACCTGTTCCGACTGCTTTTATGCAGGGCCAGATTACTACTATACACCTGTTCCGACTGCTTGTACACAGGGCCAGATTACTTACTGTACACCTGTTCCCAAGAAAGCTAAGGTAACCCGACTGCTTTTATCATGCAGGGCCAGATTACTACTATACACCTGTCCGACTGCTTTTATGCAGGGCCAGATTACTACTATACACCTGTTCCGACTGCTTGTACACAGGGCCAGATTACTTACTGTACACCTGTTCCGACTGCTTGTACACAGGGCCAGATTACTTACTGTACACCTGTTCCGACTGCTTTTATGCAGGGCCAGATTACTTACTGTACACATTTTATGTAAAATATTGTTCTTATACATACTTTGACCTTCAATTGGAAACTAGAACCATACCTGTGAGTGGAGTCTATAGTTGTTATTTGTAAAGTGCCAAAACCATTTTGCTATCTAATTTTACTACAGTAAAATGGTCTGTTTATATGTTACTGGTTAAGGTACTGCAACGCAAACTTAATTAAGTTTAACTACAAAATGTAAATGAACGGTATATCATTTTGTAGTCTCAATCCTGATACATATTTCACTTTGAGGCTCTAAAATGGAGTTGATGCTTCAAGAATAAGTCAGTTTAAGTGGAGGAAGAAGCCGAGATGACAACCATTGTGGATGGAAACTGTCATCTATGTTTAAAAAGATAAGAATTGCAGGAACCTGTACTTGAAACATGAAAGAGTACAATTTGATTTATTCAAATCCACCAGACACTGATAAGATATGATGGTTCCATCTATCATTGGTTTGATGTTAACTCTCCTACTGTAATTCACAGAGGGGTGAGCGTCACGGGGGAAGATGCCCAGTATTTTTTTCCTGCGAGTCACCCCGATCAGTCTGTTTTTTTTCATCACCACAATTATTTTACAGCCTCACTCAACATAACTTATCATCATTCTGTCACATAATTTAGTATTGCTATAACCTGTTTGATGTCTCACATAAATATTGTATGCACAGGATACGATCGGAAAGTTAAAATTTCTACTGAGCAAAAGGGGGTTGAACTTGTATCATCTGATTAGACGTTTGTCATTCAAGACTGGGGAATAGAGCTTTCTAAATCATTTAGCAACTGACATTAGCAGGGTATGGCAGGTTTCGGCAGGGTCACCGACCCCCATCATTTTACCATTACAAAGCTGAGTGGATTTGATTCGAAAGGGGTTAACAAAGGTGCCTGGTGCTCCAGTTTACAGGCTCAGCTCTGCATCTGAGGATATGCCTTCCCGCTAAACCAGGGGAAAAAGAGCCCGCATCTCAGCATTAATACACGTTTCCATGCCAAGATGTATAAAAAATAGTGAAGCAACTAACTACCCTTGTTA
This sequence comes from Oncorhynchus tshawytscha, assembly GCF_018296145.1. Classification (NCBI taxonomy): domain Eukaryota; kingdom Metazoa; phylum Chordata; class Actinopteri; order Salmoniformes; family Salmonidae; genus Oncorhynchus; species Oncorhynchus tshawytscha. The sequence continues at coordinate 6,404,732 of NC_056435.1, forward strand.
CCGATGGGGCGGTAGATGTCCTCAGCAGAATGCAAAGATGGTTCAGGTTTTATTGGAATGGGAGGTTAATTAGAAAGGAGGGATCTATCTGTCTCTTTGGCTCTCAGTGTTGTTTCACATTGAGCTACTGAGTCTCTGTTGGGCCCTTGCTGAAATGCCTCCTCGTTATGAAGGGCTACTTTCAACCTTATTGTTTTAGCTAACTCTCAATAATAGTTATATGATTCATAAATGTGCATTTAACACTGGTGAAAAAGATCACTGGTAATGCATTATGCTTATGGTAATGCCATTAAGTGGCTTTTGTGTCCTGACCCCCCATTTCACAGTAGTCGACCGTTATTGCTAATGCACAGATCCATGGCAACAGACAGTAGGTAGACAGAAGCATTTAACAAAAACTGGGGTAACACTCTCACTATTTCCTCTCAGTATTTATAAGAGAAAGAAAGATAAATCTAAGATGCAGATATTTTTCCTCAGCGTGAAATTTCTTCCACAGAAAAGTTCATCTCAAAGATATTCCCTTTCATTTGAGAGGGTACAATATTAACTTTACCATAAATATGAAACTTTTTGTTGACTTTGAGAACAACTATAAACATAACTCAGACACATTTATTGATAAAGATTTACAAAAGGCAAGGTCTGTTACACAGGTGACTGAGAAAATATTGACTGAGTGCACATTCCAACATAACAGTCTCAACAATGTACTTACTGCTTAGCAAATACTACATAGTTGTAACTTCATAATTGACTGGCCTGAAAAGAAAGAAAGAAATTATTCCCACAAGCACAGCACAGAACATTCAATCACCAGAGAACCCTGGGTAGAGGAGTGTGACTGATTCATATAAACAGTGTTTCAGTGGTGAGTCAAATTCACAACATACAGGCAGAGTATTGTGGGTCATAAATGAAAAGCTGTAATCCGTGTATTAAACAGCAGCCTGTTTGCTTTGTTACCAGCTACAGTTTAAAGGCTCAGTGCTGTCAAAAAAGTGATTTTACTGTGTTATACATACAGTATATTTCCACACTATGAGGTTGGAATAATACTGTGAAATTGTGAGAATGATGACAGTGCCCTTTCAGTGTAAGTGCTGTCTGAAAAAGCCGCCTAAAATTGCAGTCTGTTTTGGTGGGAATGAGTTTTGGCCTGCCTGGTGACATCACCAAACTAGTTGATAGACCAATAAGAAAGAGAGTTCTAAACCACTAAAACTGATAACCACAGCTAGTTCTCAGTTTTCCCCTCTCACTCAGACCGCTTCCAGACCGTCGAAGCAAAATTATTGCTCGAGAAATTGCTCTTTGCTAATACGCTACTTTTGTTCATGTTTAACCATTTTAATTGGAAACAATCACAGTAAGGTACTGAATTGTTACCCAGAAATGATTTGATATTGAGATAAAAACATCTGCATTGGGCCTTTAAAATGTGATGGGGGGCCAAGTCTTCCCACCCTTCCACGGAAACGACAAAAAGCAGTCCCCTTCATCTTCCAAATTGCTTGTTGCATTGTGTTCGGCAGGTTTGTAATCATTACTATTTCCAACAACATCAACAGAACCTCAACACTTTCTGCAACCGCCCACTTTACCTCCACGCTTTCAATGTTTCCCTGCCTGTACAATTAAATCTCTATTCTAAGGGACAAGATAAGAGAGGTGACGAAGCAGCCTTTCCTTTATATATCATTCTACAATGACATTTGCCATGATCATTTTTATCTTGCATCCAATACATGTCAGTCTTTTTGTGGGTTCTTTGATTCTGTTCACAGTGGAAGTGACAACATCCTTAAATATATTTTAACAAAATTCCTACATCTAACATCATCATTGTACTTCGTCTAGCCTACGTGTCTTTTTTTTTCTTTTGCCCCTAGACAATGATAGTACTTTCACATTATCCTCACCTAGACCTCATACCGTGTCTCCTAGATGACAGGGCATGGAAGTCACATGCTCGATTGATGAGAAGGTGATTAAATTGAGTCCATAATTTACATATCTGTCATAGGAGTTCAATTAAGAGCTCAGAGAGGGGCATTGGAATGAGTGACTTCATGTCTGATTAGTTTCCTGCAGTCGGTTGTTACCCCAAACAACACCTTGTAGAGTTGCTAAAGGAGTCAAGGTGACAGCGTAAGAGGAGAGTAGACTAGCAAACTGCAGATGGAAAGTACACTACTCTTTGAGAAAAACAAGAGTCTCTCTAAGGTGTCGGAGAAATGGCGAGCTTAATGGCACAATCACATGTAACAGTTGTCCAGAGCTCCAGTAAACATTGGTTTGAATGAGAATCTGCGGGTCTTCTGGGGGTATTGCCTTATGAATCAAAATGAACATAATGAGTGGAGGCAGCCTACTTTGGGAATCCCATCACAATTGGCCAAATGAATTGAGACAAACATGGTAATCCTACCAGTGAATTACCTATAATATTATGTGGATGGTTCAATTCTTTCTCCTTAATTATCATAATGCGTTTTCAAAAACCAAAACAGATACAGCCCTGGCCCCCAGTGAGTTGAACAGTTCAATATAAATGGAATATACTGTAAGCACTCTGCAATACCGCTTATTGAGTGAATTCCCGGGCCATTTTGTTCCCTGCCAAACAAGGTGCAAATGCATGTCAACTGACAAACTGCAAGCACTTGATGAGACAAATGGCTTAAATCAATGCTAAAAAATGCAATACAAAATAGCTATTTGGATTATAATTTTTGTTTCTGGCAGATAATCAGATGGATTTGTTATTTCTGGTTTGTGGGGAGTACAGTTATTCTTTAAGCAGGCATTTGAATTCTACCTTTGAATGGTCATCAGCAAGAATGCTATGTATTACTTTAATTAACTAAACAAACCAATAGTTATCATTATCGTGATAAAGGCCAAGGGAATTGAAGCAAATTTTCACTGATTCTCACACTTCACATGTGTTCACAATAGCCTTGATCGTGTGTACCGCCTCCATGAAAGAGATACCTTCACACAAAGTTATAAAGTATTTCCCAAATAAAGAAATCTTAATACTTTTTATATGTTTTGTTTTGTCCTGGTCCTTGAATAATTTATTTCTCATTTCAATAGCTCGAAAATTCTTGATATGACTCATGGGAAAATATGTGACATTCTATTAGTTGAATGAAACTTCTTGGTTACTGGAATGGAGAGGATGCCATAAAGGTTACTGCCTCAAGACAAACGTGTTCTTCAAGAACATTCTCTACCTCATCCATTGAAAGGATATTATTAGATTGAATGGCTGTTAAGCCAATCATTTTTTTAAGCACATCAGACAGTCACAGCCAAGGCAAAAGTAGAATTGCACATGACCATACCACATAATGGGTGGAACGGCCATATTTTGCATCCTTTTGGCAGAAATTGTAAACCAACATTGAATTTTAGACCACATGGAGAATTCAATAAAGCAGATTTGTAATTATGAATAAAGACTTGCTAAAATGCCCAAATTCAGCACTTTGACATGTACCTCTGTCAACCCTGTCTCACGTCTAGGAAGAGTTTGACCCACTTTGACCCTCTCCAAGATTCCCCATCATTGTAAAGCCCAAGTTAATTTGTTGCTTTGACAAAGTCATTTTGTAAGATGATTATTTATTTAATGTGATGAGTGATTCATTTCCCGTCTGTCCCTCATTTTAAGGTCAACCCTGTTGTTACTTTTAAAAATGTTTTTTCAAAAGAAACATTGAACATTTAATAGTCAAATCATAGTGTAAAAGCAAGTGAGCTGGTTCTAATCCTTTTGGCCTTTTTCTGGTGTTTTGTGGTGGCAAACTGAGCGGATCGAACATAACATGTCAACCCTGTATCCACAGACAGACAGGCTCAATATTTTTGAACAATTACATATTTTTTGTGAAACTTGTATACGACAAGCTCTGTTGTACACGACAAGCTTCAATTTACCATGTCACAAGGGGATTTATGGCTGATATCGTCAACCCTGTTACGGTCAACCCTGCTTTATTTGGCATTTACTATAGTACATTTTTATTTAACATCTTGAGATGGGAAAATTAGTTTTTTATGAAGTTGAACATGTTCTCTTTATGACAGAATGTTAACATGAGGTGGAATCTCAATTTATTTTTGACCAAGTTATCCTTCTCAAAAGGCACCGAATTGGTGGAGCGACCCATATACCACCTTTCAGAAATGTATTCTCATGCACGCCAGTGTATTCCTAAAGCTCACTGCATTCTAAGTAGTCCAAAATCTGATACTGTTCTCATGTCTCCCTTTTGATTCCGCACACATCTCCACTTCAGTAAAGAACGATACTTGTCATTTTGCTGCATTCATAAGCGCTCCAGACACATGCGTTGTCGGGGTCAGTGTATCTTTGTGGTAGACCCATGCGCTTTGACACTGACACAACACCGTCCATTACATCTGATATTTCCATGCCTTCAAACTGGGCTCAAGTCGCTGCGTAATCACGACGTGTGACTGTTGGGAATCAGGCCTGGCCGTGTTGGCCTGTCATCCTTTCCTTATTTCCCTCTCTGTGACGCTGGAGGAGGCTGCCATATTGTGGCCCGATTATGTGCATTTGCGTTGATCGGGCTTTTATTGCAGGAGATACATATTCCCAGAGTGCATCACAGTAGATCACTCCACCCTACTACAACAACAAGACAAAATGTGCTAATATACAAGGTCATAGATTTGTGAAGTGTTTGTAATAGTTTTACGTTTGCACCTTTTTTTCAGAGGGGATTCAGAATACACGTTTTGATTATGGTGAATTTACTGTAGTGCCTACTGTGTCCACTTTGACATATTCTGACAATGGATTGGGCAGATAAGACATTTAGTTGGAGAGGTTATAGGTTTATTATGACCAATGTGTATCAACATAGGACCTAGGGCTTCAAATACAGCAATGGCCATACTGAATGAGTATTTATGGAAAATGATGTCATGACACAATTAGCATACCAACGAGGTAAGCAAACCATGTTTTTAAAATACTGTCTGTAGTACCATACAAGGATACGTTTCTAACCTCGATTCCATTGGCTCTCACCTCAGAGGCCATACTCTTGGGAATCTGTATTTCAGAGTCAGAGCCCTTCATAGCTATTTTTGACTTGCTTAGCCTACTTTTGAAATGACATTCCCTTTTTTGGGGCTCCTTCTTTTCTTTTTAGAGAGTCATATGCTTTTACTTGACACAACCTTTGTTCCCTCTTCTTTCGTGATGGTTCACAATTGGCTTTGATCTGTTGATCAGGCTGTATCGGTTATACTACTTGCTATGAGACGTAACCTTTCAAGGCATCGGCACACGGATCACTTGTAAAAGGGTGTTTTTTTAAATGTACTGGTGGATTTAACGTATCATAAAGCCTATGCTATGAGCTGACAGATATATTAATGAACTATACACAGAGAATATGCACACGCATGTAGTCGCCCAAAATGCATCATGACCCTTTTGTTTCAAAGGCATTAACGAACTGACAGTAGACAGTACGCCGTCTCTCCTCTGAAGAAATATTGGCAAATAAGATGCAGCAGTCGACAAACATATGTGAGGATTAGGTGAGTAAACAGAATATAAGAGTCGCTGAAAACCATGTCAATGAATGGGATTATGCAAAACAAAAAGTGGCAACCAATCAATGGTGCTTGGCACTGGCAGAGAATACTAAGAGAGAGAGAGACAAGAGACCAAAATGTTTCCGAAATGGGTTATAAGAACAGCAGTGAATGAGTTTCCCAAAAACATCTTGACACTAACAAGCCATTGTTAAATAGAAAGTGCAATATCCTGAAAACCCGTAATGACAGTGGGATTATCAATCAGGGCATTGACAATATCAATCACAGAAGTAAATACTAATCATCATAATCATTTTGGGTGGTGGCTCTTTCAGAGTGTATGTGGTTTTGGTATTACTCACATAATCTTGTTCTTTATTTATGAGGCACATGGCATGCATCCTCAGATTTGCATTTTATTTAACCTTTATTTAACTAGGCAAATCAGTTAAGAACAAATTCTATGAGAATGCAAAAGGCCTTCTGTGGGTATGGAGGCTGGGATTAAAAATAAAAATAAATTAAATAAAAAATATAGGACAAAACACACATCACAACAAGCGAGACAACACAACACTACGTAAAGAGATACCAAAGACAACAACACAGCATGCTAGCAACACAATATGACAACAACATGGTACAGTGGTTCCTCCTTTAAAAGTTGCGTCATACTGCGGCACACCTTGCAGGCTGCTGCAGCATTCTGTGGCACGTTATCTATTTGTCAGCTTTTTTTTTCTGTTAATGCAAGTTATTGCTAGTTTGACCACTAGAGGTCATCTATGAAAAGCCTTTGATAGTATTTCATATTGGCATTACCAAAGAATTGAGAATTATATCTCACTGGTCATCCCCAAAGCCAACACCCACTTTGGCCGCTGTACACTGCAAACACTGCAGCTGTACATAGCCCATCTGTAATTAGCCCACCCAACGACCTACCTCATCCCCATATTGTTTTTATTTACATTTTTTTGCTCTTTTGCACACTAGTATTTCTACTTGCACATCATCATCTGCACATCTATCACTTCAATGTTAATTTGTTAAATTGTAATTACTTCGCACTATGGCCTATTTATTGCTGTCACAAATATCACCGAAGGTTGCTCCCCTTTACCGTTCGGGTGGCGCTCGGCGGTCGTCGTTGCCGGTCTACTAGCTGCCACCGATTCCTTTTTCCCCTTTTCGTTTGGTTTTGTCTAATTGGTTTCACCTGTTCCTTGTTGGGGTTTTTGGGTTGGGGTTATTTAAGTTCGGTTAGCCCGCCTGTGTTTGTACGGGCTTGTTACTGTTATGTAAAGAGGTGTTCTTGATTATTGTGGGTTTTTCCGCTGTCCGGTGAGATACCGGTGTGTACTTGGGTAGAGTGTATTGCGCCTGTGTTCGGCGTTACCCGTTGTACGTTTTCGGTTGGATATTAAAGTGTGTTTTCACGATTCCTGTGCTCTCTGCGCCTGACTCCACACCCATTCACTCTTCGAGCATTACAATTGCCTTACCTCCTTACTCCATTTGCACACACTGTATATATATATTTTTCTATTGTGTTATTGACTGTACGTTTGTTTATCCCATGTGTAACTCTGTGTTGTTTTTTGTCGCACTGATTTGCTTTATCTTGGCCAGGTCGTAGTTGTAAATGAGAACTTGTTCTCAACTGGCCTACCTGGTTAAATAAAGGTGAAATAAATAAAAATAAAAAATAATAATAATAATATAGTATATGGGATTGATTTTGCTTCTAAGTTCAATATGCTCTTTAAATAAATATCACCTACAGTACACAATTTTTAAGCACATTACTTAACACTAGTGAGACTCATTTCGCCTATGGTAGGCCTACAGTATATCGAAAAATATTTTTTCAATGACGTGACTCTCTGCCAATATTTACATTTAGACGATTGGAGGACTCAAAATGAATACCTCAGGGGCATTTTATGTTAGGATCTGTGAGAATATCTGAGAATATCTAAGGGGCTTTTATATCATTCTAAATTAATTATTATTAATAATAATCGCTTTGTTTAAAAAATAACAATATTTTGGGAGATCTTGCTTTCATTTAACCTAGAGTGAGCGAGAAAAGACAATTCTTCAAAATGGGATGAGACATTATCACTCATTTGTAGATAAAGCCAGTTTGTTATTTAGAATTATTTATATCTGGAGAAACCTAACTTGATTATTTAGCAGAGATCACATGCTTATATTCAGTTAACGCATATCTTAAAAATATCATGGAATATTTGAAAATGTTTGTTTCTCCATGCTTGTATCAGAGCAGGGCTGACATTTTGTCAGCCTTCTTCGTTGAAGAAAGCCACCAGGGACGGGTGGCTCGGGGCAAATTTGTCATTGGAACCACTCGATACGATTGGTCATATAAATGCATAATGAGTGGTCTAACTCCCCCTTGCGGTGGTCTGGATCACTGAAGCCGTGATACTGGGTACCTCTAAGGCCCACGGTGTAAGGAGGAACCACTGTAGCAACACAACATGGCAGTAGCAGAACATGGTAGCAACACAATACAGGGTACAAACATTATTGGGCACAAGACAACAGTGCAAAGGGCAAGAAGGTAGAGAAAACTATACATCACACAAAGTAGCCATCACTGTCAGTAGAGTGACCATGATTGAGTCTTTGAATGAAAAGATTGAGATAAAACTGTCGTTTGAGTGTTTGTTTTAGCTCTTTCCAGTCGCTAGATGAAGCAAACTGCAAAGACAAGCAACCCAGGGATGTGTTTTCTTTGAGGACCTTTACCAGAATGTGACTGGCAGAACAAGTGTTGTATGTAGAGGATGAGGGCTGCAGTAGATATCTCAGACAGTGGGAAGTGAGGCCTACGAGGGTTTTATAAATAAGCATCAACCAGTGGTTCTTGCGACGGGTATGCAGAGTTTTCCATTTTACAGGTGAGTATAAAGTGCAGTGATGTGTCCTGTGGCCCAGGACCAGTCATTACCTCGACGCAGCCATGACAGAGTGAGTCTGTTTCTGGGGACCGACCTCTGCTGGACTGCTAATGGATGATCTGGGCGTTTGAGGTCTCGAGGACCACAGTGCACTGTTGAACGCTGCTGTACGGACAATGTGCAGATGCCACATGCTGGCAGCGACCTCACGCCTCTGACTTGAACCTTTGGCCAGACTAGACCCATCAAGGCCCGAGTTCCCCTCTCCTCCTCTGCACTCTCCCTTTTTTCCTCTCCCCCTTTTCCAGTGAGTGTGTATCCTGCTCACATTGTCTGATAGACAGACCGCCAGGGACTGAAATCTCTCATTGCACGCTCAAAGTGGCAAATCAACAAAGACAATCTCACTCGGAGGATGTGGTTGTAGATGGAGAAGGTATTTATGTGTGCCTTCCATCCTGCAGTATGGCAGCACACAAACAGGCGACACAGAGTGACTCAGAAGTACAACATGTCTTGTTGATTATTGAAGTGGTAGATGTTGAGGACCCAACATTGTTCCGATGTTTCCACAGACAAAAACAGAGGTTCAGAGGTTCATGTGCAAGGTAGACATGATATGGGATTATTGTTGAGTATGATAGTTACGGATATACTGTATTACTTAAATTGCAAGACATACAGTATTTCAAGTTAACCTCCGCCACGCTGACCCTCAACACGGGGGCCCCCCAGGGTTGTGTGCTTCACCCCTTCCTGTACTCCCTGTTCACCCACAACTTTGTGAACACCAAAACTCCAACTCCTTCCTCAAGTTTGCTGATGACACAATGGTGGCCTGATCCCCAACAGCGATGAGAAAACCTACAGGGAGGAGGTCAGAGACCTGGCAGTGTGGTGCCAATACAACAGCCTCTCCCTCAACGTCATCAAGAACAAGCAGCTGATCGTAGACTTCAGGAAACGGGGGGTCTTTGACGGGCCAAAGTGGAGAGGGTCAAGAGCTTTAAATTCCTCTTTGTCCACATCACCGAGGACTTATAATGGTCTTCTCACACCAGATCAGAAGTGCCTCTTCTCCCTCAGGAGGCTGAAATGAGTTGGCACGCTCCATCGAGAAAATCCTGACTGGTTGGATCACCGTCTTGTATGGCAGCTGCACCACCCTCGAACGGAAGGCCCTACAGAGGGTGGTGCGGACAGCCCAGCGCATCACTGGGGGTGAGCTCCCGGCCATCCAGGACGTACATGCCAGGCGGTGTCTGGGAAAGGCACAAAACATTTCCAAAGACTCCAGACACCCAAGACATGGACTGTTCTCAATACTCCCGTATGGCAGACGGTGCAGTATTTATGTCATGGCCATATAACTGTTAAATGGCTAACAACTACTGCTGATGCTAAAATGATTATTGACGAGATGTATTACTACCACTGCGCTTCTGTTAATTGATTATTGATTGCCATTACCATTAGTTCCTATCTATTTGATCCTGTTACTGGTCACCAGTACTCCTGTTTACATGTATATATTACCTCTACTATATTTTCTGACGGTACGATGGTGGTCGGTCTGATCACCAACGGCGATGAGAAAGCCATAAGTATATTGCCATAAGTATTTAGATATTCTTGCTACCAGTCACTTTCCAGCCCTGTTATATGTACAGTATATCCACCTAGCATGACACTGTCACTCTCCCACACACACACACTCGCTCACAGTAACACCCACACACTCACAGTAACACCCGCACACTCACAGTAAGACCCACACACACACATACACACACACTCACCACCACCACACACCCAGTGGAGTGAGGAAGGCGCAGCAGCGCCTCTTCAACCTCAGGAGGCTGAAGAAATTCGGCTTGTCACCAAAAGCACTCACAAACTTTTACAGATGCACAATCGAGAGCATCCTGGCGGGCTGTATCACCGCCTGGTATGGCAACTGCACCGCCCTCAACCGTAAGGCTCTCCAGAGGGTAGTGAGGTCTGCACAACGCATCACCGGGGGCAAACTACCTGCCCTCCAGGACACCTACACCACCCGATGCTACAGGAAGGCCATAAAGATCATCAAGGACATCAACCACCCGAGCCACTGCCTGTTCACCCCGCTGTCATCCAGAAGGCGAGGTCAGTACAGGTGCATCAAAGCTGGGACCGAGAGACTGAAAAACAGCTTCTATCTCAAGGCCATCAGACTGTTAAACAGCCACCACTAACATTGAGTGGCTACTGCCAACACACTGTCAATGACACTGACTCTACTCCAGCCACTTTAATCACGGGAATTGATGGGAAATTATGTAAATATATCACTAGCCACTTTAAACAATGCTACCTTATATAATGTTACTTACCCTACATTGTTCATCTCATATGCATACGTTGATACTGTACTCTATATCATTGACTGCATCCTTATGTAATACATGTAACACTAGCCACTTTAACTATGCCACTTGGTTTACATACTTATCTCATATGTATATACTGTACTCGATATCATCTATTGTATCTTGCCTATGCTGCTCTGTACCATCACTCATTCATATATCCTTATGTACATATTCTTTATCCCCTTACACTGTGTATAAGACAGTAGTTTTTTTTTTTTTGGAATTGTTAGTTAGATTACTTGCTCGTTATTACTGCATTGTCGGAACTAGAAGCACAAGCATTTCGCTACACTCGCATTAACATCTGCTAACCATGTGTATGTGACAAATAAAATTTGATTTGATTTGATTTGACCTACCACTTATGCTGCTGCCATACTCTTTACTTTCTCCAAATCCCCGCCTATATGTACAAAACTCCAGTATCCCTGCACACTGTATATTTGACATTTTAGTCATTTAGCAGAAGATCTTATCTGGAGCGACTTGCAATTAGTGCATTTAACTTAAGAGACAGTATATTTTGGTATTGGCACTGACCCTGTATGTAGCTATCTTATTGCTTGTGTTTTCTTAATTATATATATTTATTTGAATTTTACTTAAATATACACCATGCTCCGGAGAGGTTCTTCTATCCCTCCTCAGTGGTGATGTCAACATGTCTATTAGAATGTTCTGTCATTGCACTGAACAGACACAAGGTCAGTGCTCTGTTTGAATGTATGAAATGCAGATAGAATGATCTACACCATTGCAGCTGAATTGTTACTGAATTATTACTCTTGACAACTTAAAGAAGAAGGTCTCTACCATTATAACAACCTACTCTCTCCTTAGAGGGCATGTGGAATAGTTTCACATTTTATTAGTCGTATGTATGGGATACGCATGTTATAAATCATCCAATGAAATGCTTACTTGCACATTCGTTCTCGAATAATAAATAAATATATGAATAAGAACAAAAAGTAAATGGCTCAGTAGAATAGAATAAACATTTTAGCATAACTATAATACAGGAAGGCACAATTTATATTCCAATATTAATAAGTGTTTTGGGAAAGGGGGGATGGGAGGCTAATGTATAAACAGCAGTATAATAGGAGTCTGGTAGCAGCAGTTGTGATGTGAGTAAAGTAGGTTTACAGCATGTTTCCCCTCAACACAATCTATTTTGGCAAGGCTGTATTTCACTATTTGTGCAGGTTGTATAATCCTAGTCTAGGTAAATAAAGGTGATGTTTTAACAGCAATGATGCTTAACCGAAATTGAACTGCAATGAAACACACATTCTAAACATGTTTTATTCCTAACAATCGGGAAATTCACCTGCAGGATGTGCACTGGAACAATGGGTAAAAACCTAACATTGACAAGATAGTTTATATATAGTACACACAGAGGAACTGCCTTTTACCAAATAAGAAACTAGCGGCGTTAAACCGCCCAGCTGGAACAATTATCATACAAGCAGAACAAGCAACATCCGAGTGATTGCTGTTTTCCCGGCCCAGTGTGATAAATATATCATTTGCATTCCAATAAATACAAATGTGAGGCCCCAAAGTTTGCTCATGCCACTCTCAATTCACTGATGTAAATTATTCCATATCTGAATTTCCGAATATCAAATTAGTCTTATTTTCGCTGCCGTACATTCTGTTTGCTTTATTTGAATAATCTTGCAGGCGCGTCTGCTGCTCTGACCAGCTGTACCTTAATAATCTGTGTTAACGGCAAATTTGGGATAGTATTTAAAGTGTAGTATATCCCAGACTTCACCAATAATTGGCTTACTCACGAAGATTGAACTTGCTTCCTCCCGTCGTCATTCTTTCCGGCTAATAACATGTGCAAAGTTCCATTTGAAGTTGAAGACATCTTATTAAAAGTTTCCCCAACTTTTGTTTATGTGAGTGTCTAAAATATGTATATTGTTAAGAGAGAAAAAAACAGTAAAGATTACTGCCGTTAGATCAGTAGGATGCAGCCTTGGCAGGTAGATCAGTATCTCCAATGAATGGACCATTTGTTGCCAGTATAAACTATCTCCCCCAGCCGACCTGTCCCACTTTTTAACAATCAGCTCACCTAAACCCTGCAACTCTGCGGCACATAAACCCCAACAGGATAAAAGATTAATGTGATGTGACACTTTGTGCCTGTCACACATTTGGGCACACCATATTTTCCTGATTGCTCTGCGAGATATCTACAGGCCTACAGCCTTTTCCCTCACAGCTCTGGCAGTCAGTCCTGCTGTTGCAAAGAGCTACAGGAAAGCAGTAGCCGATCACATCATGCAAATCGCAGTCGTTTGTTAGGACGTGTGCTGCATCAGAAAGTGGGGGAAAAAACAGGGAGAAACAGAGTGAGAACAGACGGGTATGTTTTTCAAAGCCTCTGTGCTCTTGACCCCTACGCTTTGTTCTTCATGCCTTTGTAGCTATGGCGACATGCCGTTGGACACCTCAAAGGTCAACAAGATAAACATATGGCCATTTGCATAAAATCAACAGAGAATACGTGTTTCGGTTGTTTTTCCTTGTCATTTCAAATCCCATCTCTGTTGGTCACCCGCCAACAGGTGGCTAGCTAGCAAGGTTGACACAGCGTTTTATTTAACAGGACCAACCATATGCCTAGACGTATGGAAAGGATGTTTTCTTGTCTTGGTGATACATGGCGATGCCAAAGTTGCTACGTTGAGTACTTGTTTACTTTTACTTGTCTTTACAAGTGTATGGTTTCCTCATGGGTAAAAACATTTCCTAAGTGGATAATCACAAATAAACATGCACAAGACCCTCAAGAATGGTTGCAATTATAAGCTACACGATTTTATGGTCAAACTATTGTGTGAAATTAAAGAACAGTGTAAAGTGTCCTCTGTAATATATGGATTTATCAATGAAAGATCCTGTGCGATGATAATCGATTGATAGTTCAACCAGCGTTGGTGTAAATGACGTCAGGAAGACGAAAGTCGTCAAACAACTGGAGAAGACATGTATAAGTCAATGTGCAGTGCATTTCCTCGTAGAAGACAGTGATGCAGTCGGTCAGTGGCGAGTTTGTGGATATTGATGAAAACGGGGGACATGTCCTGGCATGCCCTGTCAATCTCATGTCTACAGAGCTAAAGAAAAAAGAGGAGTGATCCATAAAAGCAATTTTAACATTGACATTCTCCCCAAAAATAAGATGACTCAAAATCCTTTGACAGGGAATATGAACTTGAGTCTTAAAATCAATATATTGAAAAAGACTGTGACAATCAAAGATGTCAGAAACCTGCCCTATTTAAAAGGTAACACTTTACTTGACACACAGTGTCATAACACGTTATGACACGGTCATAACCATGTCATAACATGTCATAACAGCAGACATAACTTACACTTTACACCTGTTGTGACAGATAGAGTGTTATTTTATGGCTGGTTATGACACCTACATAAGAGTGTAATGAATTCTTTATAGTCATGTTTTTTTCATCACATGCATGAAGCATTATGACCATCCTGTATCACTTTACTTGGACTAAGTAAATACACTTCATGACACTGTCAAGATGCATTATGACCATCATAATCATATAAGCCAGATAGGCCTATCACGTACACTGCCGTTCAAAAGTTTTAGAACACCTCCTCATTCAAGGGTTTTTCTTAATTTTTTAAAACTATTTTCTACATTGTAGAATAATAGTGAAGACATCAAAACTATAAACTAACATATGGAATCATGTTGTAACAAAAAAGTGTTAAAGAAATCAAAATATATTGTATATTTGAGATTCTTTAAATAGCCAACCTTTGCCTTGATGTCAGCTTTGCACACTTTTGGCACTCTCAACCAGCTTCACCTGGAATGATTTTACAACAGTCTTGAAGGAGTTCCCACATGTGCTGAGCACTTGTTGGCTGCTTTTCCTTCACTCTGCAGTCCGACTCACCCCAAACCATCTCAAATTGGTTGAGGTCGGATGATTGTGGAGGCCAGGTCATCTGATGCAGCACTCCATCACTCTCCTTCTGGGTAAAATAGCCCTTACACAGCCTGGAGGTGTGTTGGGTCATTGTCCTGTTGAAGAACAAATAATAGTCCCACTAAGCCCAAACCAGATGTGATGGCTTATCACTGCAGAATGCTGTGGTAGCCATGCTACCAAGTGTGAATTCTAAATAAATCACAGTCAGTGTTACCATTAAAGCACCACCACACCATAACACCTCCTCCTCCATGCTTTACTGTGGAAAATACACACATGCGGAGATCATCCGTTCAGCCACACCGCGTCTCACAAAGACACGGCAGTTTGGATTCCAGACCAAGGGACATATTTCCACCGGTCTAATGTCCATTGCTCATGTTTCTTGCACAAGCAAGTCACTTCTTCTTATTGGTGTCCTTTAGTAGTGGTTTCTTTGCAGCAATTTGACCATGAAGGCTTGATTCACACAGTCTCATCTGAACAGTTAATGTTGAGATGTGTCTGTTACCTGAACTCTGTGAAGCATTTATTTGGGCTGCAATTTCTAAGGCTGGTAAGTCAAATGATCTTTTCCTCTGCTCCAGAGGTAACTCTGGATTTTACAATCTTGTGGCGATCCTCATGAGATCCAGTTTCATCATAGCAATTGATGGTTTTTGCGACTGCACTTGAAGAAACTTCAAATTTCTTGAAAATGTTCGTATTGACTGACCTTCATGTCTTAAAGTAATATGGACTGTTTCTCTTTGCTTATTTGAGCTATTCTTGCCATAATATGGACTTGGTCTTTTACCAAATAGGGCTATCTTCTGTATACCCCCCCTACCTTGGCTCAGAAGGAAAGAAATTCCACAAATGCACTTTTAAGAAGGCACATCTGTTAATTTAAATGCATTCCAGGTGACTGCCTAATAAATCTGGTTGAGAGAATGCCAAAAGCGTGCAAAGCTGTCATCAACACAAAGGGTGGCTATTTGAAGAATCACAAACATAAAATATATTTTGATTTCTTCAACACTTTTTTGGTTACTACATGATTCCATGTGTTATTTCATAGTTTTGATGTTTTCACTATTATTCTACAATGTAGAAAATAGTTTTTTTTTTAAATGAGTATATGTGTCCAAACTTCTGACCGGTAGTGTACATGACCTTATACTAGTCATCAGTCAAAAAGAGGGTGTCTTGTCCTGCTTCTGAAACCTGCTTCTGCATTTATCCTAGTCATCAGCTACAGAGAATTGGGACAGATGCATGTCTGACATTAATGTGTGTGCAATTACAATGATAATTGAATATGGTACATTGAAAAAATATATACACTGCTCAAAAAAATAAAGGGAACACTAAAATAACACATCCTAGATCTGAATGAATGAAATATTCTTATTAAATACTTTTTTCTTTACATAGTTGAATGTGCTGAAAACAAAATCACACAAAAATGATCAATGGAAACCAAATTTATCAACCCATGGAGGTCTGGATTTGGAGTCACACTCAAAATTAAAGTGGAAAACCACACTACAGGCTGATCCAACTTTGATGTAATGTCCTTAAAACAAGTCAAAATGAGGCTCAGTAGTGTGTGGCCTCCACGTGCCTGTATAACCTCCCTACAATGCCTGGGCATGCTCCTGATGAGGTGGCGGATGGTCTCCTGAGTGTTCTCCTCCCAGACCTGGACTAAAGCATCCGCCAACTCCTGGACAGTCTGTGGTGCAACGTGGCGTTGGTGGATGGAGCGAGACATGATGTCCCAGATGTGCTTAATTGGATTCAGGTCTGGGGAACGGGCGGGCCAGTCCATAGCATCAATGCCTTCCTCTTGCAGGAACTGCTGACACACTCCAGCCACATGAGGTCTAGCATTGTCTTGCATTAGGAGGAACCCAGGGCCAACCGCACCTGCATATGGTCTCACAAGGGGTCTGAGGATGTCACGCCCTGGTCTTAGTATTTTGTGTTTTCTTTATTTATTTGGTCAGGCCAGGGTGTGACATGGGGTTATTTTGTGTTGTGTTTATGTATGGGGGTTTTTCGTAGGTTTTGGGATTGTGGCTTAGTGGGGTGTTCTAGCAAAGTCTATGGTTGCCTGAGGCGGTTCTCAATCAGAGGCAGGTGATTCTCGTTGTCTCTGATTGGGAACCATATTTAGGCAGCCATATTCTTTGAGTGTTTTGTGGGTGATTGTTCCTGTCTCAGTGTTTTGTTTTCACCAGATAGGCTGTATAGGTTTTCACGTTCCGTTTGTTGTTTTGTATTGTTAGTGTTCATCTTCATTAAAGATGTATATTATTAACCACGCTGCATTTTGGTCTGACTCTCCTTCCACGGAAGAAAACCATAACAGAGGATCTCATCTCGGTACCTAATGGCAGTCAGGCTACCTCTGGCAAGCACATGGAGGGCTGTGCGGCCCCCCAAAGAAATCCCCCCCCACACCATGACTGACCCACCGCCAAACCGGTCATGCTGGAGGATGTTGCAGGCAGCAGAACGTTCTCCACGGCGTCTCCAGACTCTGTCACATGTGCTCAGTGTGAACCTGCTTTCATCTGTGAAGAGCACAGGGTACCAGTGGCGAATTTGCCAATCATGGTGTTCTCTGGCAAATGCCAAACGTCTTGCATGGTATTGGGCTGTAAGCACAACCCCCACCTGTGGATGTCGGGCCCTCATACCACCCTCATGGAGTCTGTTTCTGACTGTTTGAGCAGACACATGCACATTTGTGGCCTGCTGGAGGTCATTTTGCAGGGCTCTGGCAGTGCTCCTCCTGCTCCTCCTTGCACAAAGGCGGAGGTAGTGGTCCTGCTGCTGGGTTGTTGCCCTCCTACGGCCTCCTCCACGTCTCCTGATGTACTGGCCTGTCTCCTGGTAGCGCCTCCATGCTCTGGACACTACGCTGACAGACACAGAAAACCTTCTTGCCACAGCTCGCATTGATGTGCCATCCTGAATGAGCTGCACTATCTGAGCCACTTGTGTGGGTTGTAGACTCCGTCTCATGCTACCACTAGAATGAAAGCACCGCCAGCATTCAAAAGTGACCAAAACATCAGCCAGGAAGCATAGGAACTGAGAAGTGGTCTGTGGTCACCACCTGCAGAACCACTCCCTTATTGGGGGTGTCTTACTAAGTGTCTATCATTTCTGCCTGTTATCTATTCCATTTGCACAACAGCATGTGAAATGTATTGTCAATCAGTGTTGCTTCCTAAGTGGACAGTTTGATTTCACAGAAGTGTGATTGACTTGGAGTTACATTGTGTTGTTTAAGTGTTCCCTTTATTTCTTTGAGCAGTGTATTATACAACATAAAAATACTGTTGACACGTAGGATATTTTGTAATGGATTGTTTTTCCTTGTGTGGCAGGTTTGGTGAGTGTTTACACTCTCATGAAGGTGTCATAACCATTCATGAAATGACTACCGTTGTAGGTTTGCGGGTTTTTACACTCTCATGTAGGTGTCATAACCAGTCATAAAATAACTACCGTGGTAGATTTGGTAGGTTTTTACACTCTTATGTAGGAATCGTAACCATCCATATAATAACACAATATACGTCACAAAAAGTCTAAATATATGTGTCATGACAGTGTTATGACCTTTTTATAATCTGTTATGACATGTTAGGTCAGTTGTTATGACGTGATTATGGCCATGTCATAATGTGTTATGACGCTGGGTGTCAAGCAAAGTGTTACCAACACTTGTTAACAATAGCTGTGATATTTGATATTTTGCAATGACACATTTGGCAGATCTATCGACTTCCTATCGAGTCTAATTGACTTGGTGTTGGTCTGGCTGTGGTACTGTAGAGCACTCAGACCCATGGTTTTCAGTTAGGGCTCTGAGATCTGCGAGGGCATTTCTTCTGCATTGCAGCACTTTCTCGGATGAATGACGGTTCCTTGAAAAGCCGCCACTAAATAGCATGACTGATTCCCTCTAACGCAACTGCCCTCCACCATTACAGCCCTCTTTAGAGGAGGGATCAATACCTAATTGTTGCTCAGTGAGAGAGGGAAAAATCTGACTTTCAGTAAGGGAAGAATGCTGGCCCATATGTTTTTGAGAGAATGGCCAAGTATTTCAAGTTGTTAAATGTTGCTTAAAAAGGTAGAACAAAGCTTCTTTAACATGTTTTAATGAGGCTATTTGTATTGGTTTTATTGCAATGGCTCTTTTACAATCCTCCTAGAATTGCTGAGGCACACTGATGATCCCTACATACCACCCAGTCGGGGCTTGCTATCGAGTCATTTAGATTTAACTGATAATATGCATCCAGAGACTGAGCCAGAAGTCAAAGCATTACCTCAAGCTTCGCTTTAGAAACCAGGTTTCTGCTGTGTTCACCGAAGGAATTTCTGCTCAGGTGTACACAGCATTGTGACATGAATCCAACACAGTGATTTTACTTGCCAGCTAGGCTTCATTGGAGTCTCACAAGAGGGACAAACACTAGTCTAAATATTAATTTGTTCTTATCATTTCAGCACCACATGCATTTCTTTTGGCAGGATGTTTGCCCTGCACAAGCACAGCCTAAGTGGGAAGGGAGAATCAGAGGAACCCTACCAGATGTTGGTGTTGCTCACCCACCAAGCATGAAATGTTGTCTGCAGGGAGATGATTTATAATTTTACTCTTACATGGGGGAAAAGGGAGAAGAGAAAATGCTATTTTTCACCCTGGCAGCAGATCGCTGAATGAGCAAATATAGAATATGATTAATTCTCTGACTGCTCTAAGAAATAATAATAGTTATTATGCTGACATATCCTGGCATCCATTTGGTTGGTTTGTTTTGATGTTATTAATACTAATATTGCCGTTTCTGTGGATATGTACTAATGCACTAATACAAGTTGCTGAGGATACAAGCTAGTTTTCCAGTGTTTGTGTCATAAATTGGAAACAAATCAATTGAATGTCTTCACTTTCACAGAGACTGACTGGAAGCTTATTAAATAGAGCTCTATGGTGGATCAGGGACCCTATTTGAGCACAGAGACTGACTGGAGGCTTAATACATAGAGCTCTATGGTGGATCAGGGACCCTATTTGAGCACAGAGACTGACTGGAGGCTTAATACATAGAGCTCTATGGTGGATCAGGGACCCTATTTGAGCACAGAGACTGACTGGAGGCTTATTACATAGAGCTTTATGGTGGATCAGGGACCCTATTTGAGCACAGAGACTGACTGGAGGCTTAATACATAGAGCTCTATGGTGGATCAGGGACCCTATTTGAGCACAGAGACTGACTGGAGGCTTATTACATAGAGCTCTATGGTGGATCAGGGACCCCATTTGAGCACAGAGACTGACTGGAGGCTTATTACATAGAGCTCTATGGTGGATCAGGGACCCTATTTGAGCACAGAGACTGACTGGAGGCTTATTACATAGAGCTCTATGGTGGATCAGGGACCCTATTTGAGCACAGAGACTGACTGGAGGCTTATTACATAGAGCTCTATGGTGGATCAGGGACCCTATTTGAGCACAGAGACTGACTGGAGGCTTATTACATAGAGCTCTATGGTGGATCAGGGACCCTATTTGAGCACAGAGACTGGTGATTCTATACCTCATGCATTTACAGTGGCTTGTGAAAGGTTTCACCCCCCTTGGCATTTTTCCTATTTTGTTACCTTACAAGCTGGAATTAAAATAGATTTTTTTTAAATAGATTTTCTTATGATTTACACAACATGCCTACCACTTTGAAGACGCAATTTTTTTTTTTTATTGTGAAACAAACAAGAAATAAAACAACAAAAAAACGGAAAACTTGAGTGTGTGAATTTGGCAATCTTAAAGTCATACCAGAGATGCTCAATTGGATTAAGGTCTGGGCTTTGACTAGGCCATTCCAGGATATTTAAATGTTTCCACTTAAACAACTCGAGTGTTGTTTTAAAAGTATGCTTAGGGTCATTGTCCTGCTGGAAGGTGAACCTCCATCCCAGTCTCAAATCTCTGGAAGACTGAAACATGTTTCCCTCAAGAATTTCCCTGTATGTAGCTCCATCCATTCCTTCAATTCTGACCAGTTTCCTAGTCCCTGCTGATGAAAAACATCGGCAAGGGACTGGGTGTTCTCAGAGTACCTTCTTCCATATGCTTGGGGAGTGTCCCACATGCCTTATGGCGAACACCAAATGTTTTTTCTGGCCACTCTTTCATAAAGGCCAGCTCTTTGAAGTGTATGGCTTAAATTGGTCCTATGGACAGATACTCCAATCTCCACTGTGGAGCTTTGCAGCTCCTTCAGGGTTATCTTTGGTCTCTTTGCTGCCTCTGATTATGACCTCCTTGCCTGGTCCATGAGTTTTGGTGGACAGCCCTCTCTTGGCAAGTTTGTTGTGGTGCCATATTCTTTCCATTTTTTATTAATGTATTTAATGGTGCTCCGTGGGATGTTAAAAGTTTCTGATATTTTTTGATAACCCAACCCTGATCTGTACTTCTCCACAACTTTGTCCCTGACCTGTTTGGAGAGCTCCTTGTTCTTCATGGTGCCTCTTGCTTGGTGGTGCCAGTTGCTTATGTGTGTTGCAGACTCTGGGGCCTTTCAGAACAGGTGTATATTTACTGAGATCATGTGACAGATCATGTGACACTTAGATTACACACAGGTGGACTTTATTTAATTAATTATATGACTTCTGAAGGTAATTGGTTGCACCAGATCTTATTTAGGGGCTTCATAGCAAAGGGGGTGAATACATACGCCTGCACCACTTTTCCGTTTAAATTGATTTTGAATTTTTGGAAACAAGTATTTTTTTCCATTTCCCTTCACCATTTTGGAAGATTTTGTGTATGTCCATTACATGAAATCCAAATTAAAAATCTAATAAATTACAGGTTGTAATGCAACAAATAGGAAAAACACCAAGGGGGACGAATACTTTTGCAAGGCACTGTATCAACACTGTGCTGTACTTCTGGTCCAACCTCTCAGTTTCCTATTCCCCAAACTACTGCTATTTATACCATGGCCTAATTTGACAAGCAGCCACCCACTAGCAATATCCATAACCCAAAATGCTATGGAAATAAACGACCTAAACAAAACCAAAGTCTGAAAATAACATTCTCTGTGATAGAAGTGTGTATATTTATGTGTAGTACATTGTGTGTGTGGTTTTGCTTCTGTACATTATGTGTGTGTGTAAAATAAAATTGTATTACTGTGTTTTCAGAAGATCAAAGGATTAAGCTAATTGAAAATTAATATAAAACCAATCAATGTTTAATATATTTTGGTTTCAATGTGGTGTTCTGCCTGGGGACATGAGCATTTACGATGATATAGTGATATTTCTGTCTTGCTTATCCGTCCTTCCTGTTGACAGGCAGTAGTTCAAGCTTCCATATACTGTAGGTCACTCAACCAGCATAGGGGTCAAGTATGCATTCAGTAGTATATCAGTGCAAATATTGTATACATCCCCAAGGATTACAACTGTTATCCTTGAGTTCTCCACAAGGCCTCAACAACCTATAACATTGACACCTACTGTACTGGATAAAATACTGTTTTGTATTGTCCAGTCATAGCTATCCATCATTCTTGAGAGGTGTCTCCTGTGCACAGTGCTATTTCCACCTGAGAACGGACCTGTGTGACATTTCAGCCTCTTTACAACTTTTCTTATCTTCTCAGAGACCAGGAGATTGATTGGAGATGACGCAAACATTTCATGATTTCAACCTCTAAATCTTGTATGATTTGTTTGCCCTCTGGCATTTCCCATTCATCTGTCCCTCCTTTTTAAAATCTGTGTCAGTCTGGGTTTCTCCTTCTATTTCTATTAAATGAGGCAACCAGAGGAATTGCCAAATCATTAAATTGGGTGAGGGACCCTGGTAGTTCCTCTGAGAGAGTCATTTGACATGTTGAGCAGATGTTCTGTTGTCTGGGGCCCTTTTCAATGACAATGGAAACAGCAGTGGCACCACAGAGAACAACATCAATTTACCATGAAGTTATTGAGTAGGTGCATTTTATGTTTCAATTGTGCTGCATAAGATAATGATTGATAGCATGTCAAAATTGCGACCCACTATATTTACGTATGTCTCTACTATATCTCTCTAATGGTTTCTACTAGCCACAGTCTAGTCAACATTTGGAATGTTAGTTATTGGCTTCAATTAATGCAAGCAATCACTGCAAGTAATACTGAGCAAAAAAATATGCCAACAGCCAATGATAAATGCTGTAGCTAGATTTGTTAAGATACACATCTTCCTGGAGGCAGTGCAGATCAAATAATCAGAAGCCATTAGTGCCCTGATTAAATGGCAAGTAAATCAATAATACTTTTGTCTGGGGCTATATTCATTTAAAATTAGTGTCAATACTGTTATTAATGGTTGAAATGGATATCTACGGTATGTCCATTATTGTGACAAATTTTAATTGCTAAGATATAATTTTGTAATTCTCCCGAATATGGGCAGAGTTTTAATTTCATTTAAAGTTTGCGTTTCTTTCGAAACATGAGACTTGCTTTGAATTGAATAACCATGAATTACATTCATCACATCAATGACAGCAATGATGCTAGTGATATAACTGTGGTAAAGTCAACTTGATGTCCAAAGTCTCAAGGACAATGTATTACTGAACAGACAGTAGACTGGTGTATGTCCTCGCCAACTGAGTCATGCATACTTGGAGATAACTCATTGACATTCAAGGAAACTGAACACCTATTTGTGATTCTGTCACCCCCCTCTAACAGGCGCCAGTACATTTGCAGGGACATAACACCCATGTGCTCCTTGAACGCAGCTCTTTCTCGCCTTAGATCTTTCTCTACCCAAAAAAACGATTCAGTTGTTTTTGAATGGCTTTTCCAGAGGAACGATCCAAGAATCATCATGTGTGCTTGGGAAAAGCATAGCCACACACTTACGGACATGATTGACTCCTGGCTCGAAGTCCTCAACCTTATGATTTGGCCTCTAACCTTTCAACATAGATTAGTATTATATATCTCTGTAATGGCATGCCCCAGGTTTAGATTAAAAACTTGATATGTCATTAATTTAGATGGGCTGTTACAGTTAAACCACCAATGATCCAAATGTTCATATTTGCGTCACACAATAGGTCCAATGAGTTATATGCTGTTGATTAAACATGCACATCTTGGTTTCTTGGCTAATTTCACAAATGACATAAGGAGTGCGACAAGCAAAAGAACAGATGGGTCATGCTGTAGAGGAGGGAGTTGGTGTGATTAATTCCCCCAATGATCCATACACCAAAACATGGACCGGGTGGTGCGTCAGCTAGCTAACATTAGCTGTTTACGACTCTTCATTGCTGCTACATCCAAACCTTGTAGGAGTCACGTGAAGTATAGTTTGCACCACAAACAATGGATCAAATAGAATTACCAGTATACTGCAGATTATTGAATTAGTAGAGCTGCCACATTGGCAAGATAACGGTTTGAGGCGTTTTTCTAGTATAAATTGCACCATAGCTGTTTCTAGATTCAGCAAAAAAGATTCAGTAACTTACACTGAAGTTTGAGGAAAGAGCTGATACAGTATCATCAAACTGTCATACACAAGCCAGAAGCTGGACTTAGTCCTGTAAAGTTTTAGCAGAAGGGGAATAGGTAAAGGTTGGATCCATCATTCCCCAATAGAGTCACCTATAAGGCGTGCGTCCTGGGACACAGTCAGCGGGTGGCAGACATCTGCAGACAAGTAGGAAGAGACAGGGGACCCAGCCTGGGCAAGGGGGCAGATGGTTCGCCTAGGAAGCGGGATCAAATTAAGAAAGGGAGACTGGTGGATGGAAGAAACTGTCCTAAAACATGGCCGATCTCATGTTTATGCATTTTACCCTGCGTAGGGACACGAACATCAGATAGCTGACACCGAAAGACATAAAGTTAAGAGAGCTGGTTCGTCATTTAAAAGATCAAAAGTGAATTATACGCGAAACAGCATGACTTTTAAAGAAAGAAAACCACACAAAAATGTAAATGCCTGTAAAAATCCCAGCCCTCTTTGATGGTATGTCACTACTTCCGCCGAAGTTGGTCCCTCTCCTTGTTCGGGCGGCATTCGGCGGTGGATGTCACCGGCATTCTAGCCACCGCTGATCCACTTTTCATTTTCCATTTGGTTTGTCTATGTCTTACACACCTGGTTTCACTCACCCAATTACCTGTTTAGTATTTAACCCTCTGTTCCCCATGTTTGGTTGTGAGTGATTGTTTGTTGTATTTGTGGTCCTTATTTTGGGCATGGATTTATCTTGTATTTTGATGACTTTGAGTAAAGTTACCTTTATTTACTCATCTCTGCTGTCCTGCGTCTGACTCCTCTGCACCAGCTACACATAGATCCTTACAGTACGTCCCATCACAAAATGGCTGCCATACAATGTGTGACATCATCAACCAACATCACATGCACAACTCTCTTTCCCCCAACATAACACTGGATTAAAGTCCACTTTCATTTCATGGATCCAACCAAGTTGAGCCACCCCCCCAAAATAAATCTGCAGTGTTTAACACAGCTGAGGAACACAGAGAATAAATGATCAGAGGCATGGAGCAGGTGCTTGACGAGCTGATCTTACCGTAGCTCTCCAGGTTGGTGATTCATTGGGATTAGACAGCGGCTGGCTCTTTGATTGTCAGATCTGTACCGTGGATATCGTATTCCCCCAAAGTCAGTTAAACTAGCACCTGCTGTGACCTCTAAACACGCGGGGAAGCCATGCAAACATAAAGAGTTACTGAGCAATTAGGCACACCACTCTTTTACTAAATGGAGAGAGTGTGTGTGTGTGCGTGTGTGTGCGTGCGTGCATTTGTGCGTGCGCATGCGTGTGTGTGTGTGTGTGTGTGTGTGTGTGTTTGGGGCAGTGAGGGGCCTTAACAGTGTGTGTGTGTGTGTGTGTGTGTGTGTGTGTGTGTGTGTGTGTGTGTGTGTGTGTGTGTGTGTGTGTGTGTGTGTGTGTGTGTGTGTGTGTGTGTGTGTGTGTTTGGGGGGTGGTGAGGGGGACAACAACTCTTTACCACTTTACATTAAATATGTTTGGTAAAACGTTTTGAGCCCTGCACCAAGCTAAGCCATACTCCGCCTCTTATTCTTCTCTCTTTTCTCACAATAAAACAATAGAAACAACTTAGAAAAGTACTGCAAACTACTGAACACAATCCTTCCAACTCCCTACAGGGCAATGTAACTTTATTTATGTTTATGCTCTATATAATTAACTATTGATTCAAGCTTTTGAAGTGCTCCTTTTACAGATGAGAAGTACAACGGGGCACCCAAGCCACTACTTCCCACATTATTTGGGTTTCTCCAATGTCAGACTGAGTTATAGCACCATTCTCAGCTGCATTTTGCAGAGGTCCAAGGTGCAATTGATTAGTCTGAACCATGAGTAGCTGTTGGGATTTCATTGATTGACCAGAATGCAAGCGAAATGTGAGCCTCCAATTCAAATGCACTATTTCACATCACCACAGCAGTTTGAATAGTGATTGGCAGCACCCATTTCATGTTGGCATATCGACAGAGAGACCGAGGAAGATAGAACCCCAACATTAGGAAAGGCACGGACACACCGGTGGTGTTTTTTGTCCAAGAGTACTTAGCACTTCTGAATAGAGTGCCAGATGTAATTTGCCAACCGATTCTACATCTAGAATCTTGCAAAATGTTCAGCAGTCAGACGTCCACCAGGTGGGTTGTCCCTAAAACACACAGAGTAACAGCAGATGAATGGCAGATCAACATTCGATGCGGTGTGCGAGGTCCATAAGAGTATATCATAGAGACAGAATGGCAAATTGAGAGGAAATGGGAAAGTAGAGTAGGCTATTATCTGAAAGGAATCAACCTTAGAAACCTGTTTTAGACTGAATGATTACAGGGGGTAAATGCCTCCAGAAGTTTCCAGTAAAGGAAAGTTGGTGATTCAAAGTACATTTTCTTTGGATTCAAAGAATGCCCATGCTGAACATTTTGTTTGTAGTGATGCACATTTTAATGGTGAGTTAATTTTCCCATTAAGACTCCCAATTGCCCTATGTATCCTTGTGGTACTACAGGGTAGGAGGACTGACTGTGCTTCAGAGCAGGCACATTTAAACCTCCCCATTTGGTAAGTCGTCTGCTAAAAATAGGATTTTCAAAATGTGCAGCCCATTTTGTATATTTAACTAAGTGCCGACTGTGCTGTTCACCTAGTTAGGTACACAATGATTGTTGTCAGGGTTTAACATTTTACTTGAATAAGTGAATACGGTACTTCCTATTTTTCATTGCTTTTATGCCCTTATGTACTAGTCAGGTAATGTGATCTCTCCTAAATGTCCTATTGTTTTAACCTTGTTGGCCCCTGGTTAATATTGTTCATCTTGTTGGCCCCTGGTTAATATTGTTCATCTTGTTGGCCCCTGGTTAATATTGCTAATCTTGTTGGCCCCTGGTTAATATTGTTCATCTTGTTGGCCCCTGGTTAATATTGTTCATCTTGTTGGCCCCTGGTTAATATTGTTCATCTTGCTGGCTGGTTACCCAACGAGGTATGGAGACTGCTGGTTACCCCACGAGGTATGGAGCCTGCTGGTTACCCCGCGAGGTATGGAGCCTGCTGGTTCGGAGCCTGCTGGTTTTCTGTTCTACCTGTTAATTAATTGTACCCACCTGGTGTCCCAAGTCTAAATTAGTCCCTAATTAGAGGGACACAATGGAAAAAAGCAGTAGTACTGGCTTTGAGGTTCAGACTTTAGTTTGAGGGCTTTAGACCAAGCTTTCCCCAGTTGGGAGACGGTTGAGCTTTCTAAGTGATGTGTTGTGGACGTGTTGGACAGCTGTGGGGTCAGGAGACTGTAGGTCGGCACTGTCATCCACATGTAATGCTTATCACAACACTACTCTCAGTAGACCTGGTGCCTAGCACTCACTGAGGTGCCGGAGGGCTTGTAAACTAAAGGCCTAGATTACATGAGCATTGATGCACATAGTGTCACATGTATGATATCTTAACAGAAAAATAGATGGGAAGGGTGTTGGTTAGTGTGTGTGTGTGTGTGTGTGTGTGTGTGTGTGTGTGTGTGTGTGTGTGTGTACATACACTTGCTTCTGTGTCAACACTGGGCACTTGCCTCTTGAGTAAAATTGTGAATCAGACCTCTTTGTTAGGTTTTGCCCTACACTCTCGCTGGTGAGCTGGTGTGTACAGTAAGCCATACAAATGGGCTATGGATATTTTGTGATAATTTTTTTGTAATAATTTAACTCTATGCATATGCTAGAATTGCTCATGTCTTATCCATGAGGTTGTTTCCCATGGGAGGAATTCAGAATCATTCTGAATTTTCCTTCCAGTCCTATCATTAAACATAAATCAAATTAATGGACAAATTAGCTCTCACAATAATCAGACTCATATACCGGATCCAGTTGGCCTCCCGAGTGGGACAGCGGTCTAAGGCACAACAGTGGTTCCTCCTTTCAAAGTTGAGAGCTTACACCGTGGGACCTTGAGGTACCCAGCGCCACAGCTTCATTGCTCCAGACTACCAGAAAGGGGGAATTAGAGCACTCATTAAGCATTTGGGTCCCAAGGTATTTATATGACCAATCATATCGAGTGGTTCCAATGACAAATTTGATGAGAGCCACCCGTCCCTGGTGGCTTTCTTCAATGAAGAAGGCTGACAAAACATTACGGGGGAAGCAGATGTATCTAGTTGTAATGTTGTAATGTAATGTCAGAACGAGTCAAGGTAAAAATGTACAATTGAGAGGAATATGTTAGTTAATGTAGAGACAAACGATTGTGCATATGTTTTTGTCATAAAGTTAATTTATGAAAATTGCAATTTAGCAAGACAACTAACTAGCTACATTAGCCAGCTAGCTGGTGTTATGACATGAGCACAGTATGACATTGTAATTCATGTTGTTTAATGTTTTAGGGACTCCTCAGAAAACCAGCAAACCAGGCTGTCATCTTGGGAAACAGTGGATGTAAAGAATCTAGTTAGCTAAAGCATTTACTGCAAATTAAGCAAACAGGAAACCACCCACCCAGAGGCGGTGCTCCTAGTGGCCGGAGACTTTAATGCAGGGAAACTTAAATCAGTTCTACCAAATCTCTATCAACATGTTAAATGTGCAACCAGAGGGAAAACAATTCTAGATCACCTGTACTCCGCGTACAAAGCTCTCCAATGCCCTCCATTTGGTAAATCCGACCACAGCTCTATCCTCCTGATTCCTGCTGACAAGCAAAAATTCGAGCAGGTAGCACCAGTGACTCGATCTATAAAAAAAAGTAGTCAGATGAAGCAGATGCAAAACTACAGGACTGTTGCTATCATAGACTGGAGCATGTTCCGGGATTCTTCCGATGACATTGAGGAATACACCACATCAGTCACTGGCTTTATCAATAAGTGCATCGAGGACGTCGTCCCCACAGTGACTGTACGTACATACCCCAACCAGAAGCCATGGATTACAGGCAACATTTGCACTAAGCTAAAGGGTAGAGCTGCCGCTTTCAAGGTGCGGGACTCTAACCCGGAAGCTTACAAGAAATCCCGCTATGCCCTGAGACAAACCATCAAACAGGCAAAGCGTCAATACAGGGCTAAGATTGAATCATACTACACCGGCTCCTACGCTTGTTGGATGTGGCAGGACTTGCAAACTATTACAGACTACAAAGGGAAGCACAGCCGCGAGCTGCCCAGTGACACGAGCCTACCAGACGAGCTAAATCACTTCTAAGCTCGCTTTGAGCAACACTGAGGCATGCATGAGAGCAGCAGCTGTTCCGGCCAACTGTGTGATCACGCTCTCCGTAGCAGACGTGAGTAAGACCTTAAAACAGGTCAACATACACAAGGCTGCGGGGCTTCACTGACATTTTCAATATGTCCCTGATTGAGTCTATAATACCAACATGTTTCAAGCAGACCACCATAGTCCTTGTGCCCAAGAACACAAAGGGAACCTGCCTAAATGACTACAGACCCGTAGCACTCACGTCTGTAGCCATGAAGTGCTTTGAAAGGCTGGTAATGGCTCACATCAACACCATTATGCCAGAAACCCTAGACCAACTCCAATTTGCATACCACCCCAACAGATCCACTGATGACCCAATCTCAATCACACTCCACACTGGACAAAAGGAACACCTATGTGAGAATGCTATTCATTGACTACAGCTCAGCGTTCAACACCATAGTACCCTGAAAGCCCTTCACTATGCTAAGGAACCTGGGACTAAACACCTCCCTCTGCAACTGGATCCTGGAATTCCTGACGTGCCGCCCCCAGGTGGTGAGGGTGGGTAGCAACACATCTGCCAAGCTGATCCTCAACACTGGCGCTCCCCAGGGGTGCGTGCTCAGTCCCCTCCTGTACTCCCTGTTCACCCATGACTGCATGGCCAGGCACAACTCCAACACCATTATTAAGTTTGCAGACGACACAACAGTGGTAGGTCTGATCACCGACAACGATGAGATAACCGACAACGATAACAACCTATCCCTCAACGGAAGCAAGACTAAGGAGATGATTGTGGACTACAGGAAAAGGAGCACCGAGCACGCCCCCATTCTCATCGATGGGGCTGTAGTGGAACAGGTTTTGAGCTTCAAGTTCCTTGGTGTCCACATCAACAATTAACTAGAATGGTCCAAACACACCAAGACAGTCGTGAAGCGAGCACGACAAAGCCTATTCCCCCTCAGGAAACGAAAAAGATTTGGCATGGGTTCTGAGATCCTCAAAAGGTTCTACAGCCCAACATCGAGAGCATCCTGACCGGTTGCATCACTGCCTGGTACGGCAATTGTTCAGCCTCCGACCGCAAGGCACTTTAGAGGGTAGTGCGTATGGCCCAGTACATCACTGGGGCAAAGCTGCCTACCATCCAGGACCTCTACACCAGGCGGTGTCAGAGGAAGGCTCAAACCAGAGGAAGGCCCCAGCCACCCCAGTCATAGACTGTTCTCTCTACTACCGCATTGCAAGCGGTACCGGAGTGCCAAGTCGAGGACAAAAAGGATTCTCAACAGTTTTTACCCCCAAGCCATAAGACTCATGAACAGGCAACCAATTGGTTGCCCGGACTAGTTGCATTGTGTGACCCCCCTCTTTTTACGCTACTGCTACTCTCTGTTCATCATATATGCATAGTCACTTTAACCATACCGACATGTACAGACTACCTCAATAAGCCAGGCTAATCGGTGTCTGTATATAGCCTTGCTACTGTTATTTTCAAATGTCTTTATACTGTTGTTTCATTTCTTTACTTACCCCCCCCCCCACACACACACACACACACGTTTTTCCACACTATTGGTTAGAGCCTGTAAGTAAGCATTTCACCTTAAGGTCTCCACCTGTTGTATTCGGTGCACTTGAAAAATAAACTTTGATTTGATTTGAAATTGTATGTACAATTGTGTAGCTTGACTTGCCATGCAATGCAGCTGAAGTAACATAGCTAACGTTCGCTAACTATTTACATGCTTATTGTGTAGTTGAGGATAAAAATAACTTTATGCCTATTGATGTGTAGCTAGCTAAATTACGTAGCCGATCTGTGTATGGACCCCAAAACGTTAGATTCTGAACTAATAGTCATACCAATCTATGAACCTCGGCTATCATAGTTGTTGTATCAACTTCAAGTCTGAATGGCATTAATGAAGCCTATGGATTGAGTAGAAAAAATAACTTTATTGTGCCAAGGATGCAAGTCCTATATACATCTACTGTAGTTATTACCACACATGACATTCCCACATTGTAGCCTGTACACTGAATATATTCACTGATCATGTACTCTTCCTTGGTAAATAAAGGTGTGGTTCAGGTATGAATCTCTGAGACATTCTTTTTCAGTCACACCTGGTGTTGGATATATCAAACTCCATTCTTTGAATGATGCTGTGTCTGCATGTATGTATTACAATTATACACTTCAACAGTGTTTACCACTCCTGCTCCTGGGACATGAATGATTACACATTGAAACTATGCAATAGACTAGAAACATGATTTAAGTAAAGGGTGATTTATAATTCATATATACAGAATGAAAAAAACTAAGCATATCTTACTCCCTTCATCTGCATTAATCTGAGGACACAGGATAGTATTTCAATGAGATACTTAATTTCAACCAGTGCCGAATGTGAAACGCTTTATTGAAAGAGTTCATTATCCAGGTGTTATGAATACATAATACATGCATTCTAATTATGATAATTGTAATATTATATCAGAAATACAAGTTCAATCTGTACTTCAATGCACAAATGGTGTGCATTATAAAGCGATGAAGAAAGACGAGGTGGGGAGAGAGGTGTAGAAGATAGAAAGGGAAAGAGGTAAGAACAGAGGTAGACAGCATATGATTAATGAATTACAGTGCTACCCTAATATCATCTCAATTCATCACAATTACAGTGTCTCTAGCGGTATCTCCTAACCAGCCTTGGGCCCCCAGTTGGCCCGAAGGTTATCTTATTAAGAGCGGGTGAGGTGGCGATGATGGGACTGGCTTCCTCTCTCACATCAAAACATACCTGCAGATGAGAGACAGATGGATAGAGAGAGAGCATGATTAAGCCTTGTTTTTTTTCAAACACAGTCAGTCATTATAATCATCAGGAGATGAAATGCAAAACTGACCTTGGATTATTAACTCTGGGACTACTACATCTCTATCTGTATTTCAATGTAAAGCATCTCTTTAATAATACTTCCTGTTGACCTGACCTCTCACCTATGATCATGCTGTGCCCTCTGTGTCAGCCAGTTCAGATGTGGGAGGGGTTTACCAACACAGGTGATATAATATAATTTAGGGAGAAGGGGGAGAGGGATGAAGTGAAGGAGAGAGACTGTTATTGTGTGTGTGTGGTCTCACCTGGTGTCCACACTAAGTGGCCAAAGAGTACTTTACGTCCGGTGAAATTGCAGAGCGCGAAATTCAGTTCAACTACAGTATTTTAAATATTTAACTTTTATAACATCACAAGTGTAATACATCAAAATAAAGCTTAACTTCTGGTTAATCAAGTTGCGGTGTCAGATTTCAAAAAGGCTTTACGGCGAAAGCAATCCATGCAATTATCTGAGGACAGCGCCCCGCATACAACACATGAAAAACATATTTCAACCAGGCAGGTGCGACACGAAAGTCACAAATAACAATGTAAAAAAATGCCTTACCTTTGATGATCTTCTTCTGTTGGCACTCCAAAAGGTCCCAGTTACATCACAAATGGTCCTTTTGTTCGATAATGTCCTTCTTTATATCCATAAAAACTCAGTTTAGCTGGCACGCTTCAGTCAATAATCCACCCAGTTTCCCTCCATCAAAATGTATACAAAATTAATCCCAAACGTTACTAATAAACTTTTCCAAACAAGTCAAACAACGTTTATAATCAAACCTTAGGTACCCTAATACGTAAATAAACAATACAATTTAAGACGGAGAATCGTTATTGTCTTTACCGGAGAAAAATACAAAAAAACGCGCTCTCTTCCACACGCTTGGAAACACTACAGCCAAAATGGGAGCCACCTAGAAAAACTACAATTTCTGGCAAATTGTTCCAGAAACCAGCCTGAAACTCTTTCTAAATACTGTTGACATCTAGTGGAAGCCCTAGGAACGGCAATCTGGGAGGATTTGGCCTTATAATTAAAGTGATAGCCATTGAAAATAGAGGCAGTCTGACATTTCTTTGGGTGGGATGGTTTGTCCTCGGGGTTTCACCAGCCATATCGTAGTGAAATAGTGAAAAAAAAAATTTTTTGTTGAACATAACATTTTGCGCTCTATTACAAAATATTTGATTGCAAAACATGTTTTTACTTTGAACCCTCAATTTCTGCTTTCAAAAAAATTCCTTTTGATTGAAAATAAAAAAGTTGCTTTCAAGAAAAATTATTTTTGACTTGAAAATCAAAAAGGCTTGCTCTTAACAAAAATACATCCATTTGTTGCAAGTTTGGGAGGTGGGCTAAAAGCTGAACAATAGACTATTCAAGCTTTACTAAAAAATAGTCTAATAGCCAAGCTAGGTGAGAAAACCCCCTGTCCTATCACAGACCAGATTTGCCTTAACAACCAAGGGGGAGTTAGAGCACTGATTATGCTTTTGGGTCCCAATGCACTACTGTCTCTAACTGACAATGAATGGGCAATATAGACCCAACATAAAACAAAAAATTGTGTACGTCTTCAAATGAATTATTCCCATCATTATTAGCTTAGCTAAATGGTATAGTCAGTGTGCCTTCTCAATAGACATCCGTGTGCTTTCGTAAATTCGCTCTGGCTATCTACTTCGTATTCACCCCCTTTGCAATGAAGCCCCTAAATAAGATCTGGTGCAACCAATTATCTTCAAAAGTCACATAATTAATTAAATAAAGTCCACCTGTGTGCGATCTAAGTGTCACATGATCTGTCACATGATCTCAGTAAATATACACCTGTTCTGAAAGGCCCCAGACTCTGCAACACCACTAAGCAAGAGGCACCACCAAGCAAGCGACACCATGAAGACAAAGGAGCTCTCCAAACAGGTCAGGGACAAAGTTGTGGAAAAGTACAGATCAGGGTTGGGGTATAAAAAAATATGCAAAACATTGAACATCCCACGGAGCACCATTAAATAAAAATAATATGACACCACAAAAAACCTGCCAAGAGAGGGCCGCCTACCAAAACTCATGGACCAGGCAAGGAGGGAATTAATCAGAGCGGCTACAAAGATAACCCTGAAGGAGTTGCAAAGCTCCACAGCGAAGATTGGAGTATCTGTCCATGGGACCACTTCAAGCTGTACACTCCACAGAGCTGGGCTTTATGGAACAGTGGCCAGAAAAAAGCCATTGCTTAAAGAAAAAATAAGCAAACACTTTTGGTGTTTGCCAAAAGGCATGTGGGAGTCTCCCCAAGCATATGGAAGAAGGTACTCTGGTCAGATAAGACCAAAATGTACCTTTTTGGCCAACACGGAAAAAGCTAAGTCGGGCACAAACCCAACACCTCTCATCCTCCCGAGGACACCATCCCCACAGTGAAGTGGTGGCAGCCTCATGCTGTGGGGATGTTTTTCATCGGCAGGGACTGGGAAACAAGTCAAAATAGAAGCATTGATGGATCGCGCTAAATACAGGGAAATTCTTGAGGGAAACCTGTTTCAGTCTTCCAAAGATTTGAGATTGTAATGGAGGTTCACCTTCCAGCAGGACAATGACCCTAAGCATACTGTTAAAGCAACACTCGAGTGGTTTAAGAGGAAACATTTAAATGTATTGGAATGGCCTAGTCAAAGCCCAGATGTCAATCCAATTGAGAATCTGTGGTGTGACTTATAGATTGCTGTACACCAGAAGGAACCCATCCAAGTTGAAGGAGCTGGAGCAGTTTTGCTTTGAAGAATGGGCAAAAATTCCAGTGGCTAGATGTGCCAAGCTTATAGAGACATACCCCAAGAGACTTGCAGCTGTAATTGCTGCAAAAAGTGGCTCTACAAAGTATTGACTTTGGGTGGGTGATACAAACCCCCCAAAAAATCTATTTTAATTCCAGCTTGTAAGGCAACAAAATAGGAAAAATGCCAAGGCGGGTAAATAGTTTTTCAAGACCCTGTATGGGTTAGGGGAGGGATTGGGCAGGGTAGGCTGGCATTGTAAATACGAATTTGATCTTAACTGACTTACCAGGTTAAATAAAGGTTAAAAAAAATTTAAGTTAGTAAGAGGTCAGGATAGTTTCTGGCTGTCAATCATTCTGCTTATCGTAGATACAGTATGATTAATATGGGCTTGTACAGCTCAATGTTGACTTCCTGTCCCACATGTCAGTCCCTGATAAGAGGGGCACAATGAAAAAAAAGCAGTAGAACTGGCATGAGGTCCAAAGTTTAGTTTGAGGGCTATAGACCAAGCTTTCCCCAGTTGGGATACGGTTGAGCTTTCTAAGTGACGTGTTGTGGACGTGTTGGACAGCTGTGGTGTCAGGAGACTGTAGGTGGGGACTGTCATCCACATGTAATGCTTATCACAACAGGCCTCTCAGTAGACCTGGTGCCTAGCACTCACTGAGGTACTGGAGGGCTTGTAAACTAACGGCCTTGATATCATAGTGTTACATCTATGAGAACTTTAAGAAACAAATAGGTGGGGGTTGGGTGTGAAGGGTGTGTCTGTGTGTGTACATTGATGCGCCTCTGTGTCAATGGCAACACTGAGTACTTGCCTAGGCTCTTGATTAAAATTGTGAAGCAGCCCTTTTTGTTAGGGAAGGTGAGTCGGTGTGTACAGTAAGCCATACAAATTGGCTATGGATATTTTGGCTTGAACATTTTTATGAATTAACGCTATACATATGCTTGAATTGTTTAGTTTTTATCCATGGGGTTATTTCCCATGGGAGGAATTGAAAACTGTCTTACAGTCCGATCAATTCAAAATTAAACAAATTAATGGACAAAGTAGCCCTCACAATAATCAGACTGCAAGGATTACATTTACCGGATCAAGTTAGACAGGGGTCATGGTGGGCAATGGTTTATGGCTGTCAATCATTCTGTTCATCGTAGATAAAGATTGATTCACCTGGGCTTGTACACCTCTCCTGTGAACACCAAACCCTGTTGCCCCAAAATGAGGCATCAAATACTAAATGGTAACCTTGACAAAAGCTTCAATGAGAATCAAACATTCGACTAATACCAGTAGGGTAAATATTTCATTATATTCTGTTTAATCAAATAGTTATTAGTATCTATTGATGTGTGGTCTAAAAAGAAGTTGAAACAAAACATAGCTACAGCCTTGTTTACCATTTACCGACTCTTAATCTTTAGTTCAATATGAGCTGTTGGACACAGCTTAATAATGGTATGCAACCCTCCTACCTAGTGGGTATTGGAATTCAATCTAAGATCAATTACAGGCTTTGAAGACTGAACCATCTATCAAATGGCCAGTTTAGCCAATGCTGATGTGTGGCAAATTGACCCCATCATTACATTGGTACTACAAGTGATACATCCATGATATAGTTCTAACATATTACAGCTTCAGTTGATTACACCTATATCTGCACATAGCAAGACTATACTAATTAAGCATGCATCAGTTTATCAGATGTGGCTGTGGTGAAAATGATCTTGATTCAAGTAGCTGGAATTTATAAACAATGTTTTTGGTTGACAGAAAAGTACTGTTCAATGGTGTAATTTATTATAATAGTCTACAACAGCAGATTATACAGTATGCAGATTTAATTGGTTAAAATGGGGATGGGTGGGGGTACGGTAGGGGGGCACGTCCATCCTCTTTAACGTCCATCATCTTCCAAACCCATCTGCGCATCTAGAGAGCGAGCATTAACCTAAACGCGAATCTAATTAACACGGGCGCACACAAATGCATATGTTGTGATCCTTTTGTTTCATTGCTGTGGCACATTAATAACTACTTTCCACCCTGGTGTCTAGTGAAGAAAAGACAGCATATAAACTGTCACCTGGATATTTAGCATAGAAAGTTCAGTCTGTGAGAAGAGAGACATCAGCAGACTTTGAATCTTTGAATTCAGCCCATTAAGAAAATGAATCATCTTGCTGCCATAGCTGAGAACACACTATTAAATGTGGAATTCCCACTGTTCCAGCCAGCAGGTTATCACCACCTCCTGTGTTTAATACAATTTATGAGATGTTTGATTTGCATTTTCATCAAAGATTTCGGTGTAATTAATGGAGACCTCTGTTTTAGTAGGAAGCTGCTAATTCTAAGTCTAACTTGCTCTCGCCCTTATGATAATACATTCAGAAAGCAGTAAACAAACTGCTTCAGTGAGGCTTCTGTCATGTCTGTAACTTTTGTTTACAGACAAGATGATGTATGTAAAGACTGAGTAGCGCTCAAAGTATGAATTATAGCAAATCACCAGTTTTTACCACTGGAACAGTAATGATCATTATTCCTATAGCACACACTAAAATGCCTGAAGCAAGCATTGCTTCATCATTGAGATATTGGATGGTGACAATACCTAACCATGGACAAGCTATTGCGTGAATGGCCTGGGTACATAGTCAGTCTGTCACTGGCAAAAGGGTGGGCACTGTTTTTCTTAGCTCTACTTGAGCATCAGTGTTCTAAGAAAAACACAGATTTATTGCGAACGGATCTACACTATGTCACACGTCAAAATTAAGGCCAGGGATTAATGAATTATACTGCCCAAACTAGGTCAGGCCGTTATGGACATTTCAAGACATAGTTTCAAACACTTTGTGTAGAATATAAGGTACACAGATTCACAAGGTTCAGGGAGCTTCAAATACCTATTTTAATGGATCAAAGGTACGCACATCTCTGGGACCAAAGCCCTCGTCTAGTAGAAGCCTGTTAACAGCTGAGACCCTTTGGCAGGAAGGAAGATGCTGCTTCTTCTTCTTCTGCCAATGAGGATGACTTCAGATCTGGGATACAAGTAAGCACAGGGCTCAACATTAATGCTTGTCCGCTTGCCCGGGGCAAGTAAAATAAACAGTAGGACAAGAAGAATATAGGTTTAAGTTGTTTGAATGAACAAGTAAAAAAAAAACTCTTAGAATAGCCTAATTGTCAAGTAACTCCTATGCAGTCAGGCTCTCCCCTGAACACTGAATATTTTAACCTTACAAACAGATAAACATCTTAGTTAGCCACCTCGCCCAACTTCATTGAACAAGGAACTTTTTTAAGCAGACAAGTAAAAACAAATCTATCCTACATGGTCTATCCCACGAAAAAGTGAAAAGTTAATGTCAAGCTCTGAAGCAGAAGCACAAGGCAGTAGATATGTAGGCAACTTCGTTTGCATATTGCTTTAGAGTGTTGAAAAATACATATAAAAAACAAGCAATTACTTTTACATCTGTGAACTGCAGGATATTAAGGACTCAAAAGTAAGTGGTGTCTAGACACACAAAAGTTTCCCAGTTGGTATTTCATGAAAAGAGCCTCATCCAAATTGGCATTTGTTTGTCTGTAGTGGCACTCAAACAAAAGCAACAGGGACAGATGGGTAAAATCCTCTGGAGCATTTAGTCAAATGGATACCATGTCTGACTGGTCGTGGAAACTCTGCAACATTTGGGGTTACAGAGAGTTTGTGACATTTGTTTTTTTTTGTTGACACATGCCCCAGAAATAAAAACATTATTAAACCAAATCAAATGAGATTAGGAGATAACCACTCAGAGAGAGAGAATGCTTTCGCCTAAGAAAATATCTCTGATTGGGAATTCAAAAAGCCCTCATAGGGTCGTAACACATTGTCAGAGTGCAGGGATTACGAGCAGAGTGATACATAGACCAAAACATTGTCTATGCCTATCCTTGTGATTATACCACTGGCAGAACAATGGCGTGTGAAGATAGTAGCAAATGAGGAGGGAAACTGTTCAAGGCACAGCGCTACACCGTAATATTAGTTTAAAGGAATGTGCATACCCTGAACACCCACTCACAGAGAGGCAGTGACAATTAATGCAGGAAATACAAATCTTTATTATTGGGGAAGATATTCTATCTTCCATCATCCAAGATAGATAGAGCCTACATTTACTTGTTACATTTCAGTCACTTAGCAGATGCTCTTATCCAGAGCGACATTCATCTGAAGATATGAAGACAACAACATATTAAGTCCATTTTTCCTCAACGAAGTAGCTATCAGCAAAGTCAGAGCTAGTATCCTAGAATCCTTTATACTTTGTGATCCACCCCCCAAATTTGAGGGGGAGATGAACTCAATTACACTTTTTAAACCGTGACAAGTCAACACAAGGAAAGGTTTTGGAAATGTGGGAATCACAGTTCTGCATTGTTGGCAAAGTCTATAATCAACTGTGGAAGATTTAGGCAGAAACATATAAACGCTGTCCTCTCTGCCAATATGATGAGAAAAAGATCCTTCTCCAATTCATTTATGTTGAAGAAGAATTCAGTATTATGGAAATGTAAAATCTATTGCCTGAATCTCCCTTAATAGCCAAAAGCTACAGTGGCTGCTGAGCTGGAAGAGATGTGTCTCTCATGGGAAAGGGCACAATCTGTGGCCTTAGACAGACTCATGGCAGAGCATTGCTGTGGTCTTATGGGACAGAAGACAAAAATAGAAAGAATTCTACCCTTTTTTTCCTCCAAAGATGTATCTCTTTTGACACATTGAATCATTCAGAACTAGGGTTGTTCGACATGAAATAGGGCAAACAGTTGTGGTTTTTCTTCTAAGTTTGTCAGAATTTCAGACCCTTTGAGAATTTGGAGCTATCTATTTGCGATATTACAACAACAAAGAGGTAACTGCAAACAATGAACACAGTTGTTTTTTTCTCGGATATCATTGCATGTGGGATGGAACACCAGCATACTTGCAGGTTGAGCTATTTATTTTACCTTGATGTGTGATGTGCCCCACCTCTGATCCATCAACTAAACCAACACAATAAACAAGGCCGTGGGGCGGACAATGGCACTTTGTTCCCCTTACAACGGATTCTATCTTTAACCCTTGTGTAGTCTTAACATCCTGTATACTCCCTTTGTCCCAAGGGTCGAAAATGTTCCTCTTCACATTGCAGAAAGATATTCAATCAGTGGACACCACTCATTTGTATTGCAAAACTCCTGCCATAATTGTTTTCTTTACTAAAGTAGAGGTTTTTTATTATTATTAATATTGTTGCTGAAGGTACTGCATAGCTGTAAACATATATTTTCTAGCAAGAGATAACACTGGTATAGCCTAAGAAAGTTGTTAGAAATGTTGGGAAAGTAGTTTTGAATGCATTTTATTGAAAGGCAACAATCAACAGTCTTTTTTTGACAACATAGTGATATATTCTTATATACCGCACAATGAAGAACTCAACATACAAAATACTAGTCTTCTCACATTTTATGGAACCATAACCACAAGGTAGATAAACAACAATAAATAAGAATAAAATAAGATAATAGATACAAAACAAAAAAACGACGTAAATCAATCAACTCTAATTAGCACATGTAGGACAGTATGCAAGTGTGTGTGCATGGACTTTGCAGATGTATTTCTCACATGTGCAGCACATAGCATTTATTTTACAGTCCTTCTTTGGGGGGCAGAATTGGCATCTCCTCCTCTTGCCTGCCCCAGCTGCAGCCTCAGGTGGATCAAACTGCACCGTGAGAGCAGAGACCACTTTGACTGGGTAGATTGTATTGTAATAAACATTAGTGGGGCAATTATGATCAATGCTGTTCACTGTGGGCTTCCACAGCAGTCTGGGCCCACTCAAGTATTTTCATTTGCATCACTTTCCTGACACACAATAGTGATGGTGACTCAAGCATAGAGTACAGTATGGCTCTTTTAGGAAAATTACTCATGTACACAGTTCATTGAGCTGATAATGTGCATTTGTCCCCAAATTGCACATGATTCCGATATTATAGCTAAGAGGTAGAAACAAGTTTGTCCAAAGTCAAACAATCAATATATAACTATTCACAACGATATCAATATCAAGTTTATGATCTTGATACAGGTGAGTTATTAATATTCCTCACTGCTTTCTTGGTAATTATATTTCTCATATTGAATGAATATCTCAATTCAGTATGGGTTTTTTCTTAACTTCTTATCGGAACCCCTCGACAACATTCTGCTGAAAAGGCAGCGCGCGAAATTCAAAAATATTTTTTAGAAATATGTAACTTTCATACATTCACAAGTGCAATAAACCAAATTAAAGATAAACTTCTTGTTAATCTACCCATCATGTCCAATTTCAAAAAGGCTTTACAGGGAAAGCACAACATATGATTATGTTAGGTCAGAGCCTAGTCACAAAAACACACACAGCCATTTTCCAGCCAAAGAGAGGAGTTACAAAAAGCAGAAATAGAGATATAAATTCATCACTAACCTTTGATGATCTTCATCAGATGACACTTATAGGACTTCATGTTACACAATACATGTATGTTTTGTTCGATAAAGTGCATATTTATATCCAAAAATCGCAGTTTACATTGGCACGTTACGTGCAGTAATGTTTTGCTTCCAAAACATCCGGGGATTTTGCAGAGAGCCACATCAATTTACAGAAATAGTAATCATAAACTTTAATATAAGTGTTATGCACAGAATTAGAGATATACTTCTCCTAAATGCAAACGCTGTGTCAGATTTTAAAAGAACTTTACGGAAAAACAAACCATGCAATAATCTGAGTACGGCGCTCAGACAACAAATCAAGCCATACAGATATCCACCATGTTGGAGTCAACAGAAGTCAGAAATAGCGTTATAAATATTCACTTACCTTTGATGATCTTCAATAGTATGCACTTCCAGGAATCCCAGTTCCACAATAAATGTTTGATTTGTTCGATAAAGTCCATCATTTATGTCCAAATACCTCCTTTTGTTAGCACGTTCAGTTCACAAATCCTAACTCACGACGCGCGGGCAGGTCCAGGCGAAAGTTCAGAAGAAAAGTCATGTTACAGTTCGTAGAAACATGTCAAACGATGTATAGAATCAATATTTAGGATGTTTTTATCATAAATCTTCAATAATGTTCCAACCAGAGAATTCCTTTGTCTTCAGAAATGCAATGGAACGCAAGCTAACTCTCACGTGAACACCGTTGACCAGCTCATGCCACTCTGACAGACCACTGACTCATTCAGCTCCCATTCCCCCCTCCTTTACAGTAGAAGCAACAAACAAGGTTCTAAAGACTGTTGACATCTAGTGGAAGCCTTAGGAAGTGCATTTTGACCCCATAGACACTGTATATTCAATTGGCAAAAGTTGAAAAACTACAAACCTGAGATTTCCCACTTCCTTTTTGGAGTTTTCTCAGGTTTTCGTCTAACATATGAGTTCTGTTATACTCACAGACATCATTCAAACAGTTTTCGAAACTTCAGAGTGTTTTCTATCCAAACCTACTAATAATATGCATATATTAGCAACTGGGCCTGAGTAGCAGGCAGTTTACTCTGGGAACGCTTTTCATCCAAAAGTGAAAATGCTGCCCCCTATCCCAAACAGGTTTTAAAGGACCAGTGTAGTCGAAATTCAGATTATCCTGTCTTTTGTATCATATTGCACAACAGCTGATGAAACTAACACTGTAAAAGTGTGAACACATTTGATCAGTGTTTTTTTGATAGTTACTGATTGAAAATACAATCTACACAGGATCAGCAGCTTTGCAAGGCGGGAGTTTCTCATTTCTGTGGTGGCATCACCATAGAAAGGTAAATTGGTTAATAGACCAATAACAAAGAGGGTTCCAAACCTCTGCCAATAAGAGCTCACTTCAGTTTTCCCCTCCACATTCAGACCGTTCAAAGACAATTATTGCTTGAGAAAT
This sequence comes from Oncorhynchus tshawytscha, assembly GCF_018296145.1. Taxonomy (NCBI): domain Eukaryota; kingdom Metazoa; phylum Chordata; class Actinopteri; order Salmoniformes; family Salmonidae; genus Oncorhynchus; species Oncorhynchus tshawytscha. Next base: position 6,448,187 of record NC_056435.1, read on the forward strand.
AGTTGTTTTGCTAAACAGCTATTTTTGCCCATTTTAATGGCAAGGTACTTCATTGTTACTGAGAAATGATTTGATATTAATATACAAATGGCTGCTTTAATCTTTTAACCTCTTGATTCTAGCCATCCCGGATCCGGGATAGTGAATACAGCCTCAAGCTCATTACCATAACGCAACGTTAACTATTCATGAAAATCGCAAATGAAATGAAATTAATATGCTAGCTTTCAAGCTTAGCCTTTTGTTAACAACACTGTCATCTCAGATTTTCAAAATATGCTTCTCAACCATAGCAAAACAATCATTTGTGTAACAGCTAGCGTAGCTAGCGTAGCATTTAGTGTTAGCATCAGCAGGCAACATTTTCACAAAAACCAGAAACGCATTCAAATAAATAATTTACCTTTGAAGAACTTTGGATGTGCAGCTTGTAGATTACGCACCAATTTAGACAAAGGACACCGGGCGGACCCCTGGTAAATGTAGTCTCTTATAGCCAATCTTCCAATGATATGCCTACAAATACGTCACAATGCTGCAGACACCTTGGAGAAACGACAGAAAGGGCAGGCTCATTCCTGGCGCATTCACAGCCATATAAGGAGACAATGGAAAACAGAGCCTCAAAAATTCTGCTCATTTCCTGTTTGAAGTTTCATCTTGGTTTCGCCTGTAGCATGAGTTCTGTGGCACTCACAGATAATATCTTTGCAGTTTTGGAAATGTCAGAGTGTTTTCTTTCCAAAGCGGTCAATTATATGCATAGTCGAGCATCTTTTCGTGACAAAATATTGCGCTTAAAACGGGCACGTTTTTTTATCCATAAATTAAAAGAGCGCCCCCTAAATCCAAGAAGTTCATCTAATTTTGCCAGGTCCCGGTGGGTTAGTCAGGTGTTAAAACAGCAGATTTGAAACACAGCTAAAATGAGATACAAACTGCAATTAGATATAATCCACCCGCCCCCCAAAAAAAAAAAAAAAGAAAAAAAAAAAAAGAAAACATTTCCCGCAGCCTTGCTAATTTGAAGGTAAGGTGTGTGAATACACTCCTACTACATACTCTTTCTCATTCGCTGCACATTCCTTCCTGTTACTGTGGTAGGCCTACGCACTGTTAACACGATTTAACTGGGATTAAATCATCACTCAGAAAATCTTATACTCCCAATAATAGCAAGTTGCAGCATTATAAACTGCCCTGTCACCCCAAAGATAACATTTTACCCTCTTGATTAGTAATGTTAGGTTATAATTTTCAGAGTAAAAACTCAACAGACACCATGAAAGTGTAAACCAATGTATTCTTCCCAGAGAGTCAATACAGCTGCATTAGACAAAGACTTTGTTCACACAAGCACTGATATATAACCCGTTCTCCTATGCTGAGTCTCCTCCTACACATCTGAGCAGCCAATGCATCTCTGTTGCTAGACAGAACCTTAGTGATATCTGTTCTTCCTCACTTCATCTGACCTGACCTCTACCCCAAAGTGCTCACTCCTCCCCAACTCAAGGCTGTCATGGTGATTGGTACCAGACTGTATCTCTTCTCCTCCCAGAGGATCCCTCCCATAGGATCCCTGATGGCTAAAAATAACATATCCTGACATTATGTAAACGTTTTACATTACCCTCTCTCCCTCAGTGACATGAATAAATATATTTCATATTCTCATAACCCAACAGTAATAAATGCCTCAATACGCAATTGCGTAGCTGTTGAGGTTGAGAGTTCATGAAGTCATTAAATGCTTTTCTAATTATTATTGATTGTGAGTGAGAGAATCAATGCAAATCTAGAGCCACGGAGGGGCCAAGACAGGAATGAACGATGGGGCCCCTTAAACGCAGAGAGAAAATGAAACCACAAACTGAAGGATATCTGGGAAATAAACATGAAGCCAAGCTTTTGGGAGAAGGGCGAGATGGGTGAGACATCTGTGTGTGCGAGTATTGTCCATTTTCTGATTATCTGCTCTCTTGTTATCTCAGAGAGAAAAATATCTGCATCAGGAGAAAATTGAAAAAGTCATGATGAATGTTTGTTTTTCTCTCAACTATTTTCTCCATGATGGAGAAAAAGGATTGTCTTTGGCGAAGAGGAAAACAAGCGAGCAAAATGAAGGATTCTGTTATGAAAAGTGTATTTCTTTCTGTTACCTTTCACCACAGTTGTTCCCAAAGTTGGTTGTATAAGCTTTTAAATCATGTTGGCTTGAGCATTGTCTGGAATCTGGATAGTGATGTGGAGGAATGGCCTTGGAAACAATGTTAACCTAAAACCACAAAGGCTACCGTCTCTTTAATATGCTACAATGGGACCGTGATTTTGTAGGAGCTACATGGGCACATACAGTATAAACTGAATATATAATGTTTATATTTACACGCCTATTTGCATACAGCATGTGTGTTCACCTGAGAGATATTAATGTAAAGTGACATTTGAAATTGCCCTACATTTACCTATTATGTACAGTATGACAGCTTGCAAATGATAACGCATCAAGATCTGCATCTGAGATGTCCTTGCTAAAGGAGTCTATTCCAAAAACTGGCCTCACTTCTGAAAATGTCCATCAGAATGTCACAATTAACTGGAGCAAATGTATCAATCTGTGACTGTGACAGAGAGTAAATGAAACTCATTAGTTGGAAGCATCAGAGGTGAACCTAATTTTATATTTGACAAAAGCTGGTGTGTGTGTGTGTGTGTGTGTGTGTGTGTGTGTGTGTGTGTGTGTGTGTGTGTGTGTGTGTGTGTGTGTGTGTGTGTGTGTGTGTGTGTGTGTGTGTGTGAGAGAGAGAGAGAGAGAGAGAGAGAGAGAGATGTGTACACGTGATCATGTCAGAAAGACACAGCAGCAGTATTATTCAAATCAGTATTGGCATTTAAACAGTGAGGATGATAAGGCCACTTGCTTTGACATTTTAATATTAGTTTTAATATACTGAGTATTCTGCTCAGTATCTTTCTATGAATCCTCCCTGATCTATCTGTGCTGACAACCTTCCTACATACCAAGATTTTTCACTGAGCTGAATTGTGACAACTCTCCATAGGAAGTGGGAGGATGTTGGAAGTCTCCACGCCAGTAAAGTTCTCATCTCATATTTCATTAAAGACTTTTAGACAATAGTCTTAAACTGTCATGGAGCAAGCCAGTGTGGTGTCCATTTCAATATGCCCAGGAAATCTGTTTCCTCTGTGGCCTAAGAGCACATGTTCACAGACAGTTGACTGTAATCCACTCACCATCTCCTGTGATTGATTGCTTGCACACAGAGAAACACAGCTAGCTCCTCTGAGTCAGGGGAAGGGTATAGAGCACATTAACCCGAAATTGGTAAATAATTACAAAGTGGAACATCTCTATAGATTCCAATAAGATTAGGAGGGGAGGTTGTTATTTTATTCAATTTAGAATGTATCAATGCAACTGCTAAGTTAGGCTACGGTTTAGTGAATTTATCATCAAAAAATACAGAATTATTGGCACCCTTGATAAAAATGAGCAAATAAGGCTGTAGACAAACAATAATTGGTTGAAAGAAAACAAGTATGTGGTCTGTACGTTGCAATAAACTTTGGTGAACTATTAACAGAATACAAAATAATAAAACTAAAACAGGCTAGTTGGATCCAACTGTCAGCGATTGGGTGCAGAGTTATAGCGGAGTCAGGCGCAGGACACAGGTATTGAGTAACATAACTGAGTTCACTAAAAATATCAAGCAAAATTCCAAATAGGAACATACAAAAAAACACTAGCACAAAACACAACCACTAACGACATAAACAATCACGGACAGAACAGGAATGTATGCCAGAGGGTTAAATAAGGAACGTGATATGTAACTGAAACCAGGTGTGTGTGTAATACAGACAAAACAAAACGAAACTGAAACATGGATCGATGGTGAGTAGAAAGCCGGTGACGTCGACCGCCGAACACCACCCGAACAAGGAGAAGGGCCGACTTCGGCGGAAATCGTGACACCACCTCCTAGCGCAGGAGGTTGGTGGCACCTTAATTGGGGAGAGCGGGCTCCTGTTAATGACTGGAGTGGATTAGGTGGAATGGTATCAAATACATCAAACATACAGTTTAATACACAATCATGCAAATCAGGATTATTTATTTGAAATACATTTCACTAATATTGACCATTTGAAACAAGATAGTATTTTTTAAATATTTTTTTCATGAGTATGGAAAAAAGGCCGTGACCTTATTTATGGCCTGTCGTTGACCCGGAACTGATCCTGTTGCTTCCTGGCACACTTAATCACTGTCACACTACACAGGGGGCACCCCCTCTCCCCATATTGACAACCATTATAGCAGGCGGAAGCTGAGAAGGACAGTGGTTTTGCCATGCATATTCAGGTGTAACATCACAATAACACAGTCGAGGACTCCCTTCCTGCATGATCCAAGGACAAAAATTGATTTCCTGTCTTAGTTGTGAGGCAATCAACCAACCAAAACCACAACGCCTTGAGTTTTGCTCACTGGGGGGAACGTAAATGTTTCATTCAAGTGTTAGTTCTCACCAAATCTCAAGGCATAATCAAAGGCTTGATTGTTGATTTCCTAACTCTGGATTGATAAAATTACAAATTAAAATAGACCACGTAGTTTGCACAGTCATTATCCGTGGAACAAGTATAAAAGGACATTTCCATACAAAGATCCAACTCAAATAGCCATGGATGGAAATATGATTTATTTACCCATAAAACATCAGTAAGCATTGGCTGGAAGAACAAAAAGCAAACAACGCTAAGACAACAATCAAATAACTTCTATCATGAGGTTCATAATGATGGAGTGGTGCAGTGTTTGAAATGCTGGTTGTGGTATATCTTTACACAGTCCTCTATCAAAACAGTTCCGTGCTCCAGTCAATAGTTTGAAATGATTTATATTGTCTTCCACACTGCTGTGTAATTTAAGCGATGGTGGTATTTTTCTGCGCTGCAGCCCCGCTAGGAAACATCAATAGGTTTCTTCGAAATATGAATAGATGACCTGTATCTACACTGCTCTATCTCTCGCAATTAAATCCTACAGGTATCAGGGAGACAATGTCACTTTGGGACGCTAACTAAACTACGTAACTCTTGCTACATATTTCACATCAATACCCCCATTATGTCCACAATCGCAATATGGAATGCATGTACCTTTATTACGCTTCTCAAAATTCACATAAACACCTTTACTGTTTTACATTATGCTTAACCAAAACAGCATATTTTTACCATCCTATAGAATCATTTTTTGTTGTTGATAATATTACCTTGTCAGCCTGTACACTCCTAGTATACAGGAATGTACAAGTTACCATTGTTCTGTTCTTTCGGAGTCAGGTGGTTCCCTGCGCATTTGTGCTACATCAGTAGTTTGACCTGTCCTCTGAAATGTTATTTAAGTAACAGCAATAATTGTTTGGAGGTTGTGTTCTCTATCCATGGCAGACATGTCACAATATCCTCCTTTGTCAGTGAAATAGAGAAATAGAAAGCTTTTTATATTACACTCCACACAAGTACAATTCAGCTTTTTTTCAAATGATTTAAGTAGCATAAACAATGGGTTAGATCTGGCCACACCAATTTCTCTTCATCTCATGGATGTGAAGGGCAAATTGTCTCCCATAACAAAATATGTTGAGGTGGTGTTTGTCATCAGATTAGATCAACATGAGGCAAAATGCACCAAGTGTGACACTGTCAGACAGAACAACCAATCAATGTAATCAACAATGCCACAAAGAAATTAGACAAGAGTAATGCTTTTGCCATCTGCTGCAATGTACTATCACACTTTTCTTTGTATAGATGTAGCTTCCTCAACAGTATGTATGCTCTTCCTCTTCTTCTCTTCTCACCAGATGTGAAACACTAGGGGTTGAGAGATAAAGCTGAAAACAATAGGTCCGTGATAATAGTTTCAGTTTGGAATATAGCTAATCTCCCGTGGGCAGGTTCTGTGTGTAGACTGAGGAATCTGCCCGGAATGAATGTGATACATGAGATAATGAGCTGCAGTTGTTTTGGACTTTGGGTTTTAGTCACTGGTTATATGGACAGATCAAGATTGGGCGAAGGCGATGCTTAAAAACTTTTAAGGATTAGCCCCTTTCTTTCAATTTTCGCCTAAAATGTCATGTCCAAATCTAACTGCCTGTAGCTCTGTCCCTGAAGCAAGGAAATGTATATTCTTAGTACCATTTGAAAGGAAACACTTTGAAGTTTACGGAAATCTGAAAGGAATGTAGTAGAATATAACACAATATATCTGCTATAAGATAATACAAAGAAAAAAACAAATGTTATTTGCAAGAGAAAGGCAATAATGTATTATTCCAGCCCAGGTGCATTTTAGATTTTGGCCACTAGATTGCACCAATGTACGTGCAAAGTAGACTGATCCAATGAATCATTGCATTTCTGTTCAAACGTTTGTATTCAGACTGACCAAATGTGCCTAATTTGTTTATTAATAACTTTTCATGTTCAAAATTGTGCACTCTCCTCAAATAATAGCATGGTATTATTTCACTGTAATAGCCCCTGTAAATTGGACAGTGCAGTTAGATTGACAATAATTTAAGCTTTCTGCCAATATCAGATATGTCTATCTCCTGGGAAATGTTCTTGTTACTTACAACCTCATGCTAATTTCATTAGCCTATGTTAGCTCAACCATCCTGTGGAAGGGACACCGATCCCGAAGAAGTTTTAAACTGCTTTTCTTCGGGTGCTTTGCGCGTGTGCCCACACGGATCGGAAGGGGGTATCCAGAAGGAGGTATCCAAATGTTGTTTGTAGATACTGATAGAATTGGTCAAGGCGAGGAATCCAATACTGCTCGTGAAAGATCCCCACAATGCAGTAATTGAAAGGTATCATTAAATTGTACTTTTGTCGCCTGTAATGCTTCAGAGTTTTATGTAACGGGATATTAGGTTACTTTTTATTCCTTAGCAGGTATATGGACTTTGTGGACTAGTTAGACTAGTTGTATTGTTATATATTGTTAAATTTAAATGTATATAATTTCTCATTTGTTTGTACATGACCTAGAAAGAAAAAATGACAGAACATGAAGACTGAGGCAGTGTTTCATATAACTTTTTATATATTTATGTTGATCCTAACAAACTCCCCAGTCCATTTTGGTTGCTGGATCGAATCCCAGAGCTGACAAGGTAAAAATCTGTCATTCTGCCCCTGAGCAAGGTAGTTAACCCTCTGTTTCCCGGGCGCCGATGACGTGGATGTCGATTAAGGCAGCCCCCCATCCACAGGGTTGGGTTAAATGCGGAAGACACATTTCAGTTGAATGCATTCAGTTGTACAACTGACTAGGTTTCCCTTAACATGATGCTGCCACCATAATAACTGAAAATCTATATATCTAACTTATTATCTGTATATCTAGATATTAGACCTCAAATAATTATAATGAATAATATTGACACTGAAAAATAAATAGTTAATGGAATATTATGTCTTATGTTTCATCGTGCAATGGTTTCGTATCACTAGGCCTCAATACCACACACTTATCTGACTCATTCGCGGAACAAATGATATCAAGCTTTTCTTCATTTCTGCATATACCGTATATATCATTACACATTATCGCAGGTGAAGATTTAATTACAATTTGAATAGATTCCATAGTCCTTAATTACGTGAACGGAAATAGTCTCATTCTCCCAAGTAGCTCCTGCTCTTGGAAGGGCATATCAAGGTGCTCTTGGGAAATATGCTCAACCGCCGCTATCTCTGTGACAGGGGAGACAGAGGTGTAACGTGTGTGGTCGTGGCAGGATAGAGCTCCATGCATATGGATAGGGATGGAAAACCAGATGGCAGTGACATTATCAAGGTATCTAACACCTGTCCATCCACTCTCTGAGCCTTTTCTTTGTGATGAAAGTGCCTCGTCACAGTGTTTAGAAAACAAGTGAGTTTCTGACATCCTGACAGGTGGTGTGAAAACAGGGTTTTTACATGAGGAAAAATAGGACATTTTGAGGGTGACAAAACTGTACTGAGCTACATTAAAAGTGCATTCATGTTTACAATACTGTAGTGGGAATCATGCACATGTTCTATGAAGACCAACAGAAGGTGGCTATTATGAAAGGAAATGGTAAGGTTTTTATTTTAGACCTTGGCACGTTGTGAGGGGTGTTTTGCGGAAAGAGAATGACTGTTGAATATCTGAGTGTTGAATATCTGAAAGACTTGACATCATTGAATTCTTGATGTCATTGAATCTTTATCATTATTACAATTAATAAACTATAATGTAAAAAAAAATGGCTTGCATGTAGGCAGCATTTCATTCACATTTCACTCCTTGCCTTATAAATGTGGACTATTGGTTTGGAATAATTGATTGACACAAAAAACTGTCAGAAGTGTGTTGTTGTTTCCAGTGAGGCCACCATACGTCACCCCCTAATTCAGTGACACCAAAACATAACAGTTCATGTTGCCTCTTTAACTGCCTCCTCCCATTGCCAAAATCATTTTGTAGTCTATTACAACGTCAGAAACAAGCGCTGGTAGTGAGCACTAAAAACCAGACCAGTTGTGCGATCGTAATTACAACACCTATCTATTAATATGAGCCAGTTGGAGGCTTGAAGTTGATTATTAATCACTTCTTGTATAAACAGATACACAACTGCCTTAGCAGTGTATTGCTGTCTGTGTCTCCCCATCTGTTTTGAAATGGTTAAAATAAACTAATACACATGAGAGATTGGGGAGAGAGACGTTGTGTCCCCGAGAAGAGAAATTAGTTCAACACAAAACGTGGAACAGTTCAATAGGCTGTATTAATTATTTTCTGGTCACAAGCTCTATCTCCATAGATATTCAAGGTGATTTACGAAAACAAAATAAAGTCCTCATACTTTCATAAGGAACTCTCACATCAGTCCCATTGACATCAACTAATGATTTACGTGCACAAATGTCAAATCTAAATACCTCGAAGAAAGGAGAATAGTCCATCGAGTGTAATGCCACTGTGTCACTGTCTTATGTTTATGTGTGAATGACCCTGTTGATTTATGAAATCCATCTTTCAAACATCTTAAAACTCTTCAATTAATCAAAACTAATGAGAATGTATCCTTGGTTGTTGATTGAGTCATTCGTTTTGTTGAGCACGTCTGACAGCTTTATGTCAAGCACAGTCAAATCTGAGATTGTGTGATTATACTGGTGTGGCCTAAGGAATATCAACACAAAGATAACATTGTGACATTCAAGTGGTGTGTTATTAAAGCATGATGGCAATTTATGAAGCGGAGCAGGTGCGCACATTATCTAAGTGGAGGATTTCAGTTGAATACACAAATGAATCGACACTATCAAGATTTTGAATGCACCCTACTGTGTAGCATTGCCCCACTACACAATAAATTATTGTAAATATTGCTACCACACTGCTATAAAAGTTATGCTATGTGTTATACCTTTCCCAAACAATGTGTTAGGAGAAAAGACAGCAAAGTAAATAATATCTCAATGTTGGGAAGCTGAAAGACATTAAGAGCTCAATTTTTTAAGGACATTTAAGATCAATAAATGAGACTTGGAGATGATGTGGGGACTCTGGCTGTGGAGCTGTTTGTTTCTGAATGTTCTTTTTTTCCCTCATCCTTTCATTTCTATATTCATCTTTGGGCGTAAGTCTGTAACACACAACAGCTAATGTGCACTCTTCTTCATGTAGACATCCATCACTTTATATTCCGAGACATTACAGTCTCAGGATGTTCTTCAGCCATGCGTCAGCCTCTAGACCTTCAAAGGAATGAAATGTGTGAAAATCCATCTTACTTAAAGGTCCAATGTAGTCTTTTCATATCAATATCAAACCATTTCTGGGTAACAGTTAAGTACTGTAATGTGATTGTTTTCATAAAAAAAATGTTTAAAAAAATAAACAAAAATAGTTTCTTAGCAAAGAGCAATTTCTCAAGCAAGAATTTTGCTAGGACCATTTGAGAGTGGTCTAATTGGGGAGAGTAAAATGGAAAACTAGCTATTATTGGCAGAGAGGATTGGTCTATTAACTAATTTACCAGACAGGCCAACACTCTATCCTACTAAAACAGGCTGAAATTTCAGGCAGGTTTTTTCAAACAGCTCTTACACTGAAGGGGCATTATCATAATATCACAATTTCAAAGTATTATTCCAACCTCACAATGTGAAACACAGCAGAATCACATTTTTGACTGCACTGGGCCTTTAAAGCTGATATAGTACAGAAGAATGTGTCAGGATTCCAGAAGAGGGATGGCAGGCAAGCAGGCAGGCAGATATTATCGGTTCAGGCAGAAACTCGAGAGAACAGGCTACTGCCAACCCATTTTAATTCATCATTCCACATAAATTCTAATACTGTTGACTCTCCTGACTCTCACACTAATCAACCTCATTGGCCGAACCACTTAGCCAACATGAGGACCGGATTATCTAATGAATCCGGTGAGAATCGAACATTCTAGCTGTCCTTACTTTGGTGGGTTGTACCATATTTTTGAAATATACGCCAATAAAAGTGAGTATTCCAATGCCTATGACTAATTGACAGTGAGAGTGATAACTTTTTTATTCAGGCAATTTATCTGGCCTTTCTCACACAGTGCCCTGATCAGGCCCCGCCATAAAACAAAAATAAAACGCATTCATGCAGAAAATCTTGTTAAAATGCAACTTGTAATGAATCTTTCTTTATACTGCAACACATCAAACTTGCTGACCCTTATTTATGACATAGACTTTGGACTTGGTTCATAAGTCGGTGAAATTGCTGCGCTGATTAATAACACCTCTTTATGCATTTAAGGTAATACAATTAAACATCTTGTTAGAGCCCATCTCCCCAATAATGTGTTTTCAGCCACTTGCATTACAGTGCTGTATAAAACATGCAAGTGCCAATAGTGGTAACATTGACTTCTTAGGCTACTGAGAAACGTTCTCAGTGGAACATGTGTCTCAGTCCGACATTAACCTTTTTGGGATAGGGGGCAGCATTTTCACATTTGGATGAATAGCGTGCCCAGAGTGAACAGCCTCCTACTCTGTCCCAGATGCTAATATATGCATATTATTATTAGTATTGGATAGGAAACACTCTGAAGTTTCTAAAACTGTTTGACTGATGTCTGTGAGTATAACAGAACTCATATGGCAGGCGAAAACATAAGACAAATCCACCAGGAAGTGGGAAATCTGAGGTTTGTAGTTTTTCAAAGCTTGGCCTACCGAATACACCGTGTCTATGGAGTCAAGTTGCACTTCCTACGTCTTCCACTAGATGTCAATCATCTTCAGAAACTTGTTTCAGGCTTCTGCTATAAAGGAGGGGCTCATGAGACCTGTTTGAGTGAGTGGTCTGGCAGAGTGTCTCAGGTTCGTGATGCGCTCTCCCGACAGAGTTAGCTCTCGTTCCAGTGCTTTTCTTCAGTCATAGGAATTCTCCGGTTGGAACATTATTGATGTTGTATGTTAAAAACCTCCTAAAGATTGATTCCATACATCGTTTGATTTGTTTCTACGACCTGTAATGGAACTTTTTGAGTTTTTGTCTGGACTAAGTGCTCGCACCTCATGAAGATGGATTACTGGGCTGTACATGCTAACAACAAGTGGCTGTTTGGACATAAATGATGGACTTTATGGGAAAAAATCTGTCATTTATTGTCGAACTGGGATTCCTGGGAGTGCCTTCTGATGAAGATCATCAAAGGTAAGTGAATATTTGTAGTCTTATTTCTAACTTCTGTTGACTTCAAAATGGAAGATATTTCTCTGGCTGGATTGGGCTCTGAGTGCCGTTCTCAGATTGTGCTTTTTCCGTAAAGTTTTTAAAAAATCTGACACAGCGGTTGCATTAAGGAGAAGTCTATCTTTAATTCTGTGACTAACACTTGCATCTTTTATTAATGTTTATTATGAGTATTTCTGCAAAATCACTGGATGATTTGGAATCAAAACATTACTGAACGTAACGCGTCAATGTAAACTAAGATTTTTGGATATAAATATGCACATTATCGAACAAAACATGCATGTATTGTGTAACATGGTATCCTATGAGTGTCATCTGATGAAGATCATCAAAGGTTAGTGATTAATTGTATCTATATTTCTGCTTTTTGTGACTCCTATCATTGGCTGGAAAAATGGCTGTGTGTTTTTTTTGACTTGGCGGTGATCTAACATAATCTTATGTTGTGCTTTTGCTGTAAAGCATTTTTTTTATCGGACACGATGGGTAGATTAGCAAGAAGTTTATCTTTCATTTGCTGTATTGGACTTGTTAATGTGTGAAAGTTACATATATCTAAAAAAATATTTTTGAATTTCAAAACTCCTGCACTAGAAAGGTTAAAGGATAAGACATCGAGACATTGTAAATTATATTCATCATTAATACAATTTACAAAGCCCCACGGGAGATGTGTCTGATATACGAATGGTCCCAGTTTTGATATGGAAAGTGTTTGATGGGGTGGGTCAGTCTTTTTACAGTGCATTCGGAAAGTATTCAGTCCCTTGACTTATTCCACATTTTGTTAAATTACAGCCTTATTCTAAAATGGATGAAATGTTGTTTTTTTTTCATCACTCTAAACCTCATAATGACAAAGCAAAAACGTATTCAGACCCCTTTACTCAGTACATTGTTGAGGCATCTTTGGCAGTGATTACAGCCTCGAGTCGTATTGGGTATGACGCTACAAGCTTGGCACACCTGTATTTGGGAAGTTTCTCCAATTCATCTCTGCAGATCCTCTCAAGCTCTGTCAGGTTGGATGGGGAGTTTTGCTGCACAGATATTTTCAGGTCTCTCCAGAGATGTTTGATCAGGTTCAAGTCTGGGCTCTGGCTAAGCCACTCAAGGAGATTCAGAGACTTTTCCAGAAGCCACTCTTGCTTTGTCTTGGCTGTGTGCTGTCATGGAAATTCATACTGAGAGAGACTTTGTCATATTTTCAAACAATCATCTTCATTTAATATCGATTCATTATTGCAATATTGAAGCCGTCGACCCCACACCCCACACATCCCCACAGGATGGCTTGTGAGTGTGTTGCAGAGAGCTTTACCTTTACATACAATTCAGAGTTTTTATATAGCTGACACTAAAAATGCTTACTCATGACTGGTTCCACCCCTCCCATGTTGATTGGGGGGCACCACAAGCCATCCTGGGTTCATCCTGTGGTCATCTGCACCCGGTGCCATTTCCCAATTGAAGAATGGTTAGAGACAATGAGGGTTTTGTTCGATTCCTCCATCTCTATCCCACCAAATCTTGCCCACAGACACAGATGAAAGAGTACTCATCAAACCTTATTTGATCCATAAACAGTATTTTAACATAATCTTGTAATTTAGCTGGCACAGTGCATAGGGTTGTTGTCCTGCTGGAAGAAGAACCTTCGCCCCAGTCTGAGCACTCTGGAGCAGGTTTTCATCAAGGATCTCTCTGTACTTCGCTACGTTCATCTTTACCTCAGTCCTGACTAATCTCCCAATCCCTGCCACCGAAAAAACATCCCCACAGCATGATGCTGCCACCACCATGCTTCACTGTAGGGATGGTGCCTGGTTTCGTCCAGACGTGACGCTTGGCATTCAGGCCAAAGTGTTCAATCATGACCATAGAATCTTGTTTCTCATGGTTTGAGAGTCCATTAGGTGCCTTTTGGCAGACTTCAAGTGTGCTGTCATGTGCCTTTTACGGAGGAATGGCTTCTGTCTGGCCACTCTACCATAAAGGCCTGATTGGTGGAGTGCTACAGAAATGGTTGTCCTTCTGGAAGATTCTCCCATCTCCACAGAAGAACTCTGGAGCTCTGTCAGAGTGACATTTGCGTTCTTTGTCACCTCCCTGACCAAGACCCTTCTCCCCCGATTGCTCAGTTTGGCAAGATGACCAGCTCTAGGAAGAGCTTCCGTTTAAGAACGATGGAAGCCATTGTGTTCTTGGGGACCTTCAATGCTGCAAAAATGTTTTGGTACCCTTCCCCAGATCTGTGCCTCGACACAATCCTGTCTCAGAGGTTGGTTTTTGCTCTGACATGCTCTGACATACATTGTCAACTGTGGGATCTTAAATAGATGTGTGTCTTTCCAAATCATGTCCAATCAATTGAAATTACCACAGGTGGACTCCAATCAAGTTGTAGAAACTTCTCAAGGAGGATCAGGATGCACCTGAGCTCAATTTTGAGTCTCATAGCAAAGGTCTGAATACTTATGTAAATAAGGTATTTCTGTTTTTTATTTTATTTTATTTGCAAACATTTCTAAAAACCTGTTTTCACTTTGTAAATATGGGCATTGTGTGTAGATTGATGAGGAACATGTTTTATTTAATCAATTTTAGAATAAGGCTGTAACATAACAAAATCTGGATAAATGGAAGGAGTCTGAATACTTTCCGAATGCACTGTAGTTATCTTTTCTGTGCTCTTCTGCAGTTGTCAGATCTCGGCTCAGACAGGTGAGGTTGTGGGCTGAATGTTATTGGTGGGCTTGGTTGGGATTAGGGGAATAACTGCTACTCCAGATTAAATATTGAGTTGAGGACATCACCTCGCTCATCAGATCTAGCAGAGCAGAGTGACAGTTGTGCTGTAGGTACCTGACAGAGTAAATACATATTTAAAGCTGTGCCATATCTTATCATTCCACAGCATACAGGTATATGTCAAATGTAACCCCTTTCTTTCATTCTGAATGTTCTTGGACTCTCTTGACAAGTACCAGATTCAGCCCGATTCAATTATAGTTTACAAAGGTGCCGTTTTGTGTGTGGATGATTAATTATTGACCGTTTGAGTGAATTGTTTGTGGCCGCGGCATCTATTTCTTCATGCAAATTCCTGATACAAATTTGTTTTCTTGGATCCCCATTAAGTTTTGCAGAGGCAGCAGCTATTCTTCCTGGTAGACAATGTCAGTTACACACATTTTAAATACAACGATATACAAACAATACAACAATAATACAAATAATTATAATTATACAAACAATACAACTAAAAAAGTGTGTGTGTCTCTTCACAGCCCCCGCCGTTCCATGAGATGTTGTTTTATCCACTTTTTTGCTGTTTGCTTGAGTATTTGGAGATGGAAGGGAGTTCTATGCAATCATGGCTCTGTATAATACTGTGCGTTGCCATGAATTCGTTTTGGACTGGGATAGGCCGTAAATTGTAAATAAGAACTGCAAATAAGAATTTGTTCTTAACTGACTTGCCTAGTTAAATACAAAGCTTTTATTTTTAGATGTATTTAGGAGCAGTTTATTATTAATCCCCCATTCTGATACTGACTGTAACCCCTTATTTAGAATTTAACTGGCTTTCTGCTCACTGGGTGCTGACATGAAGTGTGGAATCATCCGCATAATAGTCATTCTAGCTTTGTGTAAGACCAGTGGAAAATCATTTGTGAAAGTAGAGAAGAGTATTGTCTCAAGGCAGCTGCCTTGATTTACATATCTGATGTTAGAGAAGCTTCCACTGAAGAACACTGGGTTCTATTGGATAGATAACTCTCCAACCATGTGATGGCAGGTGATGTAAAGCCATAGCAAGTGACTTTCTCCAATAACAATTTATTATCAATAACATCTAAGGCTGCACTGAAACTTATTATCAATTTGTTTCAACCAAGCATCTGTTTTCTGAGTCAGTGTAGTACAAGTAGAGCACCCTTCTCTATATGCATGCTGAAAGTCAGTAAACTTGTTCTCTGAGAAATGGCATTGTATTTGGACAAACACAGTTCTATCCATCAGTTTACTAAGAGCAGGCAGCAAACAGATTGGGGGGCTGTTCGAGCCAGCAAAGGGGACTCTACTATTGTTAGGCAGTGGGATTACTTTAGCTTCTTTCAATGCCTATGGACACACACCCACATGTGAACACACACACTTTGGTTAAATATATGGCAAATAGAGTTGGCAATACAGTCTGCTACCATTCTCAATAGTTTCCCATCAAGGTTGTCTATACCTGGTGGTTTATCATTATTTACGGAAAACAACTGTCCCACACTAACCAAATTCAAAACAGCAGTCCCTGTCTTTCATTATTATATATTTTATAAATATATATGATGGTTCACTATTCAATGTTGTCATTTCATTTATGAGTTTTTACTAGTGAAACAGTCATTGAATGTGTTCTTATAAATGACCCATCAACTTCAATGAACGATGGAGATTAATTGGATTTTCCATTATATAATTTAAGGTAAGGTATTTTTTACATTGTGTTTTATGTCATTTATCTTGGTTTGGTAATATAGTTTCTTCTTTTTGTTAGGTTTAGTCAAACATTTCTCAATTTACAGTATGTCAACCACTCAGTTGAGCAACGTGACTTGTTTGCCACCTGTTTTGCATCATTTCTTTGAACTATATAGTTTTGAAATGCATTATCAATCCAGAGTGCTCTTACAGCCCTGTGTTCAATGCTTGCTGGCCCACTCCGGCTCTGTGCGGTTGGGACTGTGTCAGTAATCAGGTAAAACAGATGACATGACATCCAAATATATTCAGTGCAAAGAGGCGTTTTTTTCCAAATTCAGAAGAAAATATGCATAGAAAGAGTTCCATTTGAGGATACAGTTACCAAGCATGTCAATAGTGAAACTTAAATCAGAGGTTAAACATTACATTCAGAGTTCAATGGTTTTTGGAGTATATACTGTATTTATGTTTGGAGTTTCAGTGTGAGTGAGGGGGGAGGAAAATCAATGATGAAGCTTGATTACAACCCAAGAAATGTCTTTAAGTGCATAACATCAAAAAACACATATTTTATGTTGCAGAATGAAATATTTAAAGCACTCCAACAATGGATTCTGTAACAGGATTGATGTTCTTCAGCAGTTCTAGCTTATCACCACCAGCCACACTTTATTGCCAGGGCCTACCACAAAGAAAATTAAAAGCACCTACAGCCTTTTGATATTTCCATTCCCATTATGGGATACTGTATAGCTTGGAAACACTATTACCATTCAGACTCTTCCACACACATCCTGGTGCTATGTGTCAGCAGCTATGTGCCAGCAGCATACCACCGTGCTTCCCACTACTGGCTTGCTTCTGAAGCTAAGCAGGTTTGGTTCTGATCAGTTCCTAGATAGGAGACCAGATGGTGTTGGAGGGCCAGTAGGAGGCACCCTTTCCTCTGGTCTGAAAAAAATATCCCAATGTCCCATGGCAGTGATTGGGGAGAATGCCCTGTGTAGGGTGCTGTCTTTCGGATGGGATATTAAACGGGTGTCCTGACTCTTTGTGGTCACTAAAGATCACATGGCACTTAGTGTAAGAGCAGGGGTGTTAACTCTGGTATCCTGGCTAAATTCCCAATCTGGCCCTCATACCATCACCTAATCATCCCCAGCTTACAATGGACTCATTCATTTCCCCTCCTCTCCTTTGTAAATATTCCCCAGGTTTTTGCTGTAAATGAGAATGTGTTCTCAGTCAACTTACCTGGTTAAATAAAAATGTAGAAATCTAAGATATGTTCCTCTTTTTCCCTCAGTATTTCATCCCTTGTGTTTCAACAAGCACAATAGTTTTTTAAAGATCTGCCATGAACAATACATGCCCTTACAGCGTGATATGATGAGCTACTCTTAGATAAAAATTATTTATTATTAGTTATGTTTCTGTGTGGGAGCAAATATTGTCTTTACAACTGGGGTTTAAATTGGGATTTTGTATTTGGTGAAACTGTCCTCAATATTGATTGTTGTCCCATGGTGGTATAACAGAAATCTACTCAATTCCCACAGGCCACTGCAAGCTGTGTCAACCAGACCTCTCTCGTTTAATTAACCACAGCCTACAATGTTCGCTCTACCTCCCACTCCTGTTCTGCCGTTGTGACAATGACAGTTAAGATGAAAGTGCTATACAGGTATGTGCTTATGTGGTTGGCCGTAATAGGTCAGCCCTCCAGCAACTTTTCTATTCCTATTCTGTATTTGTGCCTTTTTCCTTGAGATGTGCTGTGATGTAACACCCCTGGAAATGGCAGCAACTGCAATGCATAACTTTTCCTGGTATCAAATGGTAACCTAAGGGTACACCTTGTGATGAAAAATAAAAATTCCTAGGTACTGTAATTGCCATTTGCTATGTCATATCTGCAATGAAAATAGTATCATTATGATCAGTACCCATGTTTACCTTGACAAAGCATTTAGGCATAATATGAGTTAATGCATAAAGGACATTGCCAATTCTTGATCACTTTCATGTAGACTTGAGTAACTTGCTTGACTTGGATTACTGCATTAAATGCTGTTTGAGGCAGCCTGAAGCTATATATTACAGAGGCAGTGTTTACACAGGAAATTCAATTCTAATGTTTTGACCAATAAGGATCAAACAAACTGATCTGATATGTCAAAAGATCAGAATTGGACTACCTGTGTAAACGCAGCCATATACACATAGCCTAATATCCACAATACCTCAGGGTGCATATACTGTCCAGGTTTGCAGTCATTCCAGTGGGACTCAATTGTTTGTATCGATCAGCAGCACCCACTACAATCTATTCTGATTAACTTGTTTGTGTCTTGGGATGCCATTGGAAAATAATGAAAAGGTCTATGATCAGCAGAAACTTAAGAGTTCATGCTACCTCTTGTAATTTCCCAAGATACCACAGCGTCAAAGTAGCAAATATGAATTAGGATGAACTGCTGTTTCTTAAAAACATATTGATTGGAACAAAAACTTGAGATCTGCATCTGTAGTTTTCAAGAAAATCTTCCATTGACACATGCATGGTTTATACAAAAGTCTGAGGGACTGTACACATGCCATTCTCAAGTTTGGACTTTCCTCTCCGTTCGGTACAATCAGGAGAGTTGGGCAATATCAGAAGTTACGGGTTGCAAAGCACAACTAAGTTAATAGTCATCAGGTTAATTGGATAACATTGGAACATCAATAAAATAATTGAGCTAAATTTAACCCTAGGGAGGCTTATTTTTCCTGATGCAACAGAGGTATAACAAATACATTCTATTTTATTTTTATTTAATTGACGCAGACAGTAAAATGCAGGAACATGTGGTAACATTTAATTAGGTTGCGGAGTGAATGTAAGCTGCTTCCTCAAATAAGCAGGTATTTTCCCTCTGGAGTTTATTTTAAACCAAAGTAATGCTGTTTTCAAGGACTGAAGAGTTGTCTTCTCAATAAGGATTTTGGAGAATCTTACGTTTCAACCCACATAGCTAATGGATATTGAGGTAGGTTCGGTAATTGGAGGGAGTTAATAACCTCTTGAAGCTAGGGGGCACTATTTTTATGTTTGGAAAAATAACGTTCCCAAAGTAAATGGCCTATTTCTCAGGATCAGACGCTAGAATATGCATATAATTGACAGATTAGGATAGAAAACACTCTAAAGTTTTTCATAATATTGTCTGTGAGTATTATAGAACTGATATTGCAGGCGAAACCCTGAGGAAAATCCAATCAGGAAGTGCCTCTTATTTTGAAACCCTTCTGTTCCTATGCATGCCTATCCTCCATTTAAAGGGATATCAACCAGATTCCTTTTTCTCTGGCTTCCCTAAAGTGTAGTTCCCATAGTTTTAGGTTTTTATTTAGAAAAATGAGCGTGAAAGATCACATTGCATAAGTGGATAGGTGGGGGCTCTCAGAGTGAGTTTTTGCACTACAGAGTAAAGCCGCCATTGTTCCTCCCGCTGTTATTGAAAAACCTACACACTCTGATTGATATGTTTCGAATATATATTTTTAAAACTACCTGAGGAATGATTATAAAATACTTTTGACATGTTTCTGTGGACATTATGAAGACTATTTGGAATTTCCGTCTGCGTTGTCGTGACCGCTCTTTCCTGTGGATTTCTGAACATAACGCGACAAACAAACGGAGGTATTTTGGTTATAAAAATAATCTTTATGGAACAAATTTGTTGTGTAACTGGGAGTCTCGTGAGTGAAAACATCCAAAGATCATCAAAGGTAAACGGTTAATTTGATTGCTTTTCTGATTTTCGTGACCAAGCTTCCTGATGCTAAGTGTACATAATGCTATGCTAGGCTATCGATAAACTTACACAAACGCTTGGATTGCTTTCGCTGTAAAGCATAATTTCAAAATCTAAGACAACAGGTGGATTAACAAAAGGCTAAACTGTGTTTTGCAATATTGCACTTGTGATTTCATGAATATGAATATTTTTTTGTAATATTATTTGACTGTTGCGCTATGCTATTCAGCGGTTGCTGACGAAAATGATCCCGTGACAGGAGTGGGTAGCGTCAAGAAGTTAAGTGTATCCTCTCTGTAAATAGCTTGGAAATCAATAGGCATTGCAGGTGCACTTTACTTTATCCTCCGAGGAGCACTCCCATATTATTTTTTTTTCAGTTCCAAGGTTCCTCAACTTCAAAGCAAACATATTCCTAGAGAAACCAGGTTTGTCGGTTTAAAATTAGAGATAGAAAAATAAGTCTTTGTTTCTATGCTCAAAAATAGAAACATAGAGGGAGACGTATTAGAGTATTAGAGAATAATAGTCAGGACCATGTTAGGACCACTTTAAGCTGTGCACTCCACAGAGCTGAGCTTTACGGAAGAGTGGACAGAAAAAAGTCATTGCTTAAAGAAAGAAAAAAGCAAACACGTTTGGTGTTCACCAAAAGGCATGTGGGAGACTCCCCAAACATGTGGAAGAAGGTACTCTGGTCAGATGAGGCTAAAATATGCCTTTTTGGCCATCAAGGAAAAAGATATGTCTGGCGCAAACCCAACACCTCTCACCACCCAGAGAACACCATCCCCACAGTGAAGCATGGTGGTGGCAGCATCATGCTGTGGGGATGTTTTTCATCACCAAGAGACTTACAGCTGTAAGTGCTGCAAAAGGTGGCTCTGCAAAGTATTTACTTTGGGGGGGATGAATAGTTATGCATGCACAAGTCTTCTGCTTTTTTGTTTTATTTCTTGTAAAATATAAAATATATTTTGCATCTTCAAAGTGGTAGGCATTTTGTGTAAACCAAATAATGCAAACTCACCAAAAATCAATTCTAATTCCAGGTTGTAAGAAAACATAAAAGGAAAATGCCAAGGGGGGTGAATACTTTCACAATGCACTGTATATAGCTTAATTCTTCTGTATTTTATTCCTCTTGTGTTACTATTTTTCTCTTTATTATTATTTTTTATCTCTGCATCGCTGGGAAGGGCTCTTAAGCAAGCATTTGACAGTCAAGTCTACACCAGTTGTATTTGGCATATGTGACAAATAAAACTGTTATTTGATTTGAAGACCTAACCCCTTGACATAGTATTATTTTTCAGGGTGATAATTACACAAACTTCAATGGCAAAGACACACCAGAATAGTTTTCCAGGTGGTGGTGGTGAGTGAATAATTGTATTCAAAATGATTTACAGCTGTAATTGCTGCCAAATGTGCTTCCACCAAGTCATACATTTGTGGTGTGAAGACAGACGCAATCAAGACATCTTCCTTTTTTTTAAGCTTTAATTCATTTGGAAAATCTTCTATAATTTTCTTTCACTTTGAAAATGTGGAGTAGATTGAGTATTTCTAAACTAAATCGAATTTAGTCCATTTTTAGATTTAAGGCCAATAAATGTGAAGACTGTGCAAGGGTGTGTAGACTTTCTCTAGGCACTGGGTGTACTGTAAGTATGATGTATTGTGTCTGACATACAGTTGAAGTTTACATACACTTAGGTTTGAGTCATTAAAACTAGTTTTTCAACCACTCCACAAATTTCTGGTTAACAAACTATAGTTTTGACAAGTCGGTTAGGACATCTACTTTGTGCATGACACAAGTCATTTTTCCAAAAGTTGTTTACAGACAGATTATTTCACTTATAATTCACTGTATCACAATTCCAGTGGGTCAGAAGTTTACATACACTAAGTTGACTGTGCCTTTAACCGGCTTGGAAAATTCCAGAAAATCATGTCATGACTTTAGAAGCTTCTGATAGGCTAATTGACATAATTTGAGACAATTGGAAGTGTACCTGTGGATGTATTTCAAGGCCTACCTTCAAACTCAGTCTCTTTGCTTGACATCATGGAAAAAAATATAAAGAAATCAGCCATTACCTCAGAAAAAGATTTGTAGACCTTCACAAGTCTGGTTCATCCTTGAGAGTAATTCCCAAACGCCTGAAGGTACCACATTCATCTGTACAAACAATAGTATGCACGTATAAACACCATGGGACCACGCAGCCGTCATACCGCTCAGGAAGGGGATGCATTCTGTCTTCTAGAGATGAACGTACTTTATTGCAAAAAGTGCAAATCAATCAAATCAAATCAAATTGAACAACATCAAAGGACCTTGTGAAGATGCTGAAGGAAACAGGTACAAAAGTATTTATATCCAGAGTAAAGCGAGTCATATATCGACATAACCTGAAAAGCTGCTCAGCAAGGAAGAAGCCACTGCACCAAAACTACCATAAAAAAAGCCAGACCAAGGTTTGCACCTGCACACGGGGACAAAGATTTTACTTTTTGAAGAAATGTCATCTGGTTTGATGAACCAAAAATGGAAATGTTTGGCCATAATGACCTTTGTTACGTTTTGAGGAAAAAGGGGAGGCGTTGAAGCTGAAGAACACCATCCTAACCGTGAAGCACGGGAGTGGCAGTATCATGTTGTGGGGGTGCTTTGCTGCAGGAACGACTGGTGCACTTCACAAAATAGATGGCATCATGAGGAGGGAAATTATGTGGATATATTGAAGAAACATTAAAGCTTGTTCACAAATCGGTCTTCCAAACGGACAATGACCCCAAACATACTTCCAAAGTTGTGGCAAAATTGCTTAAGGACAACAAAGTCAAGGTATTGGAGTGGCCATCACAAAGCCCTGACCTCAATCCTGTGACATCAATCCAGAACTGACATAGTGTGTGCAAGAAAGGGGGCCTACAAACCTGACTCAGTTACACCAGCTCTGTCAGGAGGAATGGGACAAAATTCACCCAACTTATTGTGGGAAGCTTGTGGAAGGCTCCCGAAACGTTTGACCCAAGTTAAATTATTTAAAGGCAATGCTACCAAATACTAATTGAGTGTATGTAAACTTCTGACCCACGGGGAATATGACGAAAGAAATAAAAGCTGAAATAAATAATTATCTCTACTATTATTTGGACATTTCCCATTCTTAAAACTTCGTAGGGCTGCAATCCAGTAAACGGGATGATATCACAACAGCCAGTGAAAGTGCAGGGCGCCAAATTCAAAACAACAGGAATCTCATTTTTAAAACATACATGTATCTTATACTGTTTTAAAGGTAATCCTGTTGTTAATCCCACCACAGTGTCCAATTCCAAATAGGCTTTACAGCGAAAGCACCACAAACGATTATGTTAGGTCCCAACCAAGCCAAAGAAAACTCAGCCATTTTTCCAGCCAAAGAGAGGAGTCACAAAAAGCACAAATAGAGATAAAATGATTCACTAACCTTTGATGATCTTCATCAGATGACACTCATAGGACTTCATGTTACACAATACATGTATGTTTTGTTTGATAAAGTTCATATTTATATAAAAAATCTGAGTTTACATTGGCGCGTTACGTTCACTAGTTCTAAAAACATCCAGTGATTTTGCATAGCCACATCGATTCAACAGAAATACTCATCATACATGTAGATGATAATGCAAGTTATACACATGGAATTATAGATATACCTCTCCCTAATGCAACCGCTATGTCAGATTTAAAAAATAAATACAAAAATTACAGAAAAAGCAAACCATGCAATAATCTGAGACAGCGCTCAGAAAAGAAATTCAATTTTCCGCCATTTTGGAGTCAAAAGAAACCAGAAATCACATTATAAATATTCCCTTACCTTTGATGATCTTCATCACAATGCACTCCCAGGAATCCTAGTTCTACAGTAAATGCTTGATTTGTTCGATAATGTCCATTATTTATGTCCAAGTAGCTACTTTTGTTAGCACGTTAGGTACAAATATCCAAACGCTTGTGCAGGTCCCGCATAACTTCGGACAAAAACTTCAAAAAGTTATATTACAGGTCGAAGAAACATTTCAAACTAAGTATAGAATCAATCTTTAGGGTGTTGTTATCATAAATCTTCAATAAAGTTTCAACCGGAGAATTCCTTTGTGTCTAGAGAAGCAATGGAACGCAGTTTGATATCATATGCAATGCGCAAGACCAGGAAATGGCTCTCTGCCATTAACCTGACTCATTCAGCTCTTAATCAGGCCCACAACACAGTAGAAGCCTCATTCAGGTTTCTAAAGACGGTTGACATCTAGTGGAAGCCTTAGGAAGTGCAACTTCATCCATATCCCACTGTGAATTCAATAGGGCCTGGGTTGAAAATTGACCAACCTCAGATTTCTCACTTCCTGTTTGGATTTCTTCTCAGGTTTTTGCCTGCCATATGAGTTCTGTTATACTCACATACATCATTCAAACAGTTTTAGAAACTTCAGAGTGTTTTCTATCCAATACTAACAATAATATGCATATATTCGCAACTGAGACTGAGAAGCAGGCCGTTTACTCTGGGCACCTCTGTGCACCTTTCATCCAAGCTACTCAATACTGCCCCTGCAGCCAAATGAAGTTAAAAATAAAGTGGTGATCCTAACTGACCTAAGACAGGGAATTTTTAATAGGATTAAATGTCAGGAATTGTGAAAAACTGTTTAAATGTATTTGGCTAAGGAGTATGTAAACTTCAGACTTCAACTGTATATTGCCACCCAGGATGTAAGACTAGCTCTTGCTATATGAATCATGATTTGTTGTTTGTAACTCATATCATGTGGACTTATCCAGAAGAATGTCTCAGTGTTTGGTAATTGAATCATGAATAAGTTCTTGCTTCCATACAATGGTAAAAAGCACCATCACTAGCAGCTGAAATGCTCCAGGCATCTTTTCTTTTATGTCTGCATAAAGAAAACCTGTATAGAACAAGAAAGCATACTATCTAACGTGAGTTGACTTAGCAGGCCCCTCCTAGGGTGTTATCTGAGCCAAGAATGACATTTGTGACCATATGTTTGGATTCATCCAAACTACTGTTAAATCATTCATATCCTCCTCAATGGTTCCTGTTCATACACTCTTAAAAAAAAGAAACTATCTAGATCATAAAGGGGTTCTTAGGCTGTCCATATAGGAGAACTATTTGAAGAACCCTTCTGGGTTCCATGCAGGACCCTTTCTACAGAGGGTTCTACGTGGAACCAAAAAGGATTCTCCCTGGAACCAAAAAGGGGACAGCCAAAGAACCCTTTTGGGAGTGTAGAATAGGTAGACTGTATGTGTTCTCACATGAATTCCTGGCTAGTCTACATACATAGAAACAGCTAGACATGGCCAATGTTATCCAATCGACATATTACAGAAGGCATTTTATCAAAGTGCTGCAATGTAATCTGAGGATGCCATATATTGGGATTACAATACAATGAATACATATAGTCTAGAGTAGAGGGGAATTTTACAAATATGCATATGAATATACTGTAAATAATACATTAAAGAGCAACACATTATGGGTGAAAGACCACATCACAAAGCCCATGTGAAGGTATTTCAACTGTAGAGAGAACAGACTGGGGAGGAGATTATAGCATTAGTGAAGGAACAGAGCAGCAAGAGAATATCCCCTTATTTTAATCCCATATAGGTTTACATGGATTGGAGCAGAAACTGTGACTGTTTTGATGTGTGTTTTTTGCAGCCCGGGGTTTTAGGATGGGGTTGGAGGAAATGGACTTGTACTGTTCAGTAGGTAGTACTTTAGGTGTGGAAGATGTGTGGGTATACACGACAGTAACAATCTCACAAATTAAAATGGCACATGATATTGGGTTGCAACAACATTGGAGTACCACTCAGGTATTTTCTAGAAGTAGAGAGTAGGTCATGAGTTATGACTCTCTTTATGTTATTGTGACAGATTTCAGTGCAGGTGTGAAAGAAAGCACAGCACATTTAAAAGGAGTAATGACTTCAATGTTGGAGTATGACTTCAATGTTCAGTCACTTATTTTGGATCAGGTGACCTCAATGGTGATTCCTATTTGCATGTGGATATATTGAGTTGAGTAACCCAGCACTGCCCCCCAAGAAATTCAATGCCCAACCACGTCGGTGGTGCTTTCACATTCTCCCTTTGCTTGACGCCAAGCCAAGGCACCGTGTTACACCTTAGTCACTGTCAGCTAATAGAAGCTGAGAGACTCTTCTACCACATTGAGCCACCGAGAGTGATATCACACCACCCTGAAACAGCATTCACCGTGACATCTGGAAACAAGGCCCTGTCACAGGAGCTGTGGGCTTCGGGGACCTCAATTGAAAGGCAGTGACAGGAAAGCCAATTGTTGCAGATTCCAGGTAGCCAAGGTAGTGTGAGGAACCACTGTGCTGTGCCAGACAGCAGACTGAAGCATAAGTACTCGAACTGTGAGATTGGGATAAACCTTGCCAACAAAACTTCGAAGTGAATGCACTATGTGGAGCTCTGTGGAGCTCCTAGAAATTGCTCTGGGGGTGCTATTCAAGGAAATGAATAATCAGTCCAAATCTGGGAATCCAGAAGAGAATGTTCTACCTTTTGAAAATGGGTTTGGAAAAAGATCACACAACCTAAGTGAACAGTGTAGACAGAATGACAGTAAAAGCAGTTTTGTAAACTTATACCAACCAGGGGTGTCCATTGCTTGTAAGGGGTTCAGACCGTTTCCCCTGATCAAATGTATCTCAACGCTTCTGTACCTGTTACTGGCAGACACCCATCTCATCCCTCAAACCTACACTCTTAGAAAAAAAGGGTGCTATCTAGAAGTAAAAGGGTTATTTGGCTGTCACCATAGGAGAACTCTTTGGAGAACCCTTTTTGGATCCAGGTAGAACCCTTTTCACAGAGCATTCTACGTGGAACCAAAAAGGGTTCTAAATTCTATTACTTGCAAAAGTATTCATCTCCCTTGGCGTTTTTACAAATTTGTTGCATTTTACAACCTGTAATTGAAATGGATTTGGATTTCATGTAATGGACATACACAAAATAGTTCACATTGGTGAAGTGAAATGTAAAATAAAACTTCTTTCATAAGATTCTAAAAAAATAAAAAACAGAAAAGTGGTGTGTGCTGTCATGACGTTGCCCTCTTTGGGTATAGCAAGCCCCATCCCCCTCTCCCTGCCTCCCCCTTTCCTCCTTCAACTAGGTTGCTGTGGTCAGAGAGATGTCGTAAATTCATGAGGATCTCTTCATGGACACACAGTATAGAGAGAGTACATTTTCATAGAGCACAAAGGAAGTTCTTACACCTCACAGAACTTGAGGTACGAACACATTTCATGTATAAAAGATCTGTGAAGAATCCAGCTACGAACTGGTCTGTTTGTTCCAACTTGGGAAGCTCATGGGAGACGGTGTGGCCACATTACCATAACGCTGTTTATATAATAGCCTCAGATATGAGGTTTACATCTAATTGTTGTATAAGATGAATGAGTGAGTATTATACTGTTTGTAAAAGTGTGTAATATGATTTTGGACTGTTTAATGAAGGAAACTACAATTCCCTTTTGATTTGAACTAAATCAGAGGACCGCCCCTGAGCCCAGTTAGGGTCAGGCATCCTGGAACAGCCCCTTTTCTGTAATTCCGAATAAAACCCAAATTTGATAAATTATCACCACACCATGTTTTTCTCCATTAGGAGAGGACAAAGGCTGTAGACCATTGCTGAATCTTTTAACCATACCACGTGGGTAAACTCTTAGACTATCGATACCGACAGAATAAGAACAAGTCTTTGATATTAATTACTAGTCTGCAGCTAGGAATTCGGTATGATTGAACGCGAAGAACGACAACCGCCGAAACAGCCATTCTATAACAAAACAAATGAATGTCACTCTGAAATATCTACTATAACCACGACAGAGAGCGAGAGGGAGAGAGACGGACAATTCTACAAAAGAAACAACTTTTCACCAGCGATCAAGACGACAAACTGAGCGTAAATATATATATTAATTGCAATTGTTCCCGAACGAGTGAGCGTTCATGTGGAAAGGATTAGCATTTCAATTGTCATAATTATCACTCTGAAGTGACTTCTTAGTCGACCCCCACTTCCCCTTTTGTCTAACAAGCCGCGATGCCGGTTTAGCCCACTAGGGCACA
The DNA here is from genome assembly GCF_018296145.1 of Oncorhynchus tshawytscha. Taxonomy (NCBI): domain Eukaryota; kingdom Metazoa; phylum Chordata; class Actinopteri; order Salmoniformes; family Salmonidae; genus Oncorhynchus; species Oncorhynchus tshawytscha. The sequence goes on from NC_056435.1 coordinate 6,476,542, forward strand.
TTCCCCTATCATTTCTTGTAACCACATTTACCTTGTTTGTTTGTTTATGCATTTCTGTGAATTACTTAGTTAGTAATAAATAAATTATTTAAGACAATTGATGTATGGATGATTCATAGTGAAGACTGGGTTCGTGCAGATAGCCAACAATTTACATCGTTTGGAATGAGACTAACGTGAGGTAAAGTAAATCATTCATTAATCAGAAGACTATGGATCAGATATGAAAATATCTGCAAGGTTATATTAAGAAATTATAACCTTGTAATCTGAATATTTTTCCTTGGTGCCCGACTTCCTAGTTAATTACATTTACATGATTAATCAGTTGATCGCGTAATACTAATTACAGAGAATCTTTGATAAAAACTATAAGTCTTAATGATAGTAAAGACACGACAGTGCATATGTATTCACCCCCTTTGCTATAAAGCCCCTAAATAAAATCTGGTGCAACAAATTACTTTTGGAAGTCACATAATTAGTTAGATTGCACACAGGTGGACTTTATTGAAGTGTCACATGATCTGTCACATGATCTCAGTAAATATACACCTGTTCTGAAAGGCCCCAGAGTCTGCAACACCACTACCCAAGGGGCACCACCAAGCAAGAGGCCCCATGAAGACCAAGGAGCTCTCCAAACAGGTCAGGGACAAAGTTGTGGAGAAGTACAGATCAGGTTTGTGTTACAAAAAAATATCTGAAACTTTGAACATCCCACGGAGCACCATTAACTCAATAATTAAACATTTTTAAGAATATGGCACCACAACAAACCTGCCAAGAGAGGGCCGCCCACCAAAACTCACGGACCATGCAAGGTTGGCATTAATCAGAGAGGCAACAAAGTGACCAAGATAACACCTGAAGGAGTTGCGAAGCTCCACAGCGGAGATTGGAGTATCTGTCCATAGGACCACTTTAAGCTGTACACTCCACAGTGCTGGGCATTATGGAAGAGTGGCCAGAAAAAAGTCAGACATGTTTGGTGTTCGCCAAAGGCATGTGGGAGACCACCCAAACATATGGAAGAAGGTACTCTGGTCAGATGAGACTAAAATGTAGCTTTTTTGCCATCAAGGAAAATGCTACTAAGTCTGGCGCAAACCCAACACCTCTCATCACCCCGAGAACAACATCCCCACAGTGAAGCATGATGGTGGCAACATCATGCTGTGGGGATGTTTTTCATCGGCAGGGACTGGGAAACTGGTCAGAATTGAAGAAATGATGGATTGCGCTAAATACAGGGAAATTCTTGAGGGTAACCTGTTTCAGTCTTCCAGAGATTTGAGATTGGGACGGAGGTTCACCTTCGAGCAGGACAATGACCCTAAGCATACTGCTAAAGCAACACTTGAGTGGTTTAAGGGAAAACATTTAAATGTCTTGGAATGGCCAAGTCAAAGCCCAGACCTCAATCCAATTGAGAATCTGTGATATGACTTAAAGATTGCTGTACACCAGAGGAACCTATCCTACTTGCTGGAGAAGTTTTGCCTTGAAGAGTGGGAAAAAATCCCAGTGGCTAGATGTGCCAAGCTTTTAGAGACAACCCAGTATACCTCAAAACAAAAAGGGTTATCCTATGGGAACAGCCGAAGAACCCTTTTGGAACTCTTTTTACGTAGGGTGTAAGCCACAAAGCTCCGACGATGGATCACCTATGAGTTCCTAAAAAAGATGACGACTTGGTTGTAAACAATTCCCGTGACTGTATAGCTCTGCACTGCCTGTCTGCCAGCTGCTGCTGCATCTTTCTTTATCTTTTTTTCTCTCTTCCTCCTCCTCCATCCTCTCCTTCTTTCCCCAAACAAAGCACTACTCAGCATCCTTGGCAGAGATCACAGGATGTGGAGTAATGAGACTACAGTCTGTCTCCACAGCTCAGGTACCTGGTGTGTGTGGCGAGGTGTAATTCATTATTGAATCTGCCTGATAGGCTGTCTGGGATAGAGTGACAGTGTCACACACAGAAAGGAGACAACGCCAGTGAGGGGGAAGTAAAGGTGACGGCATCACAGTACAACACTGACGGCTTCCACTCGAAACCCTACCCCCAACCCCCAACCCCCAACCGCCACACCCTCTTCTGACTCCCGAACTCCTCCAAAGAAGAGTACTGAGTCAGCTATTTCTCGCAACACAATACATGAGTGTGGGAGACTAAGGTGAATGGCAATGTCAAACAGCTCAGAGAAATCCTTTGAGCGGAGCCTCTACACACCAGACACATACAGTAACACAGTCTGAGCCTATGTTAATTATTCTACACTGAATGACAATGACATGGCAACAGGATTGCATCAGAAGCTGGCCTCTGGAAGAAAGAAGAAAGGATGAGGGAGAGATGGGATGGAGAGGACTTATGATTGAGGTGAAGCAAAGGCTGTTATGCAGTTCTGCATTCATACCTGCTGTTGTCCCAGCCCTGTATTTATGAGATACCAGCCAGTGTAAGAAGAGGATCAAAGAACTGAATCAAAGGCGGTGGCAGAACAGGGGGCCGAGATCTGAGAACACCAGCATCTCTCTTTCCCTCCACTTCAAGTCATCCGTTTTAGCTTGCTCTCGTCTCTGACCTCATTTCATTAAAACACATCCAGAATACTGATATTTAAGTCCACAGAATCAACTTCCTCTATATGCATTCTATACTGATTAATTGGGCTAGCACATATTCAAATTATCTTCTGTTGTCAAAGAATGTCAGAGGGCTTTTTTTGGGGGGTGCAATATCTATCACATCTGCATTGGTCCAACAAAGAGTAACAATGTTTCAGTTATCTACGTTGAGAATCAGGAAAGGAGAGGAGGACCCTTCTGTGTCCTGGTTGCATAGCAATGACTGTGCTGTCTTCTTCAGGACGCAGATGGTTTGTGGGAGAGAGGGTGTAGAAAAGACGAATACATGTATAATCAGACAGTTATTGTCAGGCAAGGAAAGGCAACCAGCACCCTCCAAATGCACCTACTTTGTTGGCCTGAAGAAGTGAAGAAGTGGTAGGAATCAGAGGCTTTCATACTAGTGTGAGTTTCATCACTCCCTGCCAAGCCTCTAAAATCTCACCATCATTCCTTGATTCACGACACGAGAGAAAGAGAAAACACAAACATTCCCTGAAATAGAATGTGTCATAAATCTGACATAGCCTGGTGAGGGAAGGAGGCAGGGGAGGGGGAAGAGGGATGCAAGAGGAGGACTGTGGTGGTAAACTTGGGAAATGAATGGTGTGCACGGCTGACAGTAGATTGGGGAACAAAAGAGGGGATAGAACATTGATGCGGGGCTCTACTGACAAGTCCGAGGCTACAGCAGAAGGCACCATGGGAATATAGTTGACAGGATACAGAGGGAAATCATTAAAGATGATAGAGGAATAGCGGGAGGGCACAGTCGCTGCAGTGTCAGAGAGAGAGGGATAGAGGGATGGATGTGGCTGAAGCAGCCATAGGCAAAGAATGAAATGGAATACGTGAGTGGCAGACAGGCCTAGGAACCACAACTGATCAAAATGACTGTGATTCCAACAGTTCATATGTGTGTCTGTGTGTGTGTGTGTGTGTGTGTGTGTGTGTGTTTGTGTGTTTCAACTTCTGTCATAGAGCTCCCTAAATAAATAGGATCCCTCGAGATAAGATGCTTTGCCACCATGGATGTTTGCACATAATATGGTGAGACTGATTCCCCATGAGTTGTTCTCCACAATGTCTCCATGGCTACATGTTCTATACAATAAAAATAACTGAAATGTTTAAGGACAAATTGTATAAATTAGAACATTAAACTATACTGAACAAAAGATATCAAATCAAATCAAATTTATTTATATAGCCCTTCGTACATCAGCTGATATCTCAAAGTGCTGTACAGAAACCCAGACTAAAACCCCAAACAGCAAGCAATGCAGGTTTAGAAGCACGGTGGCTAGGAAAAACTCCCTAGAAAGGCCAAAACCTAGGAAGAAACCTAGAGAGGAACCAGGCTATGTGGGGTGGCCATTCCTCTTCTGGCTGTGCCGGGTGGAGATTATAGCAGAACATGGCCAAGATGTTCAAATGTTCATAAATGACCAGCATGATCAAATAATAATAAGGCAGAACGGTTGAAAATGGAGCAGCAGCACGGCCAGGTGGACTGGGGACAGCAAGGAGTCATCATGTCAGGCATGGTCCTAGGGCTCAGGTCCTCCGAGAGAGAGAAAGAAAGAGAGAAAGAGAGAATTAGAGAGAGCACACTTAAATTCACACAGGACACTGAATAGGACAGGAGAAGTACTCCAGATATAACAAACTGACCCTAGCCCCCCGACACAAAAACTACTGCAGCATAAATACTGGAGGCTGAGACAGGCCTGAGATATAAAATGCAACATGCAACAATTTCAAAGATTTGACTGAGTTACAGTTCATATGAGGAAATCAGTCAAATGAAATAAATTCATTAGGCCCTAATCTATTGATTTTACACGACTGGGAATACAGATATGTATCTATTGGTCACATATCCTCTACCTTGAAAGGTTGAGGTGTGGATCAAACCATCATGCATTGTGACTCATGTCCTTTGCATTGAGTTGATCAGGCTGTTGATTGTGGCCTGTGGAATGTTGTCCCACTCCTCGTCAATGGTTGTGTGAAATTGGTGGATATTGGTGGAAACTGGAACACACTGTCTTGTGTACATCCAGCGCATCCCAAACATGCTCAATGGGTGACATGTCTGGTGAGTATGCAGGCTAAGGAAGAACTGACCAGTTAGACGTACTGAAAAGCCGTTGGAGGCTGGCAATATTAGAGAAATTAACATCAAAACACCTCAGCTCTAGTGGATATTCCTGCAGTCAGCATGCCAATTGCACACTCCCTTAAAACTTGAGATATCTGTGACATTGTGTTGTGTGACAAAACTGCACATTTTAGAGTGGCCTTTTATTGTTCCCAGCGCAAGGTGCACATGTGTAATGCTCATGCTGTTTATTCAGCTTCTTGATATGCCACACCTGTCAGGTGGATGGATTATTTTGGCAAAGCACAAAACAAATGTGTGCACAAAATTTGAGATCTTTTATTTTAGCTCATGAAACATGGGACCACCACTTTACATGTTGCGTGTATATTTTTGTTCAGTGTATATTGCTGTCCACCTGACTGACACTTGACAAAGGCTACTTTGAAAAGCAGGGAAGAAATATCATGTATGCCACACCCTGATCTGTTTCACCTATATTTGGGATTGTCTCCACACCCCCCCAGGTGTCGCCCAGCTTCCCCATTATCCCGTGTATGTATACCTGTGTTCTCTGTTTGTCTGTTGCCAGTTTGTCTTGTTTGTCAAGTCAACCAGCATTTTTGTTCTCGGCTCCTGCTTGTCCCAGTCTCTTTTTCTTGCCCTCCTGGTTTTGATCCTTGCCTGTCCTGACGCTGGGCCCACCTGCCTGACCAATCTGCCTGCCCCTGAGCCTGCCTGCACACCAATTCATAGAATTTGACGATTAATGAAATAATCCCATAACCTAATAAAGACATCTTTTCTGTGGTCTATGACAATCCATCCTGATAAATTCATTACAAAAAACAAAGGATCAAAAAAACATTTCCTCATCTCTCATAGGGTTATCCTATAGAGAGCCTCAGACTTTATGTGTAACTATGGGCTTGTGTCAATCTGTACCGTGGATGTTCAGCATTACAGCGTGATTGACATTTAAAGGCAAAGTTCCATTGTCAGAGAAGACTGCATTCATGGTAAACGCTGCCGGAGACTGCATTCACGGTAAACGCTGCCGGAGACTGCATTCACGGTAAACGCTGCATAAAATTGTCAGTCTCCCAAGTTATAGACTGTTTCCTCTACTACCGCACGGCAAGCGCTACCGGAGCGCCAAGTCTAGGACCAAAAGGCTCCTCGAAAGCTTCTACCCCCAAGCCATTAGACTGCTGAACAATTCATAAAAATCGCCAACGGGCAATTTACATTGATCCCCCCCCTTTTTTATACACTGATGCTACTCGCTGTTTGTTTGTTACCTATGAATAGTCACTTCGCCCCCACCTACATGTACAGATTACCTCAACTAGCCTGTACCCCCGCACACTGACTCGGTACCGGTGCCCCCTGTATATAGCCCCGTTATTGTTATTCTTATTGTGTTACTTTTTATTATTACTTTTTATTTAAGCCTACTTGGTCAATATTTTCTTCTTGAACTGCACTGTTGGTTAAGGGCTTGTAAGTAAGCATTTCACGGTAATGTCTACACTTATTCTATTCAGCGCATGTGGCAAATAAAGTTTGATTTGATATATTGACTCAATCAGAAATTACCTTTGAATTTCTATCACACAATCTGTAGAGCTTCAGATTTAATAGAGCCATATGTCTAGAAAACACAATTGTTACCAATGGTTCAGGCTTTTAGATGTTTTTGTCTCCATGGGTGCATATCTGGCACATGATTGGCCCAACGTGAGATGTCTTTTGAGGTTAGTAAAGGAGAAATAGCCCCCTTGCAACATATTGGCAATCAGGCCAGAATCAACACACTCGGCTGGAAATTATCGATTGCAGTCCAGCTTTATATCACGTTAGACCCGATAGCATCTGGTCACAGCAAAACACAGTCACAAGTTCTACCGACTTCAAAATAAACCGAGCAGGAAAGGCACTTCTGCTGCTGTGGAACCTTGGAGTTCTTTTTTTCCAATCCATTAGTCTTTCACGGAACCAAATACTGTACTTGATTTCAAATTTTTCTAAACACATGGTTCTGGTCTTTCACCCTCATACAAAGTCCATGCCATTCTGCATCCATGGTAAGGTGGTGTTAGGGGCCACTCTGTGAATGTCCCTTTAAGATTCTGTCAAAGCAAAAAATACATTTGAGAATACCTGGCAGTTCACCCATATTCACAACAATGCTCAGAGGCAACAGATTGTATGTTTTGGTCTGAAGTGATCCCGCCGAAGATAAAAAATGGGCAACCTCTTTGTAACATGTTTGTACTCTTGAATTGCATATAAAAGCTTTGTTAGGAAATTGTCATGAAATGTTAATGGAATCAGCTATCAAGTAAAACATGATTACATTTATACACAAACAGGACTGATGGACACAAATCCCACTAGCTAGAGATAAATGTGTCTCAATGATATATGTGACATTTCCCTATGAAGAGCCCGTTTTAAAAGAGCGATCCATTTTTTTGTCCCAATCCACAGAGGCCAAACACAATGAAATCACTCACTCATTGTCTTCTGCACTAATTAAGCAATCCATCATGTGCTGTCTGATAAGACCGAACAGTTTGGGACACAAGTAGAAGTTAGTTCAAATGAAGTCTACAGCTTCTCTAATTCAACGTCCATCATAAAAGTAAAAGTGTCCGCGGACAGTGATATGTGTTTAAGCGATTCATGGGTGTATCATGGTCTGGGGAGTATTTTGTGAAATGACACACAGGGACACAACCTGATTCTGCCACTGTGCTAGGCGTCATTCTTTGTCGCGTCAACCTCCTTACTCACTGTCAGTCTGTGACAGGGTTGTTGTGGGAGTTTGTTTGTGGAACATGAGTGACATGTGATACTGATGTTCTCCCGAGAGACACTGCTTCTTTTGAACTTCAAAGTGCATTTGGCTGTCTCGAGGTTGATCAAAGTCACTCCCTTTGGGTGAATGACAAGAGGTAACATTGGGGGAGTTGGGGTGTTACAAACCATTATCTGGCCTATTTAAGACAGCCCGGAGCAACGTCTAACATAATGTTTGTATATATATATATATATATATATATATATATATATATATATATATATATATATATATATATATATACTGTATATACTGTATATATATATATATATATATATGTAAACTTCTGACCCACTGGAATTGTGATACAGTGAATTATAAGTGAAATAATATGTCTGTAAACAACCGTTGGAAAAATGACTTGTGTCATGCACAAGTAGATGTCCTAACCGACATACCAAAACTATTGGTTGTTAACAAGACATTTGTGGAGTGGTTGAAAAACGAGTTTCAATGACTCCAACCTAAGTGTATGTAAGCTTCCGACTTCAACTGCATATATAAAAATGTATCCTTACATAGCCAAACTTCATATGGAAAAATGGTTCAAAAATTAATTTGAATGTCATTCATTGCTCAGTTGATGGATAAAACCATGTGTATTCCTATCACTTGAAACAAATTCATATTCACATGCTTAACTAAACGTCTTAAAACTCTTGGGACCCTGCTATCACTATGCAATGTGTTCATACGTTTATACCACACTGATTTTTTTCACTCTTTCTCATTCCTTTTCTTAATTCCCGCTTTAAAGATCTAATTTAAAAAGGCACCATTAATTAAGAAAATCATATTTATTATTTCCTCTCATCCTTAGAGGAGGGAAATCAATTAGAAATAACAATAAGCTGGTTCCCACTTTCTGGTAGAGGTTGTATGGTCCCCTGCATATTTGATTTCCCCATAGATTCGACACGCTCCATTGAGTTACACGCTATGCAGTGCCATATGCACACCTATGACCGCATTAACCTAGCCGAGCATTCACTACCCACTGGAGGACTGAGATTATACCACCTCCTCAGTTTAAAACCCCCAACTCAGCACTTCTGGGAGACTTCCCGGACATTAACATGAACATGAACACCCCATATAACCAGTGAACCACTCTCAATCTGGGGAAGGGCGGGTATCACAAAGGGTTGAAGGTCACCTGTTAATTATTTGTTATCCTGTATAACTAAACTGCACATGTCCCAGGTGTGCCAAGACACATGGTTGTCACACACTCCCGTCCCTCCTGTTCATTGCATTATGATTGGGCAGATTCTATGAATATGTATCGACAATGTGTCATGGTTACTATACATTCCATGGAAGCTCAGATTTGATATGACTATCAGCATTCATAGTGTTAAAGAAGCCCATTCTTGGTGGATTTTCCACCATATTGCTGCTGCGTGTGAAAGAGTGGTGCTGGTGAGAGGAAGGACACGTGCTATGAAGCCATTATGGTTTTTGGATACAGGCCTAGTCCAAATACTGTTCAAATGCAATTCCTTTATTTCCTTTGTCTAGTTCCCAAGTTCTTCCTAACTCCCAGTACCAGTTAGGAGGAAATAAGATATCCAAATTTGCTGAAATCTATCCAATCCAAAGCAGTAAGTGATGAGACACATCTTTAGGGATTCAGACAGGGCCATAGCCCAGTAGGCATCATCAAGGGGAGTCACAGTGACTGAGCTCCTGGAACTCCCTTGGTCCTCAGGGGTCCATGGGTTAGGAGGAGGGGGCTGCTGGGTAGTGAAGTTTCCGGTTGATGTGTTTGTTGGCCTGTGCTTCCCTTCTCCTCCTCCCGCTGCTTTAATCTGCTCCTCCACAGCTGTCACTTCCTCCCTAACAACTGCTACACCTCCCCTATCTTCCCCCTAGCCTCACTGCACCACTCCACAGCCTGCCCACTGGAAAGTGGAAATGCTTTCAGTTAGCATCCTTATTCAAATGTGTATTTGTCATTTTTCGTCTGAATAATAGGGTACAATTAAAGGGATAGTTTACCAAAATGACATTGCTTTCCTTACCCTGTAAGTAGTTTATGGACAAGGTATGACAGCAATCAACAATGAACAATTTAACTATACTTAAAGAACCGAGTAGCCAATATAGTTTGTCAGATTTATGTTTGGAGGCAGTTGACCTTGGATATTCCTGGATTACATAATTGAATCACATTCATTACTGGTGTCATATTTTGAAATATCTTAAGTAATTTTAATGCAGGCCGACCACAGTACTGCAGGCATTGTTTCCAGAAAACAGGATCTCACATTATAGTGAATGGAGGAAAGCCATCTCCGTGGTCAACATTAATGGATAGCAATTGTTTTTAGAAAACAGTTGTGGTACCAGTAATTGTTTCCATTTCACCAAGTGTATGTCCTTCAGCAGCTCAAACTACGTTTCCAAAAACTCTTCCATGTTGCAAGATGACGACACTTGGTGTCCAGAGTTGAGGTTGAAGGGTCTATGCTATTATACCAATACGTGAATCACTGTGCTATACACATACACATGTGATTGGGATTGTCATTAGATAATAACCAGAAATTTCTTTGCAAGTTTAAGCACAGCAGTGATTCATATTCAGTAATCATCCTATCATCCTTCCTGCCATCCAGGACCTATACAATAGGCTGTGTCAGAGGAAAGCCTATAAAATTGTCAGAGACTCCAGTCACCCAAGTTATAAACTGTTTTCTCTGCTACCGCACAGCAAGCGGTACCAGAACGCCAAGTCTAGGACCAAAAGGCTCCTCAACAGCTTCTACCCCCAAGCCATTAGACTGCTGAACAATTAACAAAATCGCCACCGGACAATTTACATTGACCCCCCTCCCTTTTGTACACTGCTGCTACTCGCTATTAATTGTCTATGCATAGTCACTTCACCCCCACCTACATGTACAAATGACCTCAACTAACCTATACCCCCGCACACTGACTCAGTATCGTTGTCCCCTGTATATAGCCTCGTTATTGTTATTCTTATTACGAGATACGTCATTTCCGGTCACAACTTGCAGGCTTGTTTTCGAGTTGCTGTGCGTTTTGTTGCCAACCTGTTTTGCTACCTGACAACTTTACGGTTTTCACTTTTTAATTACCGTTCATATATTTATTTATTTTTTCCTCAACTTTTTCAACTTTTTCACTCCGGACGCTTTATCTGGACACGATTCGTCAGGACCTCCAACAGCCGAAGCTAAGTAGTAACATTAACATGATGCCTTCTAATTGCAGACGCTGTACTCACCTTATGGAGAGGATAGCTGTGCTACAAGCCCAGCTTCAGACGCAATCGTTAGGCAAGGGTAATTTCAGTGTAGGAAAGGATAAAACAGCGTCTGTGCCACCAGTAAGTACAGATAGTAGTATAAATCCCTGACACAGTCCCCGCAGCCGGACAACTTTCTCACGGTTTCTGGAAGGAAATGCTGTAGGAACGCTCAACCGGTGTCGCTCATTCAGCCGACAGAAACTTTCAACCGGTTTTCCCCATTAAGCAGCGGGTCGGAGTCAGAGGCCGAGTCTTCTCTGGTCTCTACTCCTCCCGTTACGGGGTCTGAGACGCCGAAGCTTCCCACCATTAGCTCTGACAAATTGAAAACTCTAGTCATTGGCGACTCCATTACCCGCAGCATTAGACTTAAAGCGAATCATCCAGCGATCATACACTGTTTACCCGGGGGCAGGGCTACCGACGTTAAGGCTAATCTGAAGATGGTGCTGGCTAAAGCTAAAACTGGCGAGTGTAGAGAGTATAGAGATATTGTTATCCACGTCGGCACCAACGATGTTAGGATGAAACAGTCAGAGATCACCAAGCGCAACATAGCTTCTGCGTGCATATCAGCTAGAAAGATGTGTCGGCATCGAGTAATTGTCTCTGGCCCCCTCCCAGTTAGGGGGAGTGATGAGCTCTACAGCAGAGTCTCACAACTCAATCGCTGGTTGAAAACTGTTTTCTGCCCCTCCCAAAAGATAGAATTTGTAGATAATTGGCCCTCTTTCTGGGACTCACCCACAAACAGGACCAAGCCTGACCTGCTGAGGAGTGACGGACTCCATCCTAGCTGGAGGGGTGCTCTCATCTTATCTACCAACATAGACAGGGCTCTAACTCCTCTAGCTCCACAATGAAATAGGGTGCAGGCCAGGCAGCAGGCTGTTAGCCAGCCTGCCAGCATAGTGGAGTCTGCCACTAGCACAGTCAGTGTAGTCAGCTCAGCTATCACCATTGAGACCGTGTCTGTGCCTCGACCTAGGTTGGGCAAAACTAAACATGGCGGTGTTCGCCTTAGCAATCTCACTAGGATAAAGACCACCTCCATTCCTGTCATTACTGAAAGAGATCATGATACCTCACATCTCAAAATAGGGCTACTTAATGTTAGATCCCTTACTTCAAAGGCAATTATAGTCAATGAACTAATCACTGATCATAATCTTGATGTGATTGGCCTGACTGAAACATGGCTTAAGCCTGATGAATTTACTGTTTTAAATGAGGCCTCACCTCCTGGCTACACTAGTGACCATATCCCCGTGCATCCCGCAAAGGCGGAGGGGTTGCTAACATTTACGATAGCAAATTTCAATTTACAAAAAAAAAAAAAAAAAAATGACGTTTTCGTCTTTTGAGCTTCTAGTCATGAAATCTATGCAGCCTACTCAATCACTTTTTATAGCTACTGTTTACAGGCCTCCTGGGCCATATACAGCGTTTCTCACTGAGTTCCCTGAATTCCTATCGGACCTTGTAGTCATAGCAGATAATATTCTAATCTTTGGTGACTTTAATATTCACATGGAAAAGTCCACAGACCCACTCCAAAAGGCTTTCGGAGCCATCATCGACTCAGTGGGTTTTGTCCAACATGTCTCTGGACCCACTCACTGTCACAGTCATACGCTGGACCTAGTTTTGTCCCATGGAATAAATGTGGTGGATCTTAATGTTTTTCCTCATAATCCTGGACTATCGGACCACCATTTTATTACGTTTGCAATTGCAACAAATAATCTGCTCAGACCCCAACCAAGGAACATCAAAAGTCGTGCTATAAATTCACAGACAACACAAAGATTCCTTGATGCCCTTCCAGACTCCCTCTGCCTACCCAAGGACGCCAGAGGACAAAAATCAGTTAACCACCTAACTGAGGATCTCAATTTAACCTTGCGCAATACCCTAGATGCAGTTGCACCCCTAAAAACTAAAAAAATTCTCATAAGAAACTAGCTCCCTGGTACACAGAAAATACCCGAGCTCTGAAGCAAGCTTCCAGAAAATTGGAACGGAAATGGCGCCACACCAAACTGGAAGTCTTCCGACTAGCTTGGAAAGACAGTACCGTGCAGTACCGAAGAGCCCTTACTGCTGCTCGATCATCCTATTTTTCTAACTTAATTGAGGAAAATAAGAACAATCCGAAATTCCTTTTTGATACTGTCGCAAAGCTAACTAAAAAGCAGCATTCCCCAAGAGAGGATGACTTTCACTTTAGCAGTGATAAATTCATGAACTTCTTTGAGGAAAAGATTATGATTATTAGAAAGCAAATTACGGACTCTTCTTTAAACCTGCGTATTCCTCCAAACCTCAGTTGTCCTGAGTCTGCACAACTCTGCCAGGACCTAGGATCAAGAGAGACGCTCAAGTGTTTTAGTACTATATCTCTTGACACAATGATGAAAATAATCATGGCCTCTAAACCTTCAAGCTGCATACTGGACCCTATTCCAACTAAACTACTGAAAGAGCTGCTTCCTGTGCTTGGCCCTCCTATGTTGAACATAATAAACGGCTCTCTATCCACTGGATGTGTACCAAACTCACTAAAAGTGGCAGTAATAAAGCCTCTCTTGAAAAAGCCAAACCTTGACCCAGAAAATATAAAAAACTATCGGCCTATATCGAATCTTCCATTCCTCTCAAAAATTTTAGAGAAGGCTGTTGCTCAGCAACTCACTGCCTTCCTGAAGACAAACAATGTATACGAAATGCTTCAGTCTGGTTTTAGACCCCATCATAGCACTGAGACGGCACTTGTGAAGGTGGTAAATGACATTTTAATGGCATCGGACCGAGGCTCTGCATCTGTCCTCGTGCTCCTAGACCTTAGTGCCGCTTTTGATACCATCGATCACCACATTCTTTTGGAGAGATTGGAAACCCAAATTGGTCTACACGGACAAGTTCTGGCCTGGTTTAGATCTTATCTGTCGGAAAGATATCAGTTTGTCTCTGTGAATGGTTTGTCCTCTGACAAATCAACTGTAAATTTCAGTGTTCCTCAAGGTTCCGTTTTAGGACCACTATTGTTCTCACTATATATTTTACCTCTTGGGGATGTTATTCGAAAACATAATGTAAACTTTCACTGCTATGCGGATGACACACAGCTGTACATTTCAATGAAACATGGTGAAGCCCCAAAATTGCCCTCGCTAGAAGCATGTGTTTCAGACATAAGGAAGTGGATGGCTGCAAACTTTCTACTATTAAACTCGGACAAAACAGAGATGCTTGTTCTAGGTCCCAAGAAACAAAGAGATATTCTGTTGAATCTGACAATTAATCTTAATGGTTGTACAGTCGTCTCAAATAAAACTGTGAAGGACCTCGGCGTTACTCTGGACCCTGATCTCTCTTTTGAAGAGCATATCAAGACCATTTCAAGGACATCTTTTTTCCATCTACGTAACATTGCAAAAATCAGAAACTTTCTGTCCAAAAATGATGCAGAAAAATTAATCCATGCTTTTGTCACTTCTAGGTTAGACTACTGCAATGCTCTATTTTCCGGCTACCCGGATAAAGCACTAAATAAACTTCAGTTAGTGCTAAATACGGCTGCTAGAATCCTGACTAGAACCAAAAAATTTGATCATATTACTCCAGTGCTAGCCTCTCTACACTGGCTTCCTGTCAAAGCAAGGGCTGATTTCAAGGTTTTACTGCTAACCTACAAAGCATTACATGGGCTTGCTCCTACCTATCTCTCTGATTTGGTCCTGCCGTACATACCTACACGTACGCTACGGTCACAAGACGCAGGCCTCCTAATTGTCCCTAGAATTTCTAAGCAAACAGCTGGAGGCAGGGCTTTCTCCTATAGAGCTCCATTTTTATGGAACGGTCTGCCTACCCATGTCAGAGACGCAAACTCGGTCTCAACCTTTAAGTCTTTACTGAAGACTCATCTCTTCAGTGGGTCATATGATTGAGTGTAGTCTGGCCCAGGAGTGGGAGGGTGAACGGAAAGGCTCTGGAGCAACGAACCGCCCTTGCTGTCTCTGCCTGGCCGGTTCCCCTCTTTCCACTGGGATTCTCTGCCTCTAACCCTATTACAGGGGCTGGGTCACTGGCTTACTGGGGCTCTCTCATGCCGTCCCTGGAGGGGGTGCGTCACCTGAGTGGGTTGATTCACTGTTGTGGTCATCCTGTCTGGGTTGGCGCCCCCCTTGGGTTGTGCCGTGGCGGAGATCTTTGTGGGCTATACTCAGCCTTGTCTCAGGATGGTAAGTTGGTGGTTGAAGATATCCCTCTAGTGGTGTGGGGGCTGTGCTTTGGCAAAGTGGGTGGGGTTATATCCTTCCTGTTTGGCCCTGTCCGGGGGTGACCTCGGATGGGGCCACAGTGTCTCCTGACCCCTCCTGTCTCAGCCTCCAGTATTTATGCTGCAGTAGTTTATGTGTCGGGGGCTGGGGTCAGTTTGTTATATCTGGAGTACTTCTCCTGTCCTATTCGGTGTCCTGTGTGAATCTAAGTGTGCGTTCTCTAATTCTCTCCTTCTCTCTTTCTTTCTCTCTCTCGGAGGACCCGAGCCCTAGGACCTGAGCTCCAGGACTACCTGACATGATGACTCCTTGCTGTCCCCAGTCCACCTGGCCATGCTGCTGTTCCAGTTTCAACTGACCTGAGCCCTAGGACCATGCCCCAGGACTACCTGACATGACTCCTTGCTGTCCCCAGTCCACCTGGCCATGCTGCTGCTCCAGTTTCAACTTCCACCTGACTGTGCTGCTGCTCCAGTTTCAACTGTTCTGCCTTATTATTATTCGACCATGCTGGTCATTTATGAACATTTGAACATCTTGGCCATGTTCTGTTATAATCTCCACCCGGCACAGCCAGAAGAGGACTGGCCACCCCACATAGCCTGGTTCCTCTCTAGGTTTCTTCCTAGGTTTTGGCCTTTCTAGGGAGTTTTTCCTAGCCACCGTGCTTCTACACCTGCATTGCTTGCTGTTTGGGGTTTTAGGCTGGGTTTCTGTACAGCACTTTGAGATATCAGCTGATGTACGAAGGGCTATATAAATAAATTTGATTTGATTTGATTTGATTTATTGTGTTGCTTTTTATTATTACTCTTCTTGAACTGCAGTGTTGGGTTATGGGCATTTCACGATAAAGTCTACATTTGATTTTACACAATGGACATTTCCACAGTAACAGAGTGATGCTGAGGCTCAGTGAAAATGTGAGTCTCGGCATCACTCTGTTCCCATGGAATTGCCCCTATGCTATTAACGATGACCTCCTCTGTAGGATAAAACAGACATCATTCCGATTGCAAATTCCATGCAGTAAAATGACCAATTACCATTACCATTTTACCAGAAACAAGATCCATCACCGGCACTTGTTTTGATCTTCAACTCTACTGCTTTTGAGTGGGACCTAATCCGAGGCCATTGTTAAGTATCCCTCACAAATTTCCAGAAGTTCAAACTTGAAATGCTCTCGATTCAAAGGATCACCATGAAATTATCCTGGCATCTGACTTTTATCGCTGGACTTTTGTTAAAATAGTCTGAGATGAACAATAAGGAGATGTTCAAGGTAATTGTTTTGTTGGTGATTGGCGTTACAGAGAAAATGAGAGTGCTTGTTAAACTGCTGGAAGTATTGAGATGAGGAGACTGCTTGGAGATACTTCAAATAAACAAGAACAAGATTCCAGATTAGGGTTTCTTGAAGTTCCTATTCCACATATGTTTTGTAGCTATGTAGCATACACAAGGTTTGGCACAGATTCCCACTTCCAGACAGTGATAATAGGATTGAGTGTATTGTTGATATTGTTTCAACAGAAACAACTAAACTGATAAATCAGTCGTCTAGCACAAACACAATCTTTGCAGAGAGCTCAATCATTTCGCCACTGTGTCTTTCATTATATTTGTGAGTGGACTCACATGATTCAAAATCACTCAGTGAGTCCAGATGATTTAAGCCTTGCACGCTCCCATTTACAGTATTATCCCTGGTGTGGTAGACAATTAAATGAATAGTGTCTGGTTGGATTACTTTCCTCAGTCTAGTTTGAAAGGACAAGGTCCTATGACATAAACAATGGTAATATTCACCGACCAAACAGCAGAAAACAGACTGAAACAGGAAGGGACTATATTAATGTGTACAATAAGAAACAGTTGTTTTTGTTTTCATTAACGAATACAACCCAGGATGTTAAGATGACTATGGCATAATGCTCTGAATATGGAACTTTATGGCCCTACTATTGATACTCTTAAATATCCTTTATTTTCCTTGTCTCCTTTTTCTTTTCATGGCCTTTGACAATGCAACTGTCAGCCGCATCAAGCCCATCCAAGCCTCCTCAGCTCAACCAAAGGTCATGAAAGGACAGGGTTATAGGGAAAGGAAATGAATCATGGCTATTTAAATGCAGCTGCTGTGTCACCTTTGGTCCTCCCTCATCAGCCACTTACAGATGCGCCCTGTCTCACATTCCTAGCATCACTTATCCCCTTCTCACTTTAGGTTAGCTAGATTTTAGGTAATCGCCCTGTAACCTTTCTGACAGTACCTTGTATTGAAGGGTTAATGTCTGGAAGACATGGAGGACATATCAATGAAGACATCAATGTGAAGAGTCTTGTTAGCTAAATCAGATTTGGTGTAAACTACTTATACATACTGCAATACTCTATATTTTATCTTAAAAATCATGATATGAATAGCATTCAACCTTCAATGTTCTATAAAGCCAAGGTATCAACTCATTAAAGGAGACCCAATTGTATCTGAGGGAGTTAGCTTAGTTACATTGTTTTAGTTATAGTTCCAAATCTGGTATTGTTCAGCAGAGGGCAATTGGCTCTATTCATCCTTCTAAAATGATACAGTCTGATCTATCTTTTTCAGTCTTTATGTTGCATGGTTTTAATCGTGATATTTTTCATCCTGCAGTAGATTATCTTCAAACGAAACGACAGCAGAGACCTTGGCATATCCAGCCCTGGGAGGCTGTCTTCGGGTCCTCTGAAATGATGCAGAAAGGATTTTGTAGGGTGGAAATGAGAAACTTTTTTCAATGATTTAAAGCTGACACAAATGTCAAGCTCTTTCCTGGAATTGCTGATAAATAGCTTGGTGGTTCACAATGAAATGTACAAGGTGGTATAATCATATATATATATATATATATATATATATATATATATATATGTAATAAGCAACGTGTTTTAGACTGCTTTGTTTCTCGGGCACATAAAGTAGGGACCAATCATAACATATGATATGAGCATGTAACTCAGACTTTCACATAAATCCTGCATGTCCAGTTCAGGAATCAGCCTAAATGGAGTGCATAATTCATCTATTTTGAAGGTCACCCTTTCTAACAGCAATACGTTTGGTCAAAACTCTATGTTAACACACCTACTGAAATTAACATTTAGTCATTGTTTAAATGCATCTGTACAATATTAAGGGAATAATCCATCATACATGTAGAGAGATGATATGTAAAGTTATGTTGTTTGCACATTACACAAAAAAATTACAAATATTCATAATTATTCAGTGTGCAGATAGATGTAAGGGGGATATATGAAGGGTCCAATATGCCACTTTACATTTATAAAACATTGATCCACCAATTCATTTGTAGAAGAACGTTTACAACATACACCAGATGTACTGTATATGAGACATTATAGAACAGAGTTTCATGAAGTGGTACTTCTTATTTAAATGAGTTGGGAGCTTATCATCAGTCATTGGGGAGTGCAAATCAATCAATCTCTTCTCTCAGAGAGAGAGAGGGAGAGAGGGAGCAAAGCGTACTTGACAGGGAAGAATGGTCATCAGTCAGCGTTGTTTACCACAGCAGCCTGCCAAGGATTTTCCTGAGAGAGGCTTGTTTTAGTTCGCCACCGCCTGATATGGAATTCCAATCCATTATCGAGCTGGCGAGTCTGGCGCCGCTTTATCAGTATTGGGTTAGATGAATGTGCATTCATTAACACTTCGGACTGTTTCAATAACAGACGGCCCCTCCAACTCTCGTGCCAGAGCAACACTCTGAATTTACCTCAAATGTGTGAGAGTTATTCAGCAACTTCATAGCAGTGAAGCTAATTTCGTCTAAAGGTCACATGTAGGACAATGGCACCATTGAACCAAACGGTGAGATGCTGAAGCTTTCTTCTGGAGTATATCACTCAGGCAGACTGTAGAACGGTAGATCTGCCCATCGATAACACCCACTGATGAAAGGTGTGTAATTAGACAAAAAAGGAGACTTAAAATCAATGGTTCCCTTTGCCAAGACTTCCTTCGGGACTGGCCTAAGCCCTAGTTTCTTGTGAAGTGGTATGGAGGTGGAATAAATGACTGACTGAAACTGAAATCACAAGTACTGAGCTGGTTGGGCCCTTGAAGAATCAGGAGCTAACATTGAAGAGTGTCTTAAATCTGTCTACGGTCCACAGCTCTTAGCTGACATTCATCAGTCTCTACACATGATACCACTCTTAAATACCCTCTATTTTCCTTGTCTTATTTCCTTTTCATAACCTTTGACAATGCAACTGTTACCTGCATCAAGCCCATCCAAGCCTCCTCATATTAACCAATGGTCATGAAAGGACAGGGATATAGGGAAAGGAAATGAATCAAGGCTATTTAAATGCAGCTGCTGTGTCACCTTTGGTCCTCCCTCATCAGCCGCTCACAGATGCTCCCCGTCTCACATTCCTAGCATCACTTATCACATTCTCACGTTCATCACAGACAGAATAATTTCTTGTGAATTGCTCGATGATTGAGTGATGATGCTCTACACGGCTTCATGACAATGTTTCATTGAAGAAGTAGACCAAGAAGTTAACAAGTTAGAACATGTAAGAATGGTATGGCTCTGAAATGAACACCATTTAAAGACCTTACCAATTATAATCACATGTGTGTCATATCACACAAGCATTAAGAAATGTAATACATTGTCTTCCGGTATTCATATTTCATTCTTGCACTCAATGTTTCAACAAGGCGCTTTTCTAACAAAATTGAACGTTTTGAATATCATAGCTACAATAGCAGGAAGATTGTTCAAGATTGACTTTGAAATTGGACGTCTGTCCATGTTCTGAGGACTTCTGAAAATGCCTTCAAACTGGCAACTAGGGGCAACTATTACCATCAGGTAGGCTTGGGTTTTGATGGGTGATGTGGACGGGGGTGGCGGATGGGTGTAATCTCATGAGTCCCATTAATGCCTGACCTTAATGTTTTAACCCTATTGCAAACCTTAACTTAAAAACACTCTGAAATTTGACATTTGGAGAAATGGAATGATGCTGAGCAGGAGGAGCAACCCAGTGTGAAAAACACTTCGACATGTGATGTTTGGAGCAGCTTCGAAATTTGACGTTTGGAGAAAAGTGTAGAAATGTCCGAATCTGAAGTCAACTTGGTAAAACCGGGAGATCTTGTTGATAATAGATGTTGACAATATGAGGGTAACAACAAACTTCAATAATCAAAGTTATTTGCTTGATAAATAGCCTACTATCTTTAGTGGATGGTATAATTCCAAGGTAAGGTGTGATACAACGACACTGTAAGTGGTGGAGAGAAATGATTAGCAGTCATCACGCCATTACCACCCCATTTGTTCATGTTGTTAGCTAATACTTAGAACAAAAAAAATCAGGAATTATACTTCAACCAAAACAGTAATTGGAGGCCGTTCCTCATGTTACTGTTTTACCAGCAGACTAAACTCCACTCCATGGTGAAGGAAGATTCTGATGACTGCACCAACAGAGAGCAGAGACCAGGCTTTGTGGAATCTAACTCAGTACTTTAAAAAAAGGTTAGAAAACGCCTGCCATGTACTGTACCTATGTTTGTCCTAGGGTAGTTGTGTGGCTTACTTTGTTTCCTGAAATCCATACTTTTTCAATAAATGTTAATCAAATACAACCACCGACTGTTTGGTCATTGCTGTTGCTCTACAATGGCAACTCGGCGCAAATTTAATGTGCCAATTTAATCTCAACAAGGAAACAGTCTGTTGTTGTATTTTATTAATGTTTATTGAAAAAGTATGGATTACAGCAAATAAAAAAAGCACACAACTACAAAAGACAAACATAGGTACAAGGTAGGTGTTTCATTTTTTAAAGAATTGACCTTGGGCAAATCGATGGAGTCGGAGCTAGATTCCACAAAGCCTGGAGTAGAGTTTAGTCTGCTACTGCCTCACATGAATGTTCATAAATTGCCAATGGAAAGTTAATAGAAAACAGGTAGCATACATTCATGTACTGAATAAGTTTGATGATGTTAATATGACCACTAATTCCAATGTGTGCTTACCTCCAAACAATGGCTAAACACTCTTTAAATGGTCTATGTGTAATCCTGTGGGATTGGAGGCAATTTGTGAATTTGGCAGAGGTACCAGCCTAGTCTCATAGACTACATGTAATATGGGAAATGTAAATCCAGAACACTGAAATTAGTGTGATATGTTACATTTGGTAACTTAAATGCAACATTTAAATGGTTACTTAAGGCAAAAATTAAAGTAGTGTGGTTGGTCGGTGTGGATGGATGGATAGGTGTATAATGTGAACTTCTAGAAACCCAAAGGTTGAAAGTTTGAATATCTTCACGGACAACTTTAGCTATTTAGCTACTTTTCAACTACTTAGATTACACATTTTTAGCTACTTTGAAACTACTTAACCCTAGCCTTAACCCTTTTGGCTAATCCTTCCCCTTTAATCTAACTCCTAAACTTAACCCTAACCATGACCCCTAACCTAGCTATTGTTAGCCAGCTAGCTATGTTAGCCACTGCTCTGAGACCAGTTTGCAGCTACACAAGTAAATGATCATGTATTACAACAATCCATATGCAGTCATACTGTTTTCTATAATAGCCTGTGCATTTAAGACACGACAGGGTCTTAAGCAATCAAATCTAGTAACCAGGTTTCTGGGTTTCAACAACATTATTTCCATAAAGAGAGATAACTAAGATGCATGTTAAATGTGTTACTGTTCTAGAGCAGCCCAATCTGTTACACTGTTACATCAGCTACAACGTAATCAAAACCAATATGAGCATGCTTGCAGTGTAAAACCATGGGTATATATAAACCCATCTGAGTATTTTTGCAGTGTAAAAAACAATGCATTTTCACTGCAGACCAGGTTACCAGGATGGATTAAATAGGGCCTCTAGAGTAAGTTATATAAGCAAGGTATATACTATATAATCACAAAAAAAGAACCAAATGGTACCAAAATATCCTGAATTTCACTGTGCCACATATTCTGGCTGCAGTCTCTAGGAATGGATTAGGGTGAGAGGTTTGCATAGCACTCGTGTTGACAGACAGTCTCAGACATACTTCCACTTTAACACTTGGTAGCAAGTATGAAATGTGATTGCCAGCCGTCATCCTAAATCTGAGAGAAGACATTTTGGAGAGAGAGAGAGTCATTGTTGCTTCAAGTCATTGTATATTTATCTGCCAAAGATC
The DNA here is from genome assembly GCF_018296145.1 of Oncorhynchus tshawytscha. NCBI lineage: Eukaryota > Metazoa > Chordata > Actinopteri > Salmoniformes > Salmonidae > Oncorhynchus > Oncorhynchus tshawytscha. The sequence continues at coordinate 6,498,957 of NC_056435.1, forward strand.
CTGGAAGAACTTGTGCTCAGACCATATTCAGAGTAGAGACGCCCATACTTGTACAATTGTAATACTTGTCATTAATACATTTTACTGTATATGATGAATAAAACCACAGTACTATTACTTAAAGCAGCAATCATCAGAGGAAACAATAACAAAGTGAACTCCACGTCACTGTTTAGGTAAAAAGCTGAGGGATTGGGCTGGAGAAATCTAACCACTCTCAAATTCATAGACAGAGCTACGGACTGACCATCCATGATATCAAAATTATAGTTTTAACCATGCTTTGTTGGTATATGGTGGTTGTTTACATGTACTGTGTTCTCAAGCATTGGAGTAAAATAAGCTTATATTTTGGGTTCTGATGCAGTATGAAAGTTGAATTAAGCTCATGAGGCATTTATAAGTTGTATTATTCATGAATGGGTACAAATCCTTATTATTATGTATTTATTGATGTCGCAACTGCAGATTGCCCCTTTAGATCGTTCTATTTGACTCTACACTGCAATAACTGCTAAGTAATAACTTAAGCTACAGTATATAAAGCCACATTTAATAAATGCATACAGGTACATGCTATGCTGATATTAGCATTTATGAATCTGTTATACTTAACATTGGGTAATCAATTGTTTTAAAATATTTAGAGTAGTCCCATCAAAGACACTTCATAGCTTATTGGCATTATAATTTCTTATTCACCCAACTAATCATATTGAGCCCTTTCTGCAATATTAGATCATCTCCCAGCATCGGGACTGAGCTACTATATCATTGCAATCACGTTGGAGATCTCAATTTCATGAGATAGATTTTTTGTATTTTTCCAAAACTTAGCACCACTGTCTCCCTAGACACCTCACACATTTATAATATCTTCCTATTGGCACCCTTACCATGCAAAGAGCTGAGAATTTTTCAGGCTATAAATGTGGTCCTAATTTCTTGTAGTTAACAGAATTAACATTATATTAGATGTACTATAATGCTTTACATTGATAGATGGTGTGGTAAACAGAGAATCCATAAGATGTTGCACCCATACAATTTCAAAAGACAGGATAAAAAATAAATCTGATTCCTTGCAAAATTGCTTGGCATTGTGTGCCTTTTGCATCCATCGGATGTCCAAAAAAATCATTTTTGCAACATCAATGTATGAAACAGTTTCATAGCTTGTAGGTATACTCTCTTCGAAATTCTACCGAGAATACTTTTATCTTTTAAGGGTTCTTCCTTGAACCCTCTATGTAGGGTCACACCAGCTTTATTAGCCTTTAGAATTAAATCCTTTATGACAATACATAACATACATCATAATGTGTATGTTTTGGGGCCCAGTTATACCCTAACACTATCAAGACACAAGGCGAGACCCAGATTCAGACACAGGAGGCAGATGTTTGGAGTCTTACAATGTTTAATAATCCAAAGGGATAGGCAAGAGAATGGCCATGGACAGGCAAAAAGGTGTAAACCAGATCAGAGTCCAGGAAGTCAAGGCAGGCAGAACGGTCAGGCAGGCGGGTACAGAGTCCAGAAACAGGCAAGGGTCAAAACCAGGAGGACTAGAAAAGGGAGAATAGTAAAAAGGAGTACGGTAAAAACACGCTGGTTGACTAAACATACAAGACGAACTGGCACAGAGAGACAGGAAACATACACTGGGGAAAATAAGCGACACATGAGGGCGTGACAAACACAGTGGTGTTAGCAAACTCCTGGTTTACAGGCCACATCAGGCCTGCAAGGCAAATTATGCTGGTTTGGAAAGTGATGTGTAAGTCCTATTGGAATCCAGCCAGAGTGAGGATATCCAACAATAAGAAGCTTTAATCACCGTAACATGCATTCAGAATGACTGCCACGGTAGGGAAGATTGAGAAATGAAAGTAGCTAAATCATCTAAACTGGAACAACAATCTTAGTAATGGGTGCAATAATTCCAAATCTAAACAGATTGTATTAGATTTTGAAAAATGTACAGCATATTATTTATCTGGAACAACTATCTCAGTAACGTGTGCAATAAGTCCAACTACTAACAGATTGGGAAAAATGTATGTTATTTATCTTTGTGTAGCATAGCATTAATCAACTAATCAATGTAAATGCAAAAACACAGATATTAAAACAATTTATTCTAAAAATCAACGTACAATAAAGCATGTTGGGAAATATGATAATGATGGGCATGGTTTTGAGAGTTTTACTCTAAACAGAGTAAAGAGTACAATCACACTCAACTCTGGTCATTAACATCAACACTGATGTTACTTTACATCACTGAGTGTTAAGTTAATTTAACTCCTGAACTAGAAATATTACACTGCAAAATCAAGACTAGGTAAAACTGGCCAATACACTGCTTTTTCACTCTTTCCCCCCAACTATTCTTCTTCTCTCCGCTCAATAAAACTTACAGAAAATACTAATTTGAAAGACAGAAATCATGGCAAAGATTTCAACAATGTCAGCACTGTATACATTTGAAGTCGGAAGTTTACATACACTTAGGTTGGAGTCATTAAAACTCGTTTTTCAGCTACTTCACAAATTTTTTGTTAACAAATTATAGTTTTGGCAAGTCGGTTAGAACATCTACTTTGTGCATGACACAAGTAATTTTTCCAACAATTGTTTACAGACAGCTTATTTCACTTATAATTCACTGTATCACAATTCCAGTTCGTCAGAAGTTCACATACACTATGTTGACTGTGCCTTTAAACAGCTTGGGAAATTCCAGAAAATGATGTCATGGCTATAGAAGCTTCTGATAGGCTAACTGACATAATTTGAGTCAATTGGAGGTGTACCTGTGGATGTATTTCAAAGCCTATCTTCAAGCTCAGTGCCTCTTTGCCTGACATCATGGGAAAATCTAAAGAAATCAGCCAAGACCTCAGAAAAAAATGTGTAGACCTCCACAAGCAATTTCCAAATGCCTGAAGGTACCCCGTTCATCTGTACAAACAATAGTACGCAAGTTTAAACAACATGGGAACACGCAGCCGTCATACCACTCAGGAAGGTGACGCATTCTGTCTCCTAGAGATGAAGGAACTTTGGAGCGAAAAGTGCAAATCAACCTTTTGAAGATGCTGGAGGAAACAGGTACAAAACAATCTATATCCACAGTAAAACAAGACCTATATCAACTTAACTTGAAAGGATGCTGAGCAAGGAAGAAGCCACTGCTCCAAAATCGCCATAAAAAAGCCAGACTACGGTTTGCAACTGCACATGGGGACAAAGATCTTACTTTTTGGAGCAATGTCCTCTGGTCTGATAACACAAGAAAAAAACTGTTTGGCCATAATGACCATCATTATGTTTGGAGGAAAAAGGGGGAGGCTTGCAAGCCGAAGAACACCATCCCAACTGTAAAGCATGGGGGTGGCAGCATCATGTTGTGGGGGTACTTTGCTGCAGGAGAGACTGGTGAACTTCACAAAATAGATGGCATCATTAGAAAGGAAAATTATGTGGATATATTGAAGCAACATCTCAAGACATCAGTCAGGAAGTTAAAGCTTGGTCACAAATCGGTCTTCCAAATGAACAATGACCCCATGCATACTTCCACAATTGTGGCAAAATGACTTAAGGACAACAAAGTCAAGATATTGGAATGGCCATCACAAAGCCCTGACCTCAATCCTATGACCACAGTCAAGAACTGGAAAAGCATGTGCGAGTAAGGAGGCCTACAAACCTGACTCAGTTACACCAGCTCTGTCAGGAGAAATTGGACAAAATTCACCCAACTTATTGGGGGAAGCTTGTGGAAGGCTACCCAAAACGTTTGACCCAAGTGAAACATTTTAAAGGCAATGCTACCAAATACTAATTGAGTGTATGTAAACTTCTGACCCATTGGGAATCTAATGAAATAAATTACAGCTGAAATAAATAATAATTTTAAATTTTTATGAGGATTAAATGTCAAGAATTGTGAAACTGAGTTTAAATGTACATGGCTAAGGTGTATGTAAACTTCCGACTTCAACTGTATGTACAATTAAGGAAATCGTTGCACAACTCACATAATCCAATATAGGTCCAATATTGGATAGATTATTTTTTCAATTTGAGCCTAAAATGACATACCCTAATCTAAAACACTCACACCAATTTTTACTTTTCAGATTACTCTCATTCCTGATGTTAGTTTAAATACTGAGATAATTAGTCACGCTCACGCACTGTTGAAAAGAAAGAAAACAATAGAACGAAAAAATATTCAGATTCAGAAAGTTTCTATGTAGAACCCTTCTTGCCTGCCAAATAAATCCTTCTCGCCTTCCAAAAAAATCATCAAAGAACCCTTTCTTTCAAAAACGGCTGTTAGGATGAAAAAGGTTCTAGGTAGAACTCTGCCTTACAAAGAACCTTCTTCTTCCAAAAAGGGTTCTTCAGATCAAAACGATTCTTGGTAGAACCTTATCCCTCCGCAAAGAACCCTTTTGGAAACCTTTTCGCTAGGAGTGTAGGTCTAATACTATGCTCTCTCAAACACCATATGTCCATGATGCTCCACCCAATGGGAAGAGACACTAGCAATAAACTAGTGATCTCCAATAACCCACCCAGGACATGGACAACAAAGGGCGATGACGATAGCATAGTCCACTTTCTGTCATCTGATCACATGGAACACTCACCTGGGGAGAGAAGCAACAACTCAAGAACCCATTTGCAACTTGCTAGTCAGAGCACTTCATCGGCATGTGGATTCCTTAGGACTGGAGGACGTTTGCTGACGCATATACTGTAGCATACAACTAATGGGAGGAAAGCACAAGGTTAAGCTGACGTAGGTGCTGCACCGGGCCTGTTGAGAGATCCTGCACAAGTTCCATTTTAAACAAGCACACACACACAGTGCCAACACTGCCTTCTCTATTTTCCAAATGGGTGCAAACTGTCACACGATTCATTCCACGGAGGAGGAGAGTGCCACTGTTTTTTTCTTTCCTTGTTATTGTCCTTTCACAATGACTTACTCAGACTTCAACATTTAGTATGTTTACATCAAATTAATCATTAAAACTGATTAAACAGATTATGGCCGAGTACGGCTTTAGTTAGTTCATAATTGAAGTAAGAATATGCTGATTAAAACACTTGGATTAAAACACTTAAGAATTATTAGGACATGTAAACACCTTAATCGGAGTTCCAGTGGTTTATTTGAACTGTGGAGGTGCTAGCACCAGCAGCACGAGCCTCCCTCTTTTGTGCGAGTGGAGAGAGTTCGGAGAAAAAAAAATTGCATACAAACTTTACATGTCTGAACATGTCCGAGCTTCCCAAAAATTACATGGTTGCTCTGGCCGAACAATTAATTTGATTGGCGATATACCATCATATATCAAAGTCCCATTAGGTAGCCTGATTTCAGGATTATTAGGGAACTAGGAGCATGTAAATGTTTTATTGAACTATATGAATCTGAGTATTCACAATAATCCTATTATCGTGTGGATTTAAACGTAGCCATTGTACAGTGGCTTGAGAAAGCATTCACCCCCTTGGCATTTTTCCTATTTTGTTGCCTTACAACCTGGAATTAAAATAGATTTTATGGGGGTTTGTATCACTTTGAAGATACAAAATATTTTTTATCGTGAAACAACATGAAATATGACAAAAGAAACAGAAAACTTGAGCGTGCATAACTATTTACCCCCCCTGCTGGAAGTTGAACCTCCGTCCCAGTCTCAAATCTCTGGAAGACAAACAGGTTTCCCTCAAGAATATATCTGTATATAGCGTTCTATCATTCCTTCAATTCTGACCAGTTTCCTAGTCCCTGCCAATGAAAAACATCCCCACAGCATGATGCTGCCACCACCATGCTTCACTGTGGGGATGGTGTTCTCGGGGTGATGCGAGGTGTTGGGTTTGCGCCAGACATAGCATTTTCCTTAATGGACAAAAATATCAATTTTAGTCTCATCTGACCAGAGTACATTCTGCCACATGTTTGGGAATGTCCCACATACCTTTTGGCAAACACCAAACACTTTTTTTTTCTTCACAAATTTGATTATTTTTTCCTTTAAGCAATGGCTTTTTTATGGCCACTCTTCCGTAAAGCCCAGCTCTTTGGAGTATACGGCTTAAAGTGGTTCTATGGACAGATACTCCAATCTCCGCTGTGGAGCTTTGCAGCTCCTTCAGGGTTATCTTTGGTTTCTTTGTTGCCGCTGATTAATGACCTCCTTGCCTGGTCTGTGAGTTCTGGTGGGCGGCCTTCTCTTGGCAGGTTTTTTGTGGTGCCACATTCTTTAAAAAAATATATAATGGATTTAATGGCTCTCCGCGGGATGTTCATAGTTTCAGATTTTTTTTTATAACCCACTCTGATCTGTACTTCTCCACAACTTTGTCCCTGACCTGTTTGGAGAGCTCCTTGGTCTTCATGGTGCCACTTTAAACAATGCCACTTTATATAATGTTTACATACCCTACATTACTCATCTCATATGTATATACTGTACTCTATACCATCTACTGCATCTTACCTATGCCGTTCAGCCATCCCTCATTCATATATTTTTATGTACATATTATTTTTCATTCTTTTACACTTGTGTGTATAAAGTAGTTGTTGTGAAATTGTTAGGTTAGATTACTTGTTATATATTACTGCATGGTTGGAACTAGAAGCACAAGCATTTCGCTACACTCGCATTAACATCTGCTAACCATGTGTATGTGACAAATAAAATGTGATTTGATTTGATTTGCTTGGTGGTGCCCCTTGCTTAGTGGTATTGCAGACTCTGGGGCCTTTCAGAGCAGGTGTACATTTACTGAGATCATGTGACAGATCATGTGACACTTAGATTGCACACAGGTGGACATTATTTAAGTAATTATGTGACCTCTGAAAGTAATTGGTTGCACCAGATCTTATTTAGGGGCTTCATAGCAAAGGGGGTGAATACATATGCACGCATCACTTTTCCATTTAATTTTGGGGGGAATTCTCTGTAACAAGTTATTTTTTTCCATTTCACTTCACCAATTTGGACTGTTTTCTGTATGTCCATTACATGAAATCCAAGTAAAAATCCATTTAAATTACATGTTGTAATGCAACAAAATTGAAAAAACTTCAAGGGGGATGAATACTTTTGAATAATACCTCCATTTAACAAATCTCAAACTAGCCTGCATTTTTTTTTTTTTAAATCAAATGTATTTGTTTCAAAAACATTTAAATACTGTATTCCAGAGTCAATTCCAGAGTCTCATAAAAATGGGAAATTCATGTACGACCTCCCACCATTTCATCAGGTCAATCTCCTAGCACCTAGTCTAATTCTTTTATCAGGCCTGTTTCTGAATTATGCTCCTTTATGTGTATGAAAGACAGAGATTGAGAAATGGGGACAACAGAGAATAAAACATCACATGGGTGGAATTTTACAGTAAATCAGACTCCAATTAAAGACTATCTACACACAGCACAGGCACATACCCGCACAAACACCCTGATGAGGAAACACACTCAGAAAAACACACACAGAAGTACACAAAAACACACACATCCTTATGACACACGCAACTCCCTTATGCCAGTTCCTCAGTATGGTCTAAGAATTCTAATCTTGGCAAGGACAATAGGCTATTTCTACCCATACATAGCAGCAAAATATGCAATTTCATTTTTAAAGTCCATCCCTGTGATTGTAAACAATCTCCATATTATGGTCATGAGTCTTGCATGAAATCACATTGTCACATATTGAGCTTGTGCTAAAATCCAACTTCAATACACAGTTATGTGTGTGCGTGCGTGTGTACATGTTCACGTGTATGTGTGAGACTGTGACCGTGTGTGTGTGTGTGATCCTGCATGGTTTCAAGGAAAATAAATGACAGCCTATCCAGTCAGCACACCAAACAAAATAAACCGTAATCCATTGCCACATTGACATCAATTTAGCAGCACCTTCTCGCATATCTACGGCTGTCAACAGCTCTCAAGTCAACTAACAATATCACCCAGTACAGCCGTAACATTCGAGACAAAATAACTGTGACTACAGTATGCTGCATCATTGGGTGTACCATTTATGCATTCCTTTCCTCCCACTCAGAGACAATGACGCACAGAGCTAGGGCAAGGGCTACAGTTAAATGACTTGACACACTCAAGGAAGCAATACATCAACCTGTTGTTTTTTTGGCCAGACATCACGAGGCTGGGGAGTCAGTAATGCTATGGTTGCCATTTATCAAACAACAGGGTCGCTGCAGCTTCTGATCAACGGCTGCAGCACTATAACCAAACGGACAAAACGCGAGCCTAATAAGCACAACCGGGCGACCCAGTGGGAGCATGCTTGGAAACAGGGAGACAGGAAAGAGGCACTGACACACACACACACACACACACACACAAACATACACCGTCGCTGACATTCTACGCACATACACGACTCTCTCCACCTCCCTCCCGAACACACAAACACTGTCACTGAGATTCTATGCACATACACAACTCTCACAGTCTCTCCAACATACACACACAAGGTTATGCGATGACAGACAAAAATAGCATCCATTTTAAAAACTGTTGTTGCAGTTTGTTAGTAATCCAGGGCCCTCGCTGGTTTTCTGTACACACTTTTCACCATCTAACAGAATAGATTTTTTTCATACGGCACATTTGATTTGATTTGTTTTTATCCCTGCAGAGAGGAACAGTCACTAGGTCATATTTAACAGGAAGTTGTACGCACAGTAGCTCAGCTCAACCTCTCAGTACCACAGGAATGTGGAGTATACATACATGCTTTTATTACTGTCCTTTTCCAGTATACTGTTATAACATATTTCATTACCATATTATACTACTTTTCATGTAGCCCGGGAAAACAATAGATTGGGGAGACGGGTGAATTAACATTAGACAACATCCCTTAGGAATCTTTACCACAGGTACTTGAGAAATAGGCTGCTTTGTTAATCAAATCACACTAATATTCTCTAAACTGCAATATGTTGAAGGTCAAAATGCCAAATGGAAATTATGCTTTACCCTTGCTTTGAATAATAAGTTATAGTTTCTTTCTGGATGCCCATGAAAACCATTGAAAGGTTACAAACCAGGTTAAAAACACATTTTCTCGCATTGTGAGCCTGTTTGCAAAATGTGAAATAGTATCAGACATATTGACTCAAATAATACAATAAACAAAACATTCATTAAAACCGGTGAGAATAACACACACACAAAAAAACGTTGATCTGTAATTACAGAGGTGAGGGACAAGGAATCTTAATGTGTTGATGAACATTGGAGCGCTTTTACATGCCTGGAGGAATTCCATTAACTATCATGATTAAAGCAATCATCAGACTCATTGGTGCCTGTCAGATCTCATCTCTGCCTTCTCAATTACCCAAATCTCCTTGAACTCAATTGCTCACATCATCATGACGCTGTGGCAGAGCGTCCTCCTCACATGTCCTCTCGGCCCTGCACTGCAGCACACCAGGTTTACAGCAGAGATGTTCCCTCCTTTGGCCCCTCCAAATGAGCTAAGTGAAATAATCCAGGGAGGCGAATTAAACCATTCTGCCCTTCCACATGGAGCCCCACAGAGGACCCCTATTGGCTTATTAAAAGCATTATTTGTCAGGTTAGAGGGTTCTCATGGCAACCTCCTGCAGTGGGACATGGCTAATTCATGCATCCATTAGCCAGGAGTCGTCTACCCTGCTCAGGGTCATGGCAACATTGGGGCTGGCTTCTGGCTTGAAAATAGGAGCATGAACCCCCCCACCACCAGGTTCACTCAACAGATGAGATGGGTAGATTATGAAATCACAAAGAAGCACATGTCAGTGTAGACACACAATTGTGTACATAAGCACAAACATCGAACACACATCCCTATACTAACGCCATATTATGATTCACACCTGAAATCATTTATTTTCCCAAGCAAGGATTTCTATGGTCACTGCAGTTGTTTACCAAGGTGAAACACAAATACCAGGAAATGAAACTGCAGCACAGCAGTAAACCAGCTAGGTCAGATTCTCAGTATTGGCTAATAACACACGCACAACAACATGCAGCTTTTGGCTGAGGGTGCTGGAAGTGAAATGTTTAGATTTTGTGTCACTTCCCAAATGAGTTACACTGGCACATAATTTACCCCAAAACTGTCAACAGCCTAGGTTACATCGTTTCAGCCCATGACAGGATCGGGCCTCCATCGTTAGCCTGTGGACACTTGGCTATGATTCACCTCCTGTGACGGCTATGACATATCGACAGATACACTGAGTTTCGGGCCCTTCTGTTCTCTAAAATGCTGCTTTCATTTTGGGCCGCTATAAAAAGGCTCACGTGCACCCCTTCTGGAATAGGGCCCTGGAGGCTTGAAAGGAACACTTTCATATGTATTTTTTGGTGCCTGTGATGTAATGTGTTTTTAACCCTATCAGAAGATGATCTGCACAATTGTTGATGTTTGCAATTGGAACCACCGTGATTATGAGGACTCCCTCACGGGATCTTTGATTGAAGCATATTGATCAAAATCCGATTGAAACACATACTTCTCTTGACTGGTACATGTTACGTGCATCTGCCTCCGTGAATTATCTAATGATAGCCTTTCATATTCCCCACAACAACATAGATGAACCTGACATCATATTTATTGATGACATTAACATATTTTGGTCAATATAGTGCAATAAGTGCAAAGCAATTAAAACGAATGAAATTGATGAGGGAAAGAGAATTGCGAATGCTTGTATAAAAATAGGTGTTACATTAAAATATCAGTATTACACAACATAATTATTATTTCAATTATTATTCATGAATTTGATAACATATCAAGAATACATATTAAGAATGAATGCACGTATTCATTTTTAATAGTAATCATCCTAATGATAGCTGTTTAAAGGCCCACTTGCCTTCCAACTCCAAAAAGTGCAGAAAGCATACAAAGACAACTTCTTTTCTTCTTTAAATGACGCAGTCTTTCTTTAACATTGGGGGTGTGCCACCATTAAAAAAAAAGCCACTTTTACAATGCGAGCTACAGTAAATGATATGGAACTTACAAACATAAACGTTTACAGAGGATCATGGAATTATGACACAGGTAATATTGATGAAGAATCAAAATGTTTGAAAATACATGGCAGAGTACTCCAATAAATACTTACTTTACAGACTAAAGCAGAGAATTGTCCTGCGCAGTTTGATGGAGACACTGCCGTACAGTGTTTTTTCATCAGATGGTGATTTATAAACATTTTTGTGATTCACAATATATGTATGGTTATATTCCTGAAAATGTAGTTGCGTAAGTTGACCTGTACACTTACATGTATGTGTATTCAATCTTCACCATATAAAAATAGATTCTGAATCACCAGTTAAGTAGAACAACTTGTGTATTCGTCCAGTTGGGTTCAGAGAGACTTTCAGTTCCTGCAATGTCATGTAATTAAGAAATAAGAATAATAGAGTTTGGCACACCCCGTTTAATGCTTATTTTGTTGATGTGTCGTGCCAAGGCACCCTCAATATTGAGCCAGTGGGTTTAAGGGGGGAAATCCTTCATATATGGACAAATCTGATGCTCAAAACTGACTGAAAGTGGTCTGTTTCTCAAGAACTTCGAGGTAGTCCGGCTCGACTTGAAGTTTCGCTTTTAGTTCCAAATATTCATTTCTGTTGGGCTCCACGTAAACAGTACTCGGCGCTGTGCCATAAAGCACTGTTTCTCGTATCCTCTCTGGGTGTAAGAACTGGCGTCTAACATCAAAGTTTGGGTTGTACGTGTACGAGACAGGGCCAGTGTACTTGTATTCTAGACTGTTACCGGAGGGGGATTGGTTGTCCGCCTCTATGATGCCCCTGAAGAAGTGCTCAGCATTCTCTGCAGGGGAGGGGTCCTCGCGAGGCTCAATAGTGCTCACGCTATAAGTGGGACTTCTCATGTTGCTGTTCCTCTCCTCATCCACATCGCTCCTATAAGTCACCTTCAATTCATGGAGGTCGCGGTAATCCTCAACTGTGTTGCCTTCCCTGGACCTGTAAATGGGATTTTTGCACATGTGGCCCATAGGGTGAGGGATGTACTCATACACGTGTCCGGCGGGGGCTTTGACTTTGGGGACGGTTCGGTTATTACTGTAAAGGCTGTACTGCAAGTTAAACGAGCTCACGTCAGAGTTGTTGGTGCTGGTGCGGTCGCTCTGGGACTTTTTACGCTTTTTCACCACGACAACAAACAGCCCCGCCGCCACAAAAACGGACATGATGAACACGAGCAGCAGGCTGAGGATGAGGACAGAGAGAGGGACGACGCTGCTAGTGGGGTTAGATCTCTGGTAGGTCTCTGTGGTGGTGGCTCTGTCCGGCAGAGGCTCGTCAGAGGGGGGCGCTGTTGAGACGACTACGTCAGAGTAATCTGGACACAGCTGTTCAGACTGAATGGAACGCATATCAATCCCGCTGTGACGTTTGGGTGTCTCGCATTTAACCTCATTAACAACGGTGCCAGCACTGAGCTGCTCGAGCCATATCTTCATGCCGACGACGTCACACGAGCAATCCCACGGGTTCTCAATCAGATCTATCTGCAACAGCAATTTTAACTGATCTAACACACCGCTCACAGGCAGGTTTTGGAAGTGGTTACTGCGGAGATTAAGTCTAGAGAGGGACAGCCCAGTAAAGATTCCCGCTGGTAAGGTTTTCAGAAGGTTATTGTTGAGGAAAAGCAGCTGAAGGTTTGGCACAAACCGGAACGTGCCCCCTACAATCTCACGGATTTTGTTGTATTCTAAGTAGAGATACTGCAAACTCTGCAGGCCAAAAAACATCTCTGCTGTAAGCCTGTCGATTAGATTACCATTTAAATACAGCCTACGCAGGTTGGTTAAATCCCCAAAAGCTCTGTCTTGTATGAGGGATATCCTATTGTTTCCTAGGTGAAGCAAATCCAATCCGGTAGCCTCCAAGAAATCAGATCTGCGTACCACAGGAATGTAATTCCCCGTGAGATACATTTTTTTGGGATTGTATGGCTTGGGCTTCAGGTCAGATATGTTCTCAATCTTTCTCTCCTGGCAGTTGACGTTTAGTCCAAGATCAGCAATCTGCAGATTACATGTACAGGTGGTGGGACAGTCCAAAGGCACAGGAGATTTGGTCTGATAAGCAATGATGGGGCCATAGTTGTAAGGGTTAGCTGGAATCCGGGAGGTGGGCTTTGACCTGGTTCGGTTTGATTGACGGGTGCCCTTGGTAGGCCTTGACGATGCCTTGAAAGCATTTGACGAGGTGGCTGAGGCTGTCACCGAAGCTGGCGTGGTTTGGAAATATCCATTGGTGCTGAGTGGGGGAGGGGGGCGCATTTCATATTCAGAGATTGCTCGGCGGGGGCACAGCTCCTGTTTGGAGACCTCGTCCAGGTCTCTGCCATGCAGTCTGAACGGTGTCTCACATACCACCTCCCCCACCAAAGCTGTGTACGATATGCTCTCCAGCCAAGCTTTCAGGGCAATGAGCTCACATGAGCAATTCCACGGGTTCTCCTCAAGTTGTAATTCCACCACTTTGTCCATGTGCTCCAGGAGCCCAATGTAAGGAAACATTTTCAACCGGTTGCCCCTGAGGTCCAGATGTGTCAAGGGAACATTCCGGAAAATGTTGGTAGGCAGAGCAGAGAGCAAATTGTCATTCAAAATGAGAACTGTGAGCTGATGCAGTTTACTCAGGGCATTAGGCTCTATATTGGTGATGTAATTGTAATCAATCTGAAGGTATTCCAAACTCTCCAGGCCGACAAACGTATCATCCCTTAGGACGTCTATCTTGTTGTTGTTCAAGTGCAATCTCTTTAATCCCTGGAGTCCGTTGAAAGCACCCGTTTCCACTTCATCGATAGCATTGTTGCCTAAATGCAATATGGTCGCCCCAGTGTAGTTGATGAAGTCGTTGAGGGACAGTTTCTTTAAGAGGTTCCCTGTCAGCAGAAGGTGGTACATTGAAAAATGCACCGGGCTTATTTCTGTCAGTCGGATGATCCCTCTATTCTCACAGCTTACCGTCAGTATCCCTTCCTTCTCTTCGCATGTACATAGATTCCTACAGATCTCCCCGTAATTGTCGTACATCTCGACCAGACTCAGAGATGCTGCGATCAGGAGGATTATTTTCAGTATCCAGATATGCATTTTCGAGGGAGAAGGTGCCCCAGCTCACTGAAGTATGGTGCCGGTATGGGGTGTCATCTAGAAGAGAAAGGCAGGCATTGTCTGTTTAATGAACATCTTGTGTTAAGTGGAACATCCCTGCATGCAGTGGTTACAAGGAGCTATGCACTTGTGGATAGAGACATAATACACTTGGTAAAGCATTTTAGGTAACTAATTGCATATACATGTTTGGAGTTTTACACGCATAAGAAAGAGCAGATATCTGGCAAGACACAATATGGTTATTCCATAAACATTTGTTGCAGCTAAAATGCCACATTCAGTACAGTTCCATTATTATGTATTCAGCTACAGCATCATATCTCAACATGGTATAGACAACCGAAAATGAAATAAATCTCCATGCGATATATTGATGACATGCAGTGCATGTTGGTGAATGTCATGGAAAAGAGTACAGCCTATGCATGTGTTTCTTTGAAAATAGAGCAAGCAGTTTGATTATAGTCGCCTTTAGGTTGGTGATGTGCGATTTTGAAATCTATCGATGCATTCAAATGGCTTGCAAACTAAACCCACTAGCCATCTGCGGCATTTATACAGAATCCATTGCCATTTCAAATTCTATTCCCCGAAGATTCCAGCAAAGAGTTAATCTTGAGACAATGTTCACATTTAATCGATGCCACCCAGTATTAAAATATATATTTTATAAATCGAATGGAACAAAATTCCGTTGTTAAGTTAAGAATTCATGATATATTTTAAAAAATATGATACGAGCAATCCTATGGAATGACCAATGTCCTACTCACCCTGCAGATCCCGACGATTTGCGAATAGTATAGAAACCGCCGGGTATCAATCATTATCATCAGATATCCGGAGATATCTTGTTAATAAATGATAAATAGGCTAGTCGTGGTCATTGTGGAAGGTGTTCATCCTCAAGCCTGCATGCGTTAGAAATACTGATTGTTACATAGGGACAGTCACAGCCCTTCATCCCTCGGGCGAAAAAAAGAGACCCAAGTTGATTAAAAGCAAAAACGGATTTGCAAGCATTGCTGAATGTCATGCACAATTTACATCATGATGTGGAATAAATAATACTATAATAAACGTTTTATTTCGCATCCGGTATATGTTGAAGTTGAAGAATCCCTTAATTCTTGTTCAAATCATCTCTCTCTCCCTTTCTCTCGCCCCCACCCCCTCCCTCACAAACGCGCGCACCACTCACACAATCACACACACACACACACACACACAAGTTCTATCTGTGACAAAATCGAGAAAATAGAAAAAGCTATCGGCCTGGAGGTCCGCTTTTGTGGGTGTAGTCATCCTAATATGATCATAGAGTTTATGGTAGGCTAATAGGCTATGTTTTACGAAAGGAC
Organism: Oncorhynchus tshawytscha; assembly: GCF_018296145.1. Lineage (NCBI taxonomy): Eukaryota > Metazoa > Chordata > Actinopteri > Salmoniformes > Salmonidae > Oncorhynchus > Oncorhynchus tshawytscha. The sequence continues at coordinate 6,514,583 of NC_056435.1, forward strand.
ATTTGATTCATACTGATTAAGAATGTATTGCATTCCAAATTTAGTTAGTCTGTAGCCTATGTAGGCCACTTACCACTAATTAATTCAATCAAAACAGGCCTACACTGAACGAATATGAGGCATTGCAATGATTTCATGAATTGCGCATTCATACATCACCTTGAAGGACACTGAGTAGCCCCCCAAAAAGTTATGCAATGTAAATGTTAATGTATTATATCTACCAGTAAACGCGGATGTATATTGTTGGCACTTTAATCAAATGCACCCGTTTCATCGTTTATAATTTAGATTCAACCAACTTGAATACAGCTGTAAGAGCTGTATGATAAATCATTTTCTGGACCATGGACAGCTCCCCAACTCAATAATTAGCTTCCTTGAAATGAGCAAATACAGCCGTGTATCTCAGACAGAAAATCCGCTGTCCTTACCATGTTGAACCTTGTCAATGCGAAAGCATTCCAACTACCTTCCGCTGTTTACCATCCTGTCCTATGGTGATGTGGAATCTGTGATTTTCTTTCCTTTTTCCCCGCTGTAAAATCCTCAAAGTAGAGCCACGGCGGTCTTTAGCTCCAAATACCTGGCAATGAATTGCACAAACTGTCTCATTCACGCCTGCAACGTGACGATCAGCGCGACAAAAAAGCGGGTTCTTGTATTTCTCACAGCGAATCTTGGTCTCTCATTGTGGAATGGAATCAAAGAAAAGTAATAATTTCATATGGGAAAAGTGTAATAAACTGAACTGCAAAACATCAGATACATCCATTTCAACCGAGATCTCTCTCTGTAGCATGCGCGCCGGGGAATCGGTGGAAAGGCACGAATCCCTTTGTATCTTGTGAGTGGTACGGCTTGTATTGCGTTGTGAATAGATCTACCCAAGATCCTTATTTTTCTCCTCAGCGTTGACCGCACAATTTGACTGAATATGTATGCGCATCTTAGATAGTTGACTTTAATTCAACATTGTCTGACGAAATAATATGATGTCCTTCCTATGTCTCTGCGCAATCAATTATGCGTTTTTTGTACTGCCAATGTTTCAACTGGTGGAACGTGGATCAAGGTTGGCGCAGCATACACAATATGTAAAGTCTATATTAATTTCCATTCGTTGGAGGCTGAAATAATCCTGGAATATGCATGAATGTCCTCACCCCTAATGTATATAACGAGCAAAACATGCATGTTGTCAATATTTAGATGCTATTTGTGGTAGTACCTCATGGGGGGGTCGTGAGAGGGAGGAAGACCTATAGAGGGCAGTACAATGCGATTGAACATACTTTTTGACGGTGTACTTGTACACATTGCCAGGCAATAAGGCAGTATTTACACAGGCTAAAAAAGATCAGAAATGGGCTGCCAGTGAGAAAACGCTGTGACAACATGGCAACAGGTGTTGTTCATGTGGCATGTTACGGTCAGTGTGTGGGTAGAGTCCGAGCCTGGCCTGAGGATGGATGTGTGTGTGTGTGTGTGTGTGTGTGTGTGTGTGTGTGTGTGTGTGTGTGTGTGTGTGACCTTGTGTGTCAGTGTGAAAACGGAATCGACGGAGGTATTGGGGATGCAACCTTCCACACGACTGTGTGCCTGCTGTGTGCATGCAGAATAAAATAATGGGCACCCATATGATTTGGGTAAGTGTTTCAATACATGGCAATTTACTGTATATACAGGTAATCTGTGCACACAATTCTAAATTGCATGTATTTTCTAAATTAATTCAACAATTATAATTATAACAACCAAAACATTTGGGGCTGATTTCCAAGACTAGGCTAAATCTGGGTCTGGTAAACTGGGGTTTTCCATTACAGCACCATTGGTTTGCCAGTGATCATATTTACGTTAGCGCTATTGTATTTGGGGGGTTACTGTGTTTCCAGTTAGCTAGGGCTGTCACTGAAGACTTGATACAGAGGACATAACATTGAGGACTTGTGTAGAGCAGAATGAACAACATCTGCATCATCAAGACAGTTGCTTTGTGAGAAGGTGTTAACCGTAGATGGTGTTAACCCATGTTCACAGTTATCCATTGCTATGTAAATGCAAGCTGAAAAGTACCAATGGCCTGGACTTGGCCACAAGTTAGGGCAGGTTCACAGATGCCATGGTGCAGTGAGACACTGGGGCCAGGCCGTGGAGGTGGCAACACAAAAGTCTGAGCCTTTTTGGTAAAACACTGGGGTAAATCCTTAGTGGAAATAAGCCATTAGAGTCTGAACTGTTTGAATTCATAAACGTTTTGCCTGGTGCCTATTCAACAGTCATGTTTGTGGTTTATCTGTCCATTGGCTAACAAAGACAGGCGATTGGCAAATTAAGTTTGAATGAGTCTTTGCAACCATATGTGTGCTAGCTCTGCCAGGGGTAAAGTCCAATTAGACCTTGAGAGCCATTGAGCAAGCAATGTATACATATAATTAAATCTAGCATATGGAGGGGGCTGGCATGTACAAACAGATCTTCCCATTAGTCTACATTGTATTACGTATCCATAAGTCAACTCCTATACCCTCCTTAGTGACCAAACACAACGGTAAGCTGATGTGTCATATAGGCGGCTTCCAAATTATCCGTGGAGATGCATTAAATTATCTGAACGTTTCTGGCTGGCTAATCGCATTAACAATACGTTAACAGCAAATTGCCTGTTGTGAAGGACAAATCTCACAATCTTTGGCGCCCAGCTGGAAATCCAGTTAAAGAAGTCATTGTCGTGATAGCGTGGCGCGGTGGCAGTGGTGTCTTCCCAATGGAAGGCACTTTAGCTGGCTCCCCTGAGAAGAATCATGACATGAAAATAGTAGTCGTTTTTTCATTACCTCCTCTGATGGAGGAGATACAAGTGGTGTGTGTGTATGTGTGTGTGTGTGTGTGTGTGTGTGCACGTAAGAGAGAGAGAGAGGGAGATGGAGAGAAAGAGAGAGAGCGAGAGCGAGAGAGCGAGCGCGGGGGATAGATGTGTACATGCGATCATTTTAAAAGAAACAGTAGCAGTATTATTCAAATCAGTGTGTGTGTTTGTGTGTGTGTGTGTGTGTGGGTGTGTAGGCCTTTGTATCTACTCTACAGCAGATGCATCTATGCCATCCTACCTGTTAACAGACAAAAAATAATAATAATTATACACAGGCACTACAGATTTAGTAATTGCTTTGAAATGGGAGCACATATGGCTGCTTGGCCAACATGAACTGAGTGTGCTTACAGTTTGTAGAATTAGGTACCTATAAGCTCTACCTGAAAAGCTCATCCTAATGATCACCTACTAAATAATGACTATGCCAGTGGAGGCTGCTGAGGGGAGGACTGCTCATAATAATGTCTGGAACGGCGCAAATGGAATGGCATTAAACAAATAGAAACCATGTGTTATATACCATTCTACTCATTCCAGTTCAGCCATTACCACGAGCCCGTCCTCCCAAATGAAGGTGCCACCAACCTCCTGTGCTATGTACACACTATCCTACCCATTCGAAATAACAAGAGGTAAAGATCTGATATCTTTGGGATGTGATGCTACAAAGTACTGAGCCCAATGCCTATACATAATGAGATCAGATGATGAGCCCAACGCTTGTGCTTAATGGTATGTGGGATTATCTCAGTGCAATATACAGTATGTGCTGTGTTTCTATGTCACACATTACTGTTTGCATTGACAGCTTTAGCACCTAGACAGTCTGAGCCAAGATTTGTGATGCTCATAGAAGAAGAAGAAAAAATATAAAACTCTTATCACTGTTGTCCTTGAGTTATCCTTTTGGGACCAGAATACTAACATTCAATAGAATGGATTTATATTACCAGGTAGTTCTCCATTCCTCAAGACAATGTTGACCATTTGCTATGGTTCGTCATGTAAATACTGACGTTAATCATTGAATGTCAATGTCATGTGGATGTCATGTTTAAAGGGATAATGAAGAGACGCGGTGGTGAATTCATAAATAGGATACATGGGGTGGGACTAAACTGTTTGAGCAACTGCACATTCATTTGATTCAATTGCAGCGCACGTCTCGAATAACAAACAGTAATTCCAGCTCAATAAATGTTACCGATTTCTGGAAAAAAACACTTTTGGTCAACTGATTATTTGATTGATGGGTTAGCTGGATTGCTTAGAGAAATTGATCATCTAGATGCACCACAATTAATAGTGTATGCCTTATTTACATGACTTTGGTTTCTCAACAGTGGAATGGTGCCATTCATTTTCCTTCAACTGTGGCAAATACAGGAAGTATTCACAACCCTCGACTTTTTTCACATTTTGTTGTGCTACAGCCTGAATTTAAAAATGGATTACATCTAGATGTTGTGTCACAACCCATTATGTCGAATTGAAATTATGTTTTTAGAAATTTGTACAAATTAATTCAAAGTGAAAAGTTGAAATGTCTTGAGTCAATAAGTATTCAATCCCTTTGTTATGGTAAGCCTAAATAAGTTCAGGAGTACAATTTTGCTTACCAAGTCAATGTTGATGTTTGCAATTGGAACCACCGTGATTATGAGGACTCCCTCACGGGATCTTTGATTGAAGCATATTGATCAAAATCCGATTGAAACACATACTTCTCTTGACTGGTACATGTTACGTGCATCTGCCTCCGTGAATTATCTAATGATAGCCTTTCATATTCCCCACAACAACATAGATGAACCTGACATCATATTTATTGATGACATTCATATATTTTGGTGCAATAAGTGCAAAGCAATTAAAACAAATCGAATTGATTGGGGAAAGAGAAGTAATTGATCATCTAGATGCACCACAAATTAGTGTATGCCTTACGTGACTTTGATTTCTCAACAGTGGAATGGCATCATCCTTTTATATCAACACTGGCAAATACAATGCCTTCAGAAAGAATTCATAACCCTTGACTTTTTCCACATTTTGTTGTTTTACAGACCAAATACAAATTGATTACATTGAGATTGTGTGTCACTGGCCTGAACACAATACCCCATAATGTCAAATTGGAATGACTTTTTCAGAAATTTGTACATATTATTTAAGAAACAAAAGCGTTTTGAGTCAATAAGTATTCAACACCTTTGTTATGGCAAGCTTAAATAGGTTCAGGAGTAAAGATGTACTTAACAAGTCACATAATAAGTTGCATGGACTCACTATTTGTGCAATGATAGTGTTTAACATGATTTTTTTAATGCCAACCTGAGCTCTGTACCTCACACCTACAATTATCTTAAATCAGCTTGAAAATCTATGGCAAGACATGAAAATGTCTGTCCAGCAATGATCAAGTACCAACTCGACAGAGCTTGAAGAATAAAACAAAAATGTACTTCCAAATATTGTATAATCCAGGTGTGCAAAGTTCTTAAGAGACTTACCCAGAAAGACTCACTGCTGTAATCACTGCCAAAGTTGATTCTAAAATGTATTGACTCAGGGGTGTGAATACTTAAGTAAACTAGATATTTCTGCATTTCGTTTTCAATAAATGAGCAAACATTTCTAAAATCTACTTAATCCATTTTGAAGTCAGGCTGTAACACAACAAAATGTGAAATAAGTCAAGGGGTATGAATACTTTCTGAAGGCACTGTACAACACATCAATAAAGTTAGCGCCTGAAATGTGTAGATCACTTCTTTACTTCCCGTTTACATTTTTCTGGCAGTTAATTTGCCACGTTTACTTTAGCGCGATACTAGCTGTCGATGCCCGGGCGCTAATCAAAAGCATCAAATCTAACCCTCAGCATTTATCAGGCCTGAGAGGATGTACATTACAGCTCTGGAGTGGATTCCCATTGCATTGCATCTTCAGACAGCTAAGATTGATCACCAAAGAACAGGGAGGTTTCGCAGGGGGCTTTCCTTTGTTTTTTTCCCTCACAGGTTCCTCTACAGGTCTAAGGGAAGGTAATTTAAAAATGTTGAATCGGTAAGATGCCAACTTACCTGGGGCTATAATGAAGAGAGCTGCTGACGACAGCGATAAGTGCATCCACAGTATCAACAGCATGAACGAGTGAATTAATTGAATTATGGGCTCTCATGCAGAGTAACAAAGCGGCAAACCGGAAACAAGTTCACCCCTCATAGACTTCAGCTCCAGTAGGCCCTAGGTTAAAAAAAGATACACAACAGTCCAAAACAATACAAACAACATATTTTCACCATAACTCTGGTCATAGAAATGTTCAATGTTTACAATGTTGACATTTTCATAAATAGAAACATAGAGTTGACTTGCTGAGGCTTGGGTATTTGGATAGAGTATCAGGACTGAGCGTCCATACAGAAAACTCATATGTAATAAACTATATTTACATATATGTTCAGAACATATTCATAAACTATTTAACTTGAACACATCATAGAATATGTATGTACATATATTTTAAACTCTATGTAAATTACATATATTATCATGCTGAATTGTAATGTTGAGTATGTGGACCTCTGGTTCCTTGGCATTATGTTCCCAAAGTGGGGTTTGCATGCAAAAGTTGAAAATAAATTACGCAGCTATTGAGGCTACTTGCCAATTATGAAACAATGTAAGATTAGCTATGTTAATCTCAAAAAGAGACACATGAACCTAGAACATATTGCTCCCGAGCTGTCAATCCCAATTTGAAATGATCCAGAGCCCCGCCCCCAGCCCACCTCCAATTGACAGAGCAGCAGTTGCAATTTAGAATTTTCAGCTGTCAGCGCCCAAAATCTTTCTCAATGATAATAGCATGTTATTTTATTATTTAATCATAACATCGATTTAAAATATGTTTTTAAACTAGCGGGTCAATCTGCCTGAAAGAAAGAGTTTTTACCGAGCTAGCTAACACAGCTAGTTAGCTAGCTAGCTCCTTTAGCTTGTCCACACAACATGCAGTGTGACTGACCAAGGCAAGAAATGATTTGGGAAGTTAATATGTCATGTAGCTACAGTACACATATGTGTTAGATATAATCTAATTGCCAAAGCTAGCTAGTTAATGTTAAATGTTGCTTTTCAAGCAATGCATTGCTTGCTAGCTAGCTAGCTTTGTAGTGAGGGCTGGGTTTCTCTGACAGCAATATAGTTAGAACTGGCTAGCTAGCTAGATTATTTCAAGGTAAAAATACAAATACTGCAGTGTATCTTTCTGGTCTGGAGCCTCGACAGCTAATATAAGTTAGTTTGTTAGCTATCATTTAGCTAGTTAGCTCGTGAACATTATCCCCTAATTCAATGTCTTGTGTGGAATGGTTTCACTGACTCTCTGTCTCTGCATTATCCACAGGACAGTTGTCAACTTATGAGTCCGTAAATGGACACTGGAGGTTAAGGAATCTGTATTGTAAGTATCAATTTGATGTTCATTAACATTTTCCACAACCTGATTTGGTCAGGGTGCATTGCAGTTAAGCCATACCCTAACCCTTTCCCTAACCATAACCTAATTCTCCTAACCTGCCACGTAAATTCACCTAACCTGGCTAGTTAATTCACCTAACCTGCTACTACATTAATTATCCTTACCTGCCAATTTAGTTATCCTAATCTGTAATTCACCTAACCTACCACTGGGGCCAATTTAACCATTGTTAACAGTGGAGGTGTAATAAATACTCAGGGAGAAAAAGGTGTAGATTCACAGGGCATAGTGCCACAGATGTTTATTAAGCCTTCGCAGAATGCAGGAATTGTGGTCGCAGGCAGGCAATAGTCAAACACAGGTAGGAAGTCAAAAACAAACAATACCTCACAACCATACAAACAGAAAGAAAGATCTGAACTAAATAGGGACCTGATGAGACCAGGTGAGAAACAAACAGGTGAAATCAATGAACAAAAATGAAAGACAGGAATATATTCCAGATCACAAAGAAACAGGGCTATGTTCAAGAACACAATGAAAAAGAACACAAGGTTGACTAAGAAAAGAAAAGCGGAACCTTACAGAAGGCCAACCAAATCATGTAGCCCAACTTCATTGGGTAGTCACAAAATAATTTTTCATTTTTTTCACTGACTCTCTGTCACTTTATCCTCAGAGTAACTGTCAACTTGTTTAATGACCTTATTTTCCATTAATCTCCTTTCATCTTTGCCTCTATCCTGACTAGTCTCCCAGTCCCTGCCACTGAAAACATCACAACATGATGCTGCCACCACCATGCTTCACAGTAGAGATGGTGCCAGGTTTCCTCCAGATGTGATGCTTGGCATTCAGGCCAAAGAGTTCAATCTTGGTTTCATCAGAGCAGAGAAATTGATTTCTCATGGTCTGAGAGTCCTTTAGGTGCCTTTTGTCAAACTCCAAGCAGGCTGTCATGTGCCTTTTACTGAGGAGTGGCTTCCATCTGGCCACTCTACCATAAAGGCCTGATTGGTGGAGTGCTGCAGAGATGTTTGTCCTTCTGGAAGGTTGTCCCATCTACAGAGAGGAACTATGCAGCTCTATCAGAGTGACCATCAGGTTCTTGGTCACCTCCATGACCAAGGCCCTTCTCCCCAGATTGCCCAGTTTGGCCGGGCGGCCAGCTCTAGAAAGAGTCTTGGTGTTTCCAACCTTCTTCCATTTAAGAATGATGAAGGTCACAGTGTTCTTGGGGAGCTTCAAAGCTGCAGAAATGTTTTGGTACCCTTCCCCAGATCTTTGCCTAGACAAAATGTTGTCTCAGAGCTCAGCAGACCATTCTTGGCATGGTTTTTGCTCTGACATGCATTGTCAACTATGGGACCTTATATAGACAGGTGTGTGCCTTTCCAAATCATGTCTAATCAATTTAATTGACCACAGGTGGACCCGAGTCAAGTTGTAGAAACATTGCGAGGATGAACAATGGAAACAGGATGCACCTGAGCTCAATTTCAAGTCTCATAGCAAAGGGTCTGAATACTTACGTAAATAAGTTATTTTGTTTTTTTGTTTTTAATACATTTGCAAAAATGTATTAAAATCAGTTTTCGCTTTGTCATTATGAGGTATTGTGTTTAGATTGCTGAGGATGTTGTTTTATTTAATCCATTTTAGAATATGGCTGTAACATAACAAAATGTGGAAAAAGTCAAGGTGTCTGAATACTTTCCGAAGTCACTGTATGTGTTCATATGTTAATGTTACCTGATTGAGTTAGTCATGTAAATGTAATTAACTAGAGAGTCGGGGCACCACAAAATAATATTTCTAGAGCTGTTATCTTCCGAATAAACTCTTAAAGAACTAGTAATATTTTACATCAATAGCAGTCAATATTAATTGTCACCTTAATTCAGTCTCATCTGAAAGTTGTAAATTCTTGGTTATCTTCACGTACCCTGGCTAACAAGTTGAATCAGCAATACAAAATTGGGTTTAATTAGTTATTTACTAAATATCTAACTAATCACACAGAGTTACATATATAAAGAATGAATCATACCCTATCGGGCGGAACAGATATGACATCTAACACAATAGAAAATGGGCTGGGTTTGAGTGAAAGAGCGGGAAGACTGAGGGACAAAGGGAGAACCTGTGCTATCGTAAATACCGTATCTTATTCATTCTAAATTACCGCCCATTTGGAAAAGGAAAATGCAATAAATATTTACTCTGAGCTGCGCTTCGGTAGGTTGGTGGTAGATGGAAGGCCGTTTTGCCAAACCGAGTCCTTTGTCCTTTGAAGAATGTCTCTGGTGGTCAATTGGATACATCGTAGTAACGTCGTTGTGTGGTAGACGGGATACTCTGTCTAACTCAACTGCTAGGAGGTATCACTTCTGTCGTGAATAAGAGTTCAAAGTTCATACCATTCGCAACCAAAGCAGAGGCTGCAGACCTCACATACTTGGAACAGGAGGTTACATTTTCATCAAGGCTTTATATAGAAAGGGAGAGGAGGGCGTGTTTGAAATGTTTTATAACCCATGTCCCTTCACAGGGGCGGGCCACTGATTGAGCAGAGCCCTAACCTTATGAAAACCCAAATCTCTCATTTGCAAGCCAAAATTAAATGTAATCTCTTCACCAATAATTGTATATTCAAACATTTAAATTGAACAACAATTCCATGTGAATCCGATAACTACAATGTGCAGACTTTCCACTGTAGAGTTTATGTCATCTTTTCATTGATGAGAATGTCTCAGATGACAACCAAACTGACAACATACTCATTTAGTACCACCACACATGTTCAATTGGTCGGATTACCAGAATATAGTTCATTTCCCCCCACCTTCTGATGTTCCCAGAATCTCTATGTTAACCAAGGGGTTTTCAAATTTCACATCAGTAGGGTAGAGAGAGGGAAAAGGGGAGAAGAGGTATTTATGACTGTCATAAACCTACCCCCAGGTATCATAAACCTACCCCCAGGCCAATGTCATGACACAGTACACGTTGAAATTAAACCACTTTCTGTCAAATTTAGAAATGTGTAAAATCTGAAAGGAAGGTTGCTCGCTTTTTCTGTGGCTAAACCAACTAGGCTCGTAATTTAACAATTGTATTCGTATTTACAGATAGCATACACGTTTGTTATTAAGGTATATGAAAGTTCATATGTTTGAGAAGGCATTTCTGCCAAAAAAAATGCATTTTGATTTTTAAAAAAAGGTTTACGTTCAAACGGCTCTCCTATGAAGTAGTGACCTGCGACATATGCCTCGTTTCCTGAAACGGGTCACATATATGAGTAATAAATATATTTAGATTTATTTCAAATATTAGTACATACTGTATATTACATTTTTGTATATGAAATATGGGTCAATATATTAGGCTTCGGTATGGGTTAACAGCACTTAGGGTCTTCAGCCATCAAGGTCTACCACCATCTGTGAGGTAACATCCCACTACCTACGTATATGAAAAGCTCAGATACAATTGTAATTTCAAACTCTGACTTTGACCCATTATCTTAAAGTTCAAGGGCATCAAGTGATAGTATAATAGTGAATTTGTCTGGCTAGTATATCCTTGTTTAAATCCTTTACTATCAACCACTCACAGAGCAAAAATTCTGTCCATAAGGCATTTTGAAGCACCACTCCACTTTGCCTGGCCAGTTGAAAGGCAAATTTGAAAACACTAACTGAAGTGGAGCATGGTTAGGAAAATTGCGTGGTGGCCTGCATTCAAAAGGTCAATATTATGTATTGCAGAGGATGGATGGCTAAGCCGGTTTTCAAATGTTGGGACACTTTGTCAGCAATTTCATAAACAGACAGGAGAGGAAGCCTGACTCATACTCACCCTCAGTACACCATACAGATTGCTGCTATGTAGTTCTATGTTTGCACTGTAGCTAAGGTGGTAGTTATTGATTAAGGGTAAAACAAATATTTTAAGGAAGTCAGAAAACTGAAACTGGGACGTTGTTGAAGTAGGAATGAAACATTACTCCCATTCTGTTCCTCTACTGAACACTAATCTCACATTTAGTACAATGAATGTTGCTAATAAAACAACTAAATGTCTTCACTTAATGAATGTTGTACAAAATTGGGGGGATAACACACAGAACTTCAAACATCACATATGTGCAACAAAATGTAAAGCTCATCTACAAATCACATGTCAGATACACACAGCATGAGGCCTATTGTTCAAACAAATATTTCTCTCTTGTTTGGGTTTGGAAATTAATTTTACTGTGCAATGTTCTAGTCTAAATTAGAATCACTGTAGGATTTCAATCTGTGAGTGAGATAATGAATGAGGGGGAAAAGCCTGCCTAGCCAATTAGCCAGGCAATAATGGATTTCTAAGTCACAAGAGGAACCATTTGCCCTCTAATTTAAATAGTCAAGATAATTACAGTAAATGAAAATATGGATGAGAATAGTACCATGTACATATCAATTGTCATGCATGTCTGATAGTCTCTTTCCTTTTCTCTCTGCACTAGAAATCCACACATCTAGACCCTAAAAAAATATAACTCCTTAGATAGAGTCCTTTCAGTTAACCTACAATTGATAGTGTCAGTTTGTCAACCAAATGATGTTCTGCGTTTTTGACACAAAAATCAACTGCACTAGTTGTTCAGGCTCTGGTCTTGTCCCAACTTGATTACTGTCTGGTAATATGGTCAAGTGCAGCAAAGAAAGACCAAGCAAAGCTGCAGCTAGTTCAAAACAGAGCATCACGCCTCACCCTTAACTGCACATACAGAACTAGCATGAACAACATCCATGCCAGTCATTCCTGGTTGAGGGTTGACAAGAGATTAACTGCTTCTCCTATAATTTTTACGGGAAATATTACTTTAATGAAAATGTCTGTCTGCATAATCAAATAACATTCAGTTTAGAGACCAATTAAAACTCCACAAGACATGCCACCAGGGGACTCTTCACAGTCCCCAGTCCGAAACGAACTAACGGCAATGCACAGTATTATACAGAGCCATGATCGCATGGAACTCTCTTCCATATCCAATTACTCAAGCAAACAGCAAAATTGCCTCAAAAAAATATATGAAACAATAGTTCTTGAAACGAACGATACTGTGAGGGGACACACACAAACATACGCACACACAATGTTTTTAGTAGTATTGTTTGTGCTATTATTATACTTTTAATGTTTGAAGTTTAATTGTTTATATATTTTATTTTAAATTTGTGTGACTGTCCTTGTCTATCAGTGTATCAGTGTTTTGTCCTTATTGTGGACTCCAGGAAGAGTAGCTGCTGCTTTGTCAAAAACTAATGGTGATCCCAATAAACCAATAAACCAATGAATTACATCATAGCCACAGTTCTGTCACAACATCTTCAGCCATTTCTCCCCACTCCAGCGGATGTGGAATTCAGTAGTTGAGGTTCACAAAACTATTTCCCTTGCCAGGAGCCTAAGAAGCATGAAAAATGCCCTTCCGGCGCACAAACAGACACAACAACACTCTACCCATACCTTTACATAGCTGACACCATCAAATACACACAAGCGCACCACAGAATGCCACAGCAGAATGAACAGGGACGTCATAGAATCAAAAGGTATTTGAAATGGAAAAAGGTTGTTGAACCCTATGACTTTCCAATTCTTTGCACTAGCTGCCTTTTTATGTCTGGATCATTGATTTCCGTAGGAATGATTTGATTCATGCTGGGAAGGTGTAGGGGAAAATTCAGAAGGGCCCAAGGAGTCTGACTATATCAGAGACCTCTCAAATGCTCCTTTGAGTGTCAATGGTGCTTTTTCTACACTATTCTTCAGTATGTTCCATGTTCTAGTATGTTCCAGAACATCACAATAGAAAACAATAGAATTAACTAAGCACACTGACCATGAAAAATAACTAACATTTTTCTGAATGAACAAAGTGTTCTGTACCATACTGCATGGTGGAATCATATGAACAAAGACCATTGCTCAATAAGGCTCATCATCTACAATGCCTGGACAATAATATAACATTTTTAGATTCAAAGAACTATTGAGTGAATGCATTAGGCTTCTGTGAACGTATGAAACAGCTAAATAGACATTTATTTGATAAGAAATAATCAATATACAGTTGTTTCAACAACCACCCCCAATCCCAACGGAGGACTTTTGGTACTCAGTAGAGCGTGTTGATGAGGAGAGCTCCCAAGGGAAATCATTTCCTACTGCACCCTCACAATGACAAGTCATGGGACAAGAATACATCCATTAACAAATGTTGAATTCATTTATCAATGAAGTGCCATCAACATGCAATCCATGGTACTCTATAAAGGAGGAAAGTATGCAAAACAACAAATGCATTTTAGTCTCCTCTGACATTTATCTAATAACTAGAAAAGCATTCTGATTAATGAAAGGTGAAAGGTGCATGGGTAACTAATCAACTAACTGGACCGTTACTTCGTTAACATATGCAAAGTGTGATGTTCTCCTAATTGGCTTCAGCAAAAAAAAACATATCCTTCAAAAGGCCACGTGATATAGGGTAATACTGTGCAAAAGTGGTGTTTCAAACTGACCTCATTTCCAGATTAAAATGTGCTTCCAGTACTTGACAAAACCAATTAACATTTCTGTTCCTCCATTCCTACAGGACAGCAGTTGTCTATATCTTGCCAGAGCCACTCGTGCTCCCTTTGTGCATATGGAGCCATGGACACACTGCCCGACCGGGGTATTGGTCCCAGTATGAGATAAGGACTGGGCAGGGCCTCAGTACCTGGGCAGAGGATCAGTCATTGGGCATGATGATAGCTGGTGGCCAGGGATTCCCTGGGTGGACTCTACCTACTAGACCCAGTTGTCTCTTACCCCTACTGGACTGTGTGAGCTGCCTGGATGGGTGTCTGACCCAAATAAAAGAGGCCTATGCCCTAGAAACCGAGGCTGGTGTTTTTAATGTGCAGTGTTGTGTGGAGATGAACCATTGTCTTATACACTGAGAAATTAATTATCTGTATATTATCACATACACTATATGGCCAAAAGTACGTGAACACCCCTTCAAATGAGTGGATTTGGCTATTTCAGCCTCATCCATTGCTGACAGGTGTATAAAGTTGAGCACGCAGCCATGCAATCTCCATAGTCAAACATTGGTTGTAGAATGGCCCGTAGTGAAAATAACTCAGTGACTTTCAATGTGGCACAGTCATAGGATGCCACCTTTTCAACAAGTGAGTTGTTCTGCTAAACGAGAGCTGCCCCAGTCAACTGTAAGTTGGGGCGGCAGGGTAGCCTAGTGGTTAGAGCGTTGGACTAGTAACCGGAAGGTTGCAAGTTCAAACCCCTGAGCTGTACAAATCTGTCGTTCTGCCCCTGAACAGGTAGTTAACCCACTATTGTGAAGTGGAAACGTCTAGGAGCAACAACGGCTCAGTCGCAAAGTGGTAGGCCACACATGCTCACAGATGGGGACCACCGTTTGCTGAAGCGAGTAGCGAGGTCCATAGAGAAATGGTTTCTCGAAATTGGTGTGGAAGAATTTGACTGGCCTTCACAGAGCCCTGACCTCAACCCCATTGAACACCTTTGGGATGAATTTGAATGCCGATTGCAAGGTAGACCTAATCGCCTGACCTCACTAATGCTCTTGTGGCTGAATGGAAGCAAGTCCCGCCCACAATGTCCCAACATCTAGTGGACAGCCTTCCCAGAAGATTGGAGGCTGTTATAGCAGCAAAGGGGGGACCTACTCCATGTTAATGCCCATGATTTTTGAATGAGATGCTCTTGGGCTATGATACGAATGTGCATCAAGCTGCACAGTTGAGTTGGGCGCCATGCATAACCACCCTGAGTCACGGGGCCTTGACACCCATGTTCCCACTAAGCTGTGCGTGTAAACATCTCCCCCGGGACTGCCCGCAGAAGAAATGTCAGCCGCTGCAGAGATCTTCACTTTCTAGAATTTCCCTCCTTAGTTAACACTATCAGCGTTTCTCTTTACTGTGGGTATTGTGATCGAATCAACGCAATATTAGACACTTTCAATGCAACATACCAAGAAAAAAAAGGAACTATGCAAGACTTAAAGGCGCTGCATGGTCAATCAGACTTCTGCGTTGGCCATGCAGCATTTATGGTGATATGGCCTCTGCGTTCATACTTCTTGTGCTTCGCAGAGCAGCACAGAGCTGTTGAGTAGAGCTGTTGTGAAGGAAGTTGTCAAGGGAGTGAGTTTGTGTTTATACAGGACCTAATGCCCCCCACCTACCATCATTGTTACAAAATATGGGAGGCACACTGCGATGCGGTATGGAGCTCAATTTGGCCTCTGCATTGAGCATAAATTGGCTTTCAGCCCGTACTCTACACAGACCTATGCAGCATAACCAATCAGAGCTGCAGTAGGCCTATATGCAAATAGACCATTGCCATGTATGGATCTGTGCCATTTACTTTGAACTGGACTGTTTTACAGTATGAGCAGTGAGTAGATGCTTGTTTAGAGATCAAAGCAAGAGCTGCATGTAGTCACGTGTGCACATTTGTTCATATCCTTTGCTAGTTTGGGATCATTTGGGATCATATGTAGTCAGCAATGGGGAAGTGATTGCTACAAGAACACAACAATTGTACATTTCTAGACATCTTTGAAAAGCAAGTCAGGTAAAGCCTTGTATTCTGAGACATGCTTGAATAAGCTAAGTAGCCAACAGGCAGAGGGAAGCATATTTGTCTGATTCTCTGTAATAATGGTATGGGAAAAATAATGCAATTTATTTTGTAAAGTGGATTCTTGCATCAAACAACAATATTTTCAGTCACTTCCTTGTCTGAAGTACAAGTGGATAAATAGGTTAATGTCAAGCCCTGCATGATTTTTTTTCTTCGAAAGTCTACATTGAACACCACACATTGGCTTCTATTTCCACGTTCAAATGGGATGCATTTTCCCCATTTGGCAGTGAGTGGTAGATCTATGTTCGGATCAAATATCCACAGTAGCCTACTTGACCACTGTCTGAAACTATAACTTGAAGTGGGTACAGCCTCGCTGGATGTTGCACAGAATTTTCACAACGTTCAGGTTTGTGCTCAGCAGTCCTGCAATTTGCTCAGTGCCAAATAATTTTTTAGAGCGAACATTGCTTGACACATTTACTTGACAGATCTGATTGATGATAAATACAGTTTTGTCAAAACGTGTCACGGCGCTTCACAGAAACAGATTTGAATAGACAACCAATTATATTTAGACCATCTTTAAAAAATGGTGGAAGAGTGGTGTTTAGTGATGAGTCACTCCTGTATTGTTCTTCATATTGATTGTGGGGCCCTCGTGATCCATGTCTCGGGGGGACTCCATTAGCATAACATTACTCTTCTCCTTAGCTCACTTTCCAAGTGCGATTCATGACAACGAGGAGTCATCAGTTTCATAAGTCTTCTGTCAAGTGAATCCGTTCAGACAGCGATCTGAAGAAGAGATTTCTATTCATGTTTTGCCTTTGAGTGTCAGGCGGTTTGGCAGGTGGAAGGGAGGAAAAATATAAGAACATTTCAGGGGACCCCTTGGTAAATATCTCAAACGATGCTGAAGAATGTACTCTTTTATTTTTGAAAAATACTATTGTAACCCAAGCCTAATGAAAATGTTTCCATCTGCAAAAGAGTCCAGTGGAATGTTTGCTAGAAAGTGGAGCAAGAAACTGCATTGTTGGCATAATAATTTTAATTTCATCTTATTACATTTGCAATAATACCGTTATGTCATAACTGCATGAGCACATATGCATTTCAACTCCCCGTTTCAAGTGACAAACCTTTTAACACACTATTGCATGACGATTTCAGATACCATCAACAAGCACCGTTCACCCATCACTCATATGGAGATGTTCACTCAATTCTCACATTATGAATTGATTGAAAATATGCTCTTCTCTGCTCCAGAGAAGCCAAAAACAAAGCACAGTATATCAACTGGGGATATTGTCAGTTTGGACACACCATAAACAATCTATGAAGATTTGAGTCCCTTTGACAAGGCACAATCAGCAGAAAGCAGCTGTTTATTCTGGAAGCGAGGCGCCGGGCAGCGCTACTCTGGGATGCCAAGAGCAGCACGGTTTGATTATTTACTGTCACACAGTGTGTGTTCAGACACAAATTGACCCCTGGAACAATGTTGGGAAAAAGGATCACGCAAATTCCACTTCTAAGCAGCGCTGGTATTCTCCTGACAATGGACGCTTCGAGTCGCTTCGGTGTTTGCAGAGGCTTATGTGAGCCAGAGTAGGATTGCATGGGATGGAAAACCCACTGAGGGGAGTGAAAGAGTGGAGTGCGAGACCAAGCTTAGAGAATATGGGGCTAATATGGTGGTTTACCCCAGTGAAATGGGGGAAGATACAGGTTTTGGTCTAAATAGCTGAACAGCTTATGTTGCAGGGTGGTAAGATGCATTATTCCAAAACAGTATGTCAAACTGTACCCTTGTGTGACATGATAGCCGACTCAAAAAAAGCTGCTAAATTATCAAGCAGCATATTTAGTGTCATGACTAAATCGCATTATTAAAATATATCGATTGACCGAAAATTTGATGTTACAAGGCTATTATCAATATATGAAGGTTTTTCCTCATTTATCTTTGAACAAACCCTAATGAAATCATGAAACGCTAAGTGGAAGACAATCAAAGATCTTGTTATTCGGTCTTAAATTAATTTGATTTTGACGCAGACCATTAAAGATGTAAATGGTGACATCAAATTCAGTTTATCTTTTGATAAAACGGGGACCCGTTATGGCAAGTGAGGACCCCAAAAAAACAACTGCCTGAAATAAAAAATCTGAAGTTCTGGAGCGTCACTTTGTGTGTGAACATTTACTCTAGATTGCCCACCTTTGAGAGCTCTCTACAGTTATGGACTTTTACAAGCATAAGATAAGTCATTGTTAGGAGGTCCTTGTGCAATGCTGCCGCTTTTCAGACTTCTTTATTCTCTATGAGAAGAAGAGCCTTCAGCATCACCACTGATGAATTAGAAGTGTTCATTTGGCATTCAGAGGCCCTGGCAAACTATTCAAAGGTGAAGGAGAAAGAAAGCCATATAGCCAGGCAGTGAAATGTGTGCTCTCTGTTCCAGAGATGTGTTGAATCATTTTGGGGGCAGTATCAAGCTTCCTGCGAGGTTCTTCTAAAGAATGGAGGGAATGAGAGTGAGGGAACTTAATGTTTGTTCAGGACCGGGGGTTATTGTTATTCCAGAGGAAGGCCACGATTGATGCACTTTAAACATTCAAATGTGACACTTCTCAAAGTGTCAGACTTAAACAACAATATGGTGTTAGATTAGGGAAATGGTGTTATCAACCGCTTACAACTAAAAAAGAACATCTCCAAAGTCTAAGAAATGTAATGGATCCATACTTTCTTGTGCCTGGTGATAAGAGAATAAAAAACACATATATATATATACAGTATCAGTGAAAAGTTTGGACACAGCAACTCATTCAAGGGTTTTTCTTCATTTTTACTATTTTCTACATTGTAGAATAATAGTGAAGACAACAAAACTATGACACAACAGGAAACTTACATTTCCCTCACTAACTTTAAACATCAGCTATCTCAGCAGCTAACCGATCGCTGCAGCTGTACATAGTCCATCTGTAAATAGCCCACCCAATCTACCTACCTCATCTCCATATTGTTTTATTTACTTTTCTGCTCTTTTGCACACCAGTTTCACTACTTGCACATCATCATCTGCTCATCTATCACTCCAGTGTTAATCTGCTAAATTGTAATTACTTCGCTACTATGGCCTATTTATTGCCTTACCTCCATTTGCACACACTGTATATAGACTTTCTTTTTTTCTATTGTGTTATTGACTGTACGCTTGTTTATTCCATGTGTAACTCTGTGTTGTTGTTTGTGTCACACTACTTTGCTTTATCTTGGCCAGGTCTCAGTTGTAAATAAGCTTACCTGGTTAAATAAAGGTGAAATAAAAAAAATATTTTAAAAAAAGGTATGAAATCATGTTGTAACCAAAAAAAGTGTTAAACAAATCAAAACATATGTGAAATTCTTTAAAGTAGCCACCCTTTGCCTTGATGACAGCTTTGCACACGCTTGGCATTCTCTCAAACAGCTTCATGAGGTAGTCACCTGGAATGCATTTCAATTAACAGGTGTGCCTTGTTAAAAGTTAATGCATTTAAGGCAATCAGCAAAGCACCCCCACAAATCTGTCAAAATGTCCTTTCATACCTACCTTCCTATCATTCACTTCCATTGAAGTGGAATTCTCACAATCAGTGCATTTTACGGGACCCATATATATACACAGAACAAAAATATAAATGCAAAATGCTACAGTTACAGTTCATAAGAAAATCAATCAGTAGAAACTAATAAATTAGGCTAATCTATGGATTTCACATGACTGGGAATACAGATATGCATCTGTTGGTCACAGATACCTTAAAAAATGTAGGGGCGTGGATAAAACAAAATATGTTAGTATCTGGTGTGCCCGCCATTTACCTCATGCAGCGCGACACATCTCCTTCGCATAGAGTTGATCAGGCTATTGATTGTGGCCTGTGGAATGCTGTCCTACTCCTCTTCAATGGCTGTGCGACATTGCTGAATATTGGTGGGAACTGGAGCTTCTGTCAAACATATCTATCCAGAGCATCCCACACATGCTCAATGGGTGACATGTCTGGTGAATATGAAGGCCATGGAAAAACTGGGACATTCAAGGAATTTTGTACATTCCTTACGACATGGGGCCCTGCATTATCATGCTGAAACATGAGGTGATGGCGATGAATGAATGGCATGACAATGGGCCTCAGGTTCTCTTCACGGAACCTCTGTGCATTCAAATTGCCATCGATAAAATGTCATTGTGTGTATTGTTTGTAGCTTATCCCTACCCATACCATAACCCCACTGCCACCCAGGGGCACTATGTTCCCAACATTGATATCAGCAAACCACTCGTCCACACGATGCCATAAACACTGTCTGCCATTTGCCTGGTACAGTTGAAACTGGGATTCATCCATGAAGAGAATAATTCTCCAGCATGCAAGTGGCCGTCAAAGGTGAGCGTTTTCCCACTGAAGTCGGTTATGACATCTAACTGCAGTCAAGTCAAGACTCATGTGAGGACAGTGAGAACGCAGATAAGCTTCCCTGAGACGTCTTCTGACAGTTTGTTCAAAACTTATTTGGTTGTGCAAACCCACAGTTTCATCAGCTGTCCGGGTGGCTGGTCTCAGACGATCCAGCAGGTGAAGAAGCCGGATGTGGACGTCCTGGGCTGGCATGGTTACACGTGGTCTGCGGTTGTGAGACAGGTTGGAAGTACTGCCAAATTCTCTAAAAGGATGTTGGAGGGAACTTATGGTAGAGAAATGAACATTCAATGCTCTGGCAACAGCTCTGGTGGACATTCCTGCAGTCAGCATGCCAATTGCATGCTCCCTCAAAACTTGCAACATCTGTGGCATTGTGTTGTGTGACAAACCTGCATATTTTAGAGTGGCCTTTTATTGTCCCCTGCACAAGGTGCACCTGTCTAATGATCATGCTGTTTAATCAGCTTCTTGAAATGCCACACCTGTCAGGTGGATAGATTATCTTGGCAAAGAAGAAATGCTCACTAATAGGGATGTAAACAAATTTGTGGACACAATTTGAGAGAAACACTTTTCTTGCGCATATAGAACATTCTGGGATCTTTTATTTCAGCTCATGACTCATGGGACCAACACTTTACATGTTGGATTTATATTTTTGTTCACTATATCTGTCGGAATTGGAGACTGCAGAACATTTTAAAAGTGCAAAGTCACTCTGAATTTTTCAAATTTTGCTACACCCATACTACAGTATATACTGTACATACTGTACTGTTCTGTGTCTTATATTTCATCAATCTGATGTTGTGCACTATACTCCGGAGATCTTTAATTATGCAACTATCAATCTTATACAGGAAGGGCCCCCGGAATAATACATTGACCAAACCCAATGATAAATGGAAGACTTTACTCAATATTGTCAAATGTTAAGCTCAATGGCTTATACAGTCATCCGTCACCAGTCCAGCTCTACATGTAATTGGTCAAATCATGTGGTCTGTTAGTCTTGAATGATGGAGGGCGGGGAGAGGGGAAACTGTCGAGTTGAATAATCCCGTTACAGCATAGCCTGTCCATGTCTGACAAGTGTTCACACTGCCCATATTAACCCCATAGAATGCTCCCTAACAAAAATGAACACATCATGTTTCACTCACCAACACTAAAGATTCATGTTCTTAATGTAAGTATAAAACAGACAATACTGTACCTATGCATATAACATACATTGCCTTCAGAAAGAATTCACACCCCTTGACTTATTCCACATTTTGTTGTGTTGCAGCCTGAATTCAAAATGGATTAAATAAAATAAAAATCTCATCCATCTCCACACAATAACCAATAATGGAAATGAAATACCGAAATATCTAATTGACCTAAGTATTCACACCCCTAAGTCAATACTTTGTAGACGCACCTAAGAGCTTTGTACACCTGTATTGCACAATATTTGCCCATTATTCTTTAAAACATGATTCAAGCTCTGTCAAGTTGATTGTTGATCATGGCTGGATAGTCATTTAGATAGATAGATAGATAGATAGATAGATAGATAGATAGATAGATAGATAGATAGATAGATAGATAGATAGATAGATAGATAGATAGATAGATAGATAGATAGATAGATAGATAGATAGATAGATAGATAGATAGATAGATAGATAGATAGATAGATAGATAGATAGATAGATAGATAGATAGATAGATAGATAGATAGATAGATAGATAGATAGATAGATAGATAGATAGATAGATAGATTTTCAAGCTAATTTAAGTCAAAACTGTAACTAGGTCACCTTGGTAAGCAACTCCAGTGTAGATTTGGCCTTGTGTTTGAGATAATTTTCCTGTTGAAAGGTGAATTCATCTCCCAGTGTCTGTTGGAAAGCAGACTAAACCAGGTTTTCCACTAAGATTTTGCCAGTTCTTATGGCTGTATTCAGTTATTTTTTATCCTAAAATACTCCCCAGTCCTTGCAGAAGACAAGCATACGCATAACATGATTCAGCCACCACCAGGCTTGAAAATATGATGAGTGGTTGGATTTTCCCTAAACATAACACTTTGAATTCAGGACAAAATGTTAATGTCTTTGCAAAAAAAAACTGAAGTATTACTTAAGTTCTCATATCACAACCATTAAACTCTAACTGGTGAAATCCCTGAGCAGTTTCCTTCCTCTCCAGCAACTAAGGACGCCTGTATCTTTGTAGTGACTGGGTTTATTGATACACTACCCAAAGCCTAATTATTAACTTAACAATGCCCAAAAGTATATTCGGCATCCAATGCCCTTCTTTGCAAGGTCCTGAAAACCTCCCTGGTCTATGTGGTTGAATCTGTGCTTTAAATTCACTACTCAATTGAGGGACCTTACAGATAATTTAAATTGTAGGCTAAAGAGGTGAGGTAGTAATAAAAAAATTATGTTAACCACTATTAATGAACACGGGGTATATGCAACTTATTATGTGATTTGTTTAGCACATTTGTACTCCTGAACTTATTTAGGCTTGCCATAACTAAGGTGTTGATTACTTATTGACTAATGACAAAAGATATAAGTGCCTTTGAACGGGGTATGGTAGTAGGTGCTTGACACGGTTTGTGTCAAGAACTGCTAAGCTGCTGTGTTTTTCATGCTCAAGTTGCCCATGTGTATCAGAAATGGTCCACCACTCAAAGGACATCCAGCCAACTTGACACAAATGTGTGAAGCATTGGAGTCAACATGGGCCAGCATCCCTGTAGAACATTTTCAACACCTTGTAGAGACCATGCCCTGATGAATTGAGGCTGTTCGGAGGGCAAAAGGGGAAGTGGGAGGGGGTCGCAAATCAATATTAGTAAGGCGTTCTTTTGTACATAGGTATTTTAGGCTTACGGGGCAAAATACAGCTTATTTCCTGAACTGAAATAACCCAACACCAACACACATAAGTGATCCGTACAATTCATGCCTTTTTAATGCTTTAATGTTTAAAAGCTTACGTTGGGTTTTGGGTTTCGATATCCTGCATACACAGCATGTTGTGTCTCTAACTCGCTTAGCTAATGGATGAATAGTCATTTTAGGCCCTGACAGATCTACTGCACCAGCAGGGAGTTGATTGATGTATGTCACTGATGTCTCCCGGACCATGAAGAGATTAAGTAAAAAGCATTGCTGAGATTATGTGCCATGCAAAAGTTGATGTGGCTGATCGCAAATTGTGTTTACCCGGAGATTTATGGGATACTCCACGGACTATATTCATTGGCATGACCTCTGATCACCCTATTTGGTGAATGAGGGTCACGCCTTAATTCCCTCCCCAAGTTCAGTGCAAGTGCAGTACTGCATAACATTTGATTTAGCTACGGTTTAGCTGGGTTTACTGATATACAGTAACTGTAACCACAGATTAAAAATACACATTCTTTAGCCTCTGTGGACAATCAGACTTAATGGACTTTATGGGATAAATCCCTTGTGCAGATTTTGGAGTACGCCACTATATCATGCTGGACATTGTGGCTCAACAAAGGCTTGGAGATTTGCTCTGCTCCTGGACATTACGTACAGTATTGACATTAATTACATATATGGAATGTCTAAGCCTGCCTTGATTACTTATCAGTTCCATATGCCTGTTTGTATCATGGGAACAACAGTCATCATGGGCTCATATACTGTAGCGTGCAGTACTATCATAGCTCACCCTACCTATCATTATTAGGGCTTTCGATGTATACAGTCAGGTCCATAATAAAAGTAGAAATACTAAGCTATATTGCATGCTTACATTTTTGTGGAAATTATACTAATTAATACTGATACAATCCAGTGATATGCGGTGAGAAGGGTGGCTGGATAAGCACTGGCTATTATCAACGCCAGATTTACTTACAAATAAACCTTGATGAAGCACAAGTTCACCATACAACAGATACAGTAGCTCCAACAACCGAAGTGACATAGGCTATTAACCAAAATAGACAATTTTCACCAAATGTAAATACCAACACAAGCAATAGCCTCCGATAGCGACATATTTCATATCATCCAACAAAATTACACACTGCTCAAATCAGGTCAGCCAAAGACTGATGTAGCATCCACTGTTACAATTGATCGGTGGCACTAAAACCAAATATATAGACACATTTAATCAGAATAATTCGCAACGCAAACTCCATAGCCTTTCACAATGGATTTACAATTCTTCCAATGCACCATGTGTGGCGCTTGCAATCACCCCCCCCACACACACACACACACACATAATAATAATATTATCATGTGAAATGTACATAAACAATCGAAATGACTGAAAAATGCAGTTCAAAACGTCAAAAAAGTGTCTCATCAAAACACCATTCTAGCTTGATAAATCAAATGCATTCAAAGAGATGTTAACCAGCAAATTGAAAAGGAAAATGCATTTAGGCCTAACTTCACTTGCTAAAATTAAGTCAATGTAACTGTCCTTCAGGGTGAACAGAGAACAGACATTGTAAAAGTCACAGAAGAACCCCCGTGTCCATTATTTTATTCTGCATGCACACAGCAGGCACACAGTCGTGTGGAAGATGCATCCCCAATACCTCCGTCGATTCCATTTTCACACTGACACACACACACACACGCACACGCACACACGCACACGCACACGCATGCACACACACACACACAAACAGTAGCTGGTGACACAGTTCTACCATGCAGCACACATGCAGATCCATCCATTAGGGCAACCAGCCAGTCGGAGAGCAGAATCCTCCCATACGAGTGTACCGTCATGCAGTCAC
The DNA here is from genome assembly GCF_018296145.1 of Oncorhynchus tshawytscha. NCBI lineage: Eukaryota > Metazoa > Chordata > Actinopteri > Salmoniformes > Salmonidae > Oncorhynchus > Oncorhynchus tshawytscha. The sequence continues at coordinate 6,539,937 of NC_056435.1, forward strand.
ACACGTAGAAAGGTTTTAGTGTACTTAGTCGCATCTGTCTTGTAGAAGCCAAGGCTCGGGCCCGTATTGAGTGGTGGAAAAAGCTCCATTCCCATTACGTCCACAAAGCAAAAGTAAATGTCCAAGATGTGTAAAAGTCAGGGTAAAAAGTATTAATTGCTAATGACGATCAGACAAGTGTTCAGTCCAGTACTCACTGTTTGCCTGCCCAACAGCTAAGAATGAGGGTGATGGCGGTTGCCTTGCCTGTCATGAAAAAAGTCCCATCTTGTATCAAATCAAATTGTTTTTGACACATGCACCGAATACAACAGGTGTAGTAGACCTTACAGTGAAATACTTACTTACAAGCCCTTAACTTACAATGCAGTTTTAAGAAAAAAAAGTGTTAAGAAAGTATTTACTAAAATAACCTGTAGTAAAAAAGAAAGAAAGAAAAATAATAATTAAGGAGCAACAATAAAATAACAGTAGCGAAGCTATATACATGGGGTTCAGGTATAGAGTCAATGAGCGGGGGCACCGTTTAGTTGAAATAATTGAGGTAGTACATGTAGGTAAATAACAGAGAGTAGCAGCAGTGTAAAAATGGGGGGTTGGGTGGGGACACTGCAAATAGTCCGGGTAGCCATTTCATTAACTGTTCAGGAGTCTTATGGCTTGCGGGGTAGAAGCTGTAAAGAAGCCTTTTGGACCTAGACTTGGCACTCCGGTACAGCTTGATGTGCGGTAGCAGAGTGGACCGTCTATGCCTAGGGTGGCTGGAGTCCTAGGCAATTGTTTGTGCCTTCCTCTGACACCACCTGGTATAGAGGTCCTGGATGGTGGAAGCTTGGCCCCAGTGATGTACTGGGCCGTACTCACTACCCTCTGTAATGCCTTGCGGTCGGAGGCCGAGCAGTTGTTCCTATATGCTGCCTCTGTCTGGTCTTATCTTTCATTATAGTTGACATTTCACTCTTCGAACCCTCCAAACGGCGCTTTACATGAATCCAACTTGGAAAATAGTTTGAGGTGCTTGCTAGCTTTGTTCAGTTCAAGGGGTGCGCGCGCCAAATTATCTGGACCCACCCAAATGTGCAGAGCTTACCACAGGCATTACCCACACAACATGTTTAGGCAATACACATGCACAAAATATGAATATAAAGCTACTTCAAGCTAGGCAAAGCAGCTGGCTAGATAGGCTATTAACCAAAATAGACAAACAATTTTAAACAAATGTAAATACCAATGTAGCCAATATCCACAAGTCATAGCCTGTCCATTAACAGTATTTAGAGTCAGGAAAGGTGTGTCAATGATTTGAATGGATTTGAACAAAAGGCATGAACACCCAGGTGCCTTTCCTGAGGATTTGATGCAGTTTTACCAAATTAAGAAAATCATGTATATAATTATTTATTTTTTGACATATATTTGGCTTTTAATAACAGATTTTGTATTTATAAAATCATCACAGTGAAGGACCAGTGGTCGCAAAGTAGCCCCAATAACATCAAAGATCCACCAACATATTTTACAGTATGAGGTTCTTTTCTGCATATGCATTTTTCTTTCAATGCAAAACACACCACTTGTGTGTGTGGCAAATGAGCTATATTTTCATGTCATCCAACAAATAGAAACGCCTGGAGTTTGCTAAACGGCATTGGCACTTGGATTGGAACCAATGTTATTGTCATATGACATGAAAATAGAGCCTTTTGGCCACGCACACCAGTGTGAAAGATGCATATGCAGTGAGGAACATGCAGTGAGGAACCTCATATACTGTAAAATATGTTGGTGGGTCTTTGACGATATGGGGCTATTTTGCTTCCACTAGTCCTGGGGCCCTTGATAAGGTCAAAGGCATTATGAACTTTACCTATTACCGGGACATTTTAGACAAAAATCTGGTTGCCTGGGCCTCCCGGTGGCGCAGTGGTTAAGGGATATCCTTGTCTCATCGCGCACCAGCCGACTCCTGTGGCGGGCCGGGCGCAGTGCACGCTAACCAAGGTTGCCAGGCATGGTGTTTCCTCCGACTCATTGGTGCGGCTGGCTTCCGGGTTGGATGCGCGCTGTGTTAAGAAGCAGTGCGGCTTGGTTGAGTTGTGTATCGGAGGACGCATGACTTTCAACCTTCGTCTCTCCCGAGCCCGTGCGGGAGTTGTAGCGATGAGACAAGATAGTAGCTGCTAACAATTGGATACCACAAAATTTGGGAGAAAAAGGGGGTAAATTATTTATTTTTTAAATGAAAAAAAAGATATATATCTGGTTGCCTCTACCAGAAGCCTGAAACTTGGCCTCAAGTGTATCCCTCCCAATGTGTTCTCCAATCTCATAAAACATTTTATAAAAAGCCTCAGTGTTGTCAATCTTTGCAAGGTGAGGTATCAAAATGTATTGAAAATAGGGACGCTACGTTTTTATATATTTTTCTTATTGCTCTCTGAGCAGTTGTATTAGAATAAAATAATACTTTTATATTTTTGGGAAGCATAACATTTAGCTCAGTATTTGTATTTATTTTATATAGTCTTTTTAAATCATTTTTATCAATAGTACATGATTGAAATTCTGCCCATCCCTGGCATGTCCTTTATTGGTCGGTATAGGCCGATTCTGTCAAGCAAAGTTGTTGCTTGTGTTCTGTGTTTTTTCCCCCAGTCCTTGTCTGTGGAGGACTCTAAAATAAGAAATCCCCCTTCTACAGATATAATTAATCACTGTGGGAGTAGAAACCATGTAATTATTTAGGTTACCTCGGAATGCTTCGAAGCCCTTCACTTTACATCCTAGAGCACCATTTCACCAGCTACAGTACATAGCCACTTAAGCTATCAATCCTGAAATAATTTTCTTCCCCATAATTTTTTGCTGCTACATGAATAGTTGCAGTCGGTGGAAGTTGCAATTTTTGAAAAGGTTGCTGTATCACCTTGGGTTACTACACAGCTTGCAGTAATGTGTTTTGATTTGAAGAGACCTAATTTGATGGAAAGCACTCCATTGGTACAAGCAATGTAATGGAACCGAGTGATAGACCATTAACATACTCTCTGCTGCAAGCTAAACGTCAGTCATCTGTTTCAGTTCTGATGAAAGCCAATAGAAGTTCAAAGGGAAATAAGTTCAAGCACGCCTCTCTCTCTCTCTCTGTTGAGGAGTAAAGGCTGCAATGGGGAATATGATGGATTTGTCTGGCCTAGAATATGTTTAGACAAGAATACATTCAGCTTGAGACTTCTCTGCAGTACATTTCAGTGTAATTAATTGTTCATGCATCGTTTCACTGAGATCTGCACCAGAAGCATATCTCTTTGGTGTGATACTCTGTACTATACATTGCAATGACTGCTCTAACACAGAACCCAACCGGCTGTGCACGTGTGCCATCGTGCACCATCGTGCATACATGTATTTTGTCCCCCCACACCAAATGCGATCACGACACATAGGTTAAAATATCAAAACAAACTCTGAACCAATTACATTAATTTGGGGACAGGTAGAAAAGCATTAAACATTTATGGCAATTTAGCTAGCTAGCTTGCACTTGCTAGCTAATTTGTCCGATTTAGATAGCTTGATGTTGCTAGCTAATTTGTCCTGGGATATAAACATTGAGTTCTTATTTTACCTGAATTGCACAATGTCCTCTACTCCGACAATTAATCCACACATAAAATGGTCAACCGAATCGTTTCTAGTCATCTCTCCTCCATCCAGGCTTTTTCTTCTCTGGAATTTATATTGTGATTGGCAACTTTCATAAATTAGGTGCATTACCGCCATTGACCTTGTTCGTCTTTCAGTCACCCACGTGGGTATAACCAATGAGGAGATGGGCGTGGGTACCTGCTTCTATAAACCAATGAGGAGATGGGAGTGGCATGACTTGCAGCTCGATCTGCATCACAAATAGAACTGACTTCTATTTTAGCCCTTGGCAACGCAGACACTCGTTGGCGCGAGCGAGCAGTGTGGGTGCAATTTTTGTAACGCGAGCGCACGTGATGTGAGAAGTGTAGTCAGCCTGTAAGTATCCTGTATGCATATTTCTTCCATACCATTTCACATTTCCTAGATTATATGACTCTAATCCCATTTTGAGGAATGGCTGAATGCTATATGTGTCACATGTGCTCCCTCTCCGGCCTCTAGGTCACCAGGCTGCTCATTATGGTGCACACCTGTCACCATCGTTACGCGCATCAGCACATTATGACACTCACATGGACTCCATTACCTGCCCTTTATATGTCACTCCCTTTAGTTCCTTTCCCAGGTGTCATTGTTTCTGTGTCATGTCTGTACATTGTCCGTGTAAATTTATTAAAACACTCACTCCCTGAACTTGCTTGCCGACTCTCAGCGCGCATCGTTACAGAATGACACTCAACCAAAGGGAAGCATCAGGGCATGTTTTTTTGTTGTTGTTTTTTGTTTTGGAGGTGATGTCCGGTCCGGGTGTCAGAACCGGAACAAGCTGGGAGGCCTCAGCTGGTTTGACGGATTCCCAGGCCTCTGCGGGTTCGACGGGTTCCCCTGCCTCAGCTGGCTCGACGGGTTTCGATACCTCAGCGGGATCGACAAGCTGCCATGCCTCAGCTGGCTCAACAGGCTGCCATGCCTCAGCTGGCTCGACATGCTGCCATGCCTCAGCTGGCTCAACAGGCTGCCATGCCTCAGCTGGCTCAACAGGCTGCCATGCCACCATGCCTCAGCTGGCTCAACAGGCTGCCATGCCTCAGCAGGCTTGATAGGCTTGCTCAGCTGGGTGAATAGTTTCCCATGCCTCGACCAAGGTAACTGGTTAGCTGGTTCGTCAGGTTTCTACACCTGAGTGGAGGCGACCGGTCCGCTCCTGAACCCCGGGATCGTCATCTTGGTTGGCATCCTGCGGCTGGAGCCTCGCGTCGGGGAGGGGGTACTGTCATGTGTGCTCCTTCTCCGGCCTCTAGGTCACCAGGCTGCTCGTTATGGAGCACATCTGTCACCATTGTTATGCGCATCAGTGCATTATGACACTCACCTGGGCTCCATCACCTCATTGTGACAACCTGCTGTCATGACGTTGGCCTTGGGGTAGGTTTATGACAGTCATAAATACCTCTTCCCCCCTTTTTCCTCTCTCTACCCTACTGATGTTACATTTGCAAACACATTGGTTAACATAGAGATTCTGGGAACATCAGAAGGTGGGGGGAAATTAACTATATTCTGGTAATCCGACCAATTGAACATATGCTGTGTTACTAAATGAGTATGTTGTCAGTTCGGTTGTCATCTGAGACATTCTCATCAATGATAAGATGACATAAACTCTACAGTTGAAGGTCTACACATCAGAGTTATCTGATTCACATGGAATTGTTGTTCAATATAAATGTTTGAATATGAAATTATTTGTGATGGAATGAAATGTGATTTTAGCTTCTAAAATGTGAGATTTGGGTTTTCACGAGTGAATTAGGCCCGACTCAGTGGCCCGCCCACGTGAAGAGACATAGTTTACAACCTATGAAACACACCCCTTTTCTCCCTTCCTATATAAAACCTTGACGACAATATTACCTCCTGTTCCGAGGATGTGAGGACGACGGTCCGATGTCAGAATCGTTCAGATAATAACTACAGAACGAAGCCAACATCAGAGTGAGCTTTGGTTGCGAATGGTATGAACTTTGAACTCTTATTCACTACAGAAGTGATACCTCCTAGCCGTTGAGTTAGCAACAGCAAATGTAAACGAGGGTTATGAAAGAACAGACAGAGTATCCTGTCTATCACACAACGACGTTATTACAATGTATCCAATTGACCACCAGAGACATTCTTCAAAGGACAAAGGACTCGTTTGGGCAACACGGCCTTCCATCTACCACCAACCTACCGAAGTGCAGCGCAGAGTAAATATTTATTGCATTTTCCTTTTCCAAATGGGTGGTAATTGTGAATTCATAAGATACTGTATTTACGATAGCACAGCTTCGCCCTTTGTTCCTCAGTCTTCCAGCTCTTTCACTCAAACCCAGCCCCTTTTCTTTTGTGTAACAAGCTGCCATATCTGTTCTGCCCACTAGGGACGTTTTCCTTTATGACGTAATTTGTAATCAAGTTGATTAATTATGTGTATGTGTAATTCTGTGTGATTAGTTAGGTATTTAGTAAATAAATAATTAAACCCAATTTTGTATTGCTGATTCAACTTGTTAGCCAGGGTTCTTGAAGATCACCAAGAATTTACAACTTTCAGATGAGACTGTATTAAGGTGACGATTAATAGTGACTGCTATTGATGTAAAATATTACTAGGTCTTTAAGAGTTTATTCGGAAGATAACAGCTCTATAAATATTATTTCGCGGTGCCCCGACTCTTTAGTTAATTACATTTACATGATTAGCTCAATCAGGTGATATTAATTATGTCACTCTCTTTGGTTCTTTCCCCAGGCGTCATTGTTTCTGTTCCTGTGTCATGTCTGTGTGTTGTCCGTTTTTCTTTTTTTGTTTTGTATTGTTTTGTATTGTGTTGTGTTTATTTATTAAAACACTCACTCCCTGAACATGCTTCCCGACTCTCAGCGCACATCGCTCAATATGCAATCATCAACCAGAAAACATATTTCTAAGAAGTAGGCTTTTTTTTAGTAGGTGCTTGAAAAAGTAGTCAATAAACGAGACGTTTTTTGGAAATGTTCACGGTTATTCAGCTCACAGGTCTCCATGACCTACATAAAGACACTGAAGTTTAAGTTTACTATTCCAACGTAGATTGGTGAAATACAAAGTACTGGATACAACACAAACCCTCTGAGAAATACATCATATTTGTTTAATTTAATGAGTATGACCGGTATTCTACAAACTGGCTCAAAACAGAAGGGCATAGCCTCGTCTTCCCCAGGTAATCATAAATTGAATTTACGAAAGGGTAGTAGAGGCGTTTTCACAGTTATTTTATTAACCACAGGCACAAATTGAGTTCCCTAAGTCCCAGTGCAATACAGTATATCTTAAATACAATGGGATGAATAAGGAGAGCACTGGCTCATTGGGATTTCTCATTATCATACTTGTATGGTGAATTGATTCAGTTTGAATAGATTGAAGTTAATTGCAAAGATTATACCTGCAATGGCTTTTTGTATTGAGTGGAATTTTGGTAACACTTTAAAATTTACATAATGCTGATCTGTACAATGCCAATGCATTATGATGAAGTTATATTGCATTATGAGACTTGTCATGAGACTGTTTGTCTTTTGTTTGTTTTTTTTGTTTTTAATGATGTTGTATTACTGTCTCACAATTATCAATTGTTATTTAACTTAAAGGGGCAAACTGGGATTCAAACAACAAAGTGTCACCTCACCACTTCATTGGTCACCAGTTGAGGAATTGAGTAAGACAGTTGAACTAAGTTCAAGAGGCATTTATAAGTCATATTCTTCAATAACCAATTGCTATATATCTATCATTCCTTTAAAAGTCAAAAAATGGATGTAACAATCCCAGATTGTCCCTTTCACTCTTAAAGTGCACCAGTTGTGACATACATTTAAGAAATGATGTCAAACATCATGGGAAGTCACAGTCGGAAAGGTATTCTGTGAGACAGTGAACAAATTATGCTGTGAAGCAGCAAGCACAAAATCCTCAAACCTCTCTCCACCAATTATGATTCACCCCTTTGCTGATAAAGGGTTCAACATTAGTTCAGCTAAAGATGAATACACCATAGTGAACACATCCTTTGGAGTGTTCCAGACCGATTCAGAATTAGAGCGATTAGAGACCTCCGTTGAAATCAGGCAAAGTTGCTATTGTGCAGCGTCAGCTGTTCACGACCAGTAATGTGATCCTTGCCCAATTGGGATAGTACTTGTGTCCAAATGAGAAGTGGCAGGCCTGTCATGATGGTGACAGACCCAGGCTTTTGGCACAGCCCATTGTCTCCAGTCCAGTAAACACAGTGGACACTGATGAGACCGCTATGTCAATTAGACATAGGATACATCAAAGTATTGGGACGACACTTGAGTATCACATTTATTTAGACAATTTCACTATAATTCACATTACTTTTCACAGCTCTAGAACTTATTTCTGACGAAGTGTTTCAGATCTAGGACTGAGGCATCTTGAGATGTTTTTATTTTACTGTACCACTTAGTGAATTAAGAGGAAGAGCAACAGTATGAGCACTAGGTAGTTCCTTCTTTAAAAAACAACAACATGCAAACATATCCGTCTTCAATTACTTTTCTCATATCCCATAAAAGGATATGGTCGCAGGTGTCAAAATGTATTTACATTTTTTAAAATAATTTATTTAATCTTTAAATGTATTTTTGAATGAATTATTATCACTGATGCAGGAGATGCAAAACATTGTCCAGAAAGGTCCAGACATTTTTTTATTTTAAGGAAGAGGAAGTGGTGAAGACCAATTGGAGCCAGGCACGTCCATTACATTGAAATGAAATGCAACCAGCACATGTGTGTTGGGGAGAGAAAAGTCTGTCTATTGTGGAGAAATTCTATGGACTGGCTCACTGAATCAATCTAATCAGTGCATAGGAACTAGTAGATACTGTAGGCATCCGTTTCACAGAGTGGCTGTGTAAACCAAGCAGAAGACGTCCAGGTCACGGTGCAGCGGAGTTAGCTGAGCCAGAAACCAAGAGAGAGATGTTCAAGGACAGACAGTGAGATGACAGAGCAACACAGGAGAAAAGGAGTGTCATTTTACTGAGGGCAAAGAAAATAAAATAAAGGTTGTGGGTGGGTTGGGGAGGTGGAGTGAGGGACATAGATTTGAAGGCAGGGGTAATCGAAACCAAATATGGTGTGTTTTTCGGGAAAGGTACGATCATTCAATACCCACTGCTGTTATTCTTAAAATCTCTGTTCGGTATTGGTAGATTATTTCACAGGTACTATGACCAGCTGATGGAATGATGAGATGTGGTTCACGGTTAACAGAGGACATGCAGATTCGGGAAGACAGGGAGACAGAAATATTACCCTTCTCCTTCATCTTGTGACTGAAACCAAAATGTATTTCAGGAAATAACCTAATGGGCTGGAGACTAAATAACTCACTGTGTACAGTAACAGAAACAGGTATCTATGACACGAGTGAACATCATTAATTCATTTGGGTTTTTAAGTATTCTGAAACTTACTGACATTCAAGTAACCACCAACTATGATCACCTTGATTAATCAGGACAGTATGCTATAACCAAGCTTCCAGTATGCACCTGGCACATCTAGAGTTTTGATGGAAATCCTGCTTAGGCTACAGTTTATGCCCACATCAAAGTGATGGGATGATTGAGACAGCATCAGCTTTGACATATTAAAAGAAAATGGACATTGTCCCTTGTACGCTTCACTCCACCAATGTTGTGTACTGGCAGACAGATACGACACATTTGGTTGAAGTGGCTTTGTCAGTGACAGCTCACCAAAGGCTCTTTGGCATGTCCACTCATCCGTTTATGGAAGAATATTCAGACAGTTGGAAAACTGGTGTAGGAGGACCGTTATCGCACTCAGAAAAAGACCAAGTCAAATAGGATGAAAAGCTGAAACGGCATGCTATTTTCTTGAATTTTCTCAAAAAACAAATCTAATTTACTTAAATTCTGTTATTTTTTATCATTAGTTGTTGCTCTTGACACAGTCAAATAATGCTGCTAATGTTTTCCTGGATCTTAGTTGACCTGCAATAGGCATACATGTCACGCTGGTATGAATGATTCGTGAGACAGGCGCAGGAATGGGTAATAGGGCTTTTTATTTCTTACCCAGAAGACCAAACAAACACGTATACAACACACAGGGTTGAAACCCAAACAAAAGAGCGAGGAGTACCTTGAATAAATAACACACGCGCACAATTATTAACACACGGGACGAGACTCGTAATCATCTGCGCAATCCATAATGGCACGAAAGCCAAAACACACAGTACAGCTACTCACACACACCAACGGACATGGTAAAAATAATCGAAAGGACATTGGTAAACAAAGGGCACACTTATACAATTACTAATCATTGAGAATAGGGGCCAGGTGTTCATAATGAAAGTTCCGGAGGGATCTGTGACAATACAATTGATCTGCAAAAACTTCAGAGGTGCTACAGTGGTATTTCATTTTTGCGGGTATATTTTCTGATATGATTTAGCATGGAAAGGGATCCCAATAATAAGATGTCAACTTGCAGCAAGGTGAACAGAAGTGTTAGGGAGGATGGAAATTGAATTATCTCAAACCTCTGTGGGATTTCATAAAATTGGTCTGTTAGAGAGAGAGAGAGAGAGAGAGAGAGACGAAGAACAGAGAGAGAGAGAGAGAGAGACGAAGAACAGAGAGAGTGAGAGTGGTAGAGAGAGGTAGAGAGAGACAGAAAAAGAGAGAGAGCTTGAAAGAGAGAGAGAGAGAATGGGAGAAAGAGAGAGAAGTCATTATGGCAGAATAAAAAGCACTGTAGCTTTTGGACAGGTTTATCTCTCCTTTTGATAGCACTCCCTCTGAGTTTTCCCAACACAGTGGGCCAGTTCGTTCAGCCAGCACACACATTACCCCAGGCACTCTCTGATCATCTTCATTTGGTTATCAATGCCTTCTATTCAAAATGGGAGCAGAGGTACAACAGAGCCACCCAAACATGTTAATGCCTCAAAAGAAGAGATTCAAGTTACATGCTAGCTAGGCAATGTTTCACATTTGTACACTAACACATTTAATTAATTTAGCTTAACAGCCAAGGGCAATATAAGTTAAAACACACTGATACTGAAACTCAACACTTGTGGTAATCATACACTTGACAGCATCCATTTTCCCCATCTACTAATTGACGATATGTCCCACCAACAGTAACCTATGTGGTTCAACTGTCCAGGGAATAGTCAAATTGTTTTTGACATTACAATTGCAGGTTTCAAGCCATCCACCAGTTGGTCCCAGGACAGGTAATTTCCAATGACAGTGTGGTAGTGTTGGAGGAAATTATAGTTGAAATGATTAATTATGTATACATTTCAATTAGAACCATTTATTCTAATACTATTATGTTATGGTATGAAATGTATGGGTTCTTGGTTAAGCTGTTACTGAAAATGTAAGTAAAACGAATTAATTGTCTGTACCTTGCGGGTTTAAGGGAGGGAGAAAAGTATATATTTTAGACAGATTGGAATGTTTGTTTTATGAGGGGAGTAGAAGAAGGTCTCCAGACCTGAAGACACTGCGCTATTGTGGGGATCGGAGAGAGTGTGTGAAACTGATGACGTCATTTTATGTTCTCTCTTTATAATGTAATGTTCTTTGTATATTGGGTCAGTACTCATCAAGAATAAATGCTGAACTTGTTTTTAAGACTGGTCTCTTGCTAATTCATGCAAAATGATAAACTTACAACTTATTATGAAATAGATAAGAGTGTGAATTTGGTTTTGGCTACAAAACATATAGGAATTTAGAATTCCTCTAACAGGTAGTTGGGGAATCGCCTGACATTTGGTTCCCATGCTCAATGCCTGTTGATGTTCACTATACTATGACATTTTCTGATTCAGAAATGGTTCCCCTCACCACAAATGAAATATTCATCCTCAGTATGAAAGCACTAGTGGGCACCGCTGTAGGTGGGCCTGGCGGGTATCTAAACGGCATTGACAGTTCTTCATATCGTCATTCAGAGGACGTGGAGCTGAGCTGTTTAATTATAAATTGACCTAGGCAAATCCAAAGTTTCAAATCTAATACGGTCTCTGGAATTAATGCTTGCCTAGAGCAATAACAGTAAGTATTAAGGCACTTTCCTGGGCCTACTATCGAGCTCGAGGCTACAGCCCTGAGCCAGCTGGCAATACATTGGATACACAAAGCTCTGAAGACTGAAGAGCTGGAAAGACAGTAGACCTACGTGATTTTGGAGCCGTACGATGCAGATTTCCAAATTAGAAACAAGGTGAAGTTTTGCTTGTTTTCGACAAGTTGCTGTTTTATTCCATGTACTCAATCATGTAATAAAAATGTCGTGTTACATACGAACAATTTAACAGGTACTCATCTTGAAATATCTGTGACGACCCTCCCACTCTGTCTGCCGTATTCTGTCTTTGTTCTTGTTTCCTTATTAGGATGCTGGTGGGCGGAGTTGGGAGGGTCGTCAGCTACATGGGAAACACCTGGGCCAGGTGTCTCCCAGGATAAATAGACCTCTTCCACATTCATGGAAGAGACTCTCTCCATGCAGACACCTTTGTAGATTGTGTTGTGGTTCTTGGTGGTCTTTTGTTTGTTTGCTTTGGCACCTTTCAACACCCTGCATTATCACATTCATGCATGCAAAACACTCACTTATACTACTGATTACTGATTACACACACCATTGTATATTTTCCTTAGTTGCTTTAGTTAATAAATATATATTTTGTTACTCCTTATCTCCACGTTGTCTCCCTTTGTTACGGGCTTTGAGCCGGTTCGTGACATATCGGACACTAGAAAGACTTTTCAACTAAGTGCTGGCGTGCCTGCGATAACTTGCATGGTCGAAATGCCAGAGCACAGTTTCAAGTGCTCACAGGTGTGATCCCAGGCTCTCAGCTTCACTTGACAACTGAGACAAAGCAAGGGGTTCCTGACATGAATTTCTGCCCAATCAAAGTGCTCTCTGGGGCTCCGTGTCTGGCACATTTGGGCCCACCGGCGCTCCCTCTAGTATTTTCCTGTCGGTGTGTAGGAACAATGGCGGCCTGTAAACAGGGTCCCCAGAGCCAACGCAGATCATACAGTAGGCCCTGGCTGCCACTGCTCCAGTGGCGATATGGCTGGTGCAACTAGTCCCTCACCAGTTGAGACGGCTTGAATGTATCACGTGTGGGTGAGGACATCTCCATCCACAGGGAATTGAGTTGGTGTGACTGCATATCCATTGCTTTGTGACATGGATAAGGAGGTAGTGATTTTGGAACCTGGCAGTGCAGACCTTTGTCATGCCTCTACACATGATAATGGCTGTTTAGACTACAGGTGACATCCCATCATGTGACGTGTTTTTGTGCTCTTAGAAGCTCTATGCCCGAGTGTTTGAATTCCTGTTCTATTTTATCTGGGAAGGTATAAAGGAAACACTTGTATGATGAGTTCATATTACTCTCTTTTAATCTTATCTCAATCTTCTGAATCCTAGATTTTCTTTAAGGTAAGATGAGGCAATCTCTATGTTGATGGCCCAAGGCCATCCTGTCTTACTGGCTGTATAGTTTCCACAGAGCCTTTTCATTGCATTATTGCTGCCTCTGGGTAAGCCCTGAGCAAAGTGGCCCCATTCAGTAAACATTACAATGTTCTCTATCTGGATAGAAGCTTCTAAATTCATGTCCTGTACTGAAATGAATTACAACGTAAAAAGCCGATGAAAATAAGTTTACCGGAGAAGTAACCTTAGTAGTAAAAACAAAGAAGCAATCCACAGAATTCAGATATCTACTACATTCAATTTAGATTATTTTTATGGGGCTATAAACGAATAGATGAATTAGTATAGACGTTAATCACACATTATATTTATTAGTTATATCAAAATTGGCTCTCAGTCCTGATTGTTTTTCATAACAGGAACAGTAGCAATAAGAATACTATAAAACATGCTATATTTATAAAGGGATAACGTATCAAACTAAAACATTCCATAATACATCATATTGAAATGAAATGGACCAAAAATGATATAGATGAATCAGATGCAGCCATTTTAGTGGGTTTTTGCCAACATGTCAGACGGTTCCCTGTGTTATAATGTAACCTCTGTGACTAATGTAACTTTAATAGCTAATATCTCCTATGTAATTACTGCCACATCCAGTCAGACGCAGAAAAAAAGGACTGTCATCATTATAATCACTCCAAACATACCCTAGACATCTGTGCCTAAGTGCCTCTCCCACAATGTGTATATGTAATAAGTCTATGTTCAGAGCAGTAAAAGATAGCACTACTGTACACGGTGGGCTATTCAATATGCAAATGCACTGTAACAATAAGAGCAAACATCGATGGAAATGCATGCTTTACATCCCTTTGCGGCAAACCACCAACCCACTGAGTGATTCAACACTGGCAAAGTGGAATGTACATACTCACTAATGCTTGTATTATAGAAGGAAAATGTACTGAGTAAACTCATTGTGAGTGTAGTCTTAGACGAACTGCAGGTGCTTTCAAAGCCTTTTAAGCACGTCTCTGAAAACCTTTTCAAATATGTCTCTCTTTGCCAAGGCACACTTTTTAAATGAGGACTTTTTTTTCTAGGAGGGGAAGCGACTGTCACATTTCCAAAGGGCCATATCTGGGCTGCCTGCTGTGATGTCTGTTTCTTTCCACAATCAGCCTTTACATTCTAAAGAGGCAATGTAATGAGAAAAGTGCATAGGTCTCCTGTCTCTTGGGAGTGGGAATAAATACTTTGAACACACTAAAACACACTAATTAGCTTTTCTCCTTCCTCCGCACTGAGGCTTCTAAAGTGAATAACTGTATTATCTGATAAGTTACATTTTTTTGAAGTAAGTTCAAACTTGACATATACGTAAATGGATTCACATTTAAATCAAATCAAATATTATTTGTCACATACACATGGTTAGCAGATGTTAATGCGAGTGTAGCGAAATGCTTGTGCTTCTAGTTCCGACAATGCAGTAATAACCAACGAGTAATCTAATCTAACAATTCCACAACTACTACCTTATACACACAAGTGTAAAGGGATAAAGAATATGTATATACAGATATATGAATGAGTGATGGTACAGAACGGCATAGGCAAGATGCAGTAGATGGTATCGAGTACAGTATATACATATGAGATGAGTAATGTAGGGTATGTAAACAAAGTGGCATAGTTTAAAGTGGCTAGTGATACATGTATTACAAAAAGATGGCAAGATGCAGTAGTAAGTATTAAGTAGTAGTAAGTATATGCGAAAGTATTCGGCCCCTTTGAACTTTGCGAACTTTTGCCACATTTCAGGCTTCAAACATAAAGATATAGAACTGTATTTTTTTGTGAAGAATCAACAACAAGTGGGACACAATCATGAAGTGGAACGACATTTATTGGATATTTCAAACTTTTTTAACAAATCAAAAACTGAAAAATTGGCCGTGCAAAATTATTCAGCCCCTTTACTTTCAGTGCAGCAAACTCTCTCCAGAAGTTCAGTGAGGATCTCTGAATGATCCAATGTTGACCTAAATGACTAATGATGATAAATACAATCCACCTGTGTGTAATCAAGTCTCCGTATAAATGCACCTGCACTGTGATAGTCTCTGAGGTCCGTTAAAAGTGCAGAGAGCATCATGAAGAACAAGGAACACACCAGGCAGGTCCGAGATACTGTTGTGAAGAAGTTTAAAGCCGGATTTGGATACAAAAAGATTTCCCAAGCTTTAAACATCCCAAGGAGCACTGTGCAAGCGATAATATTGACATGGAAGGAGTATCAGACCACTGCAAATCTACCAAGACCTGGCCGTCCCTCTAAACTTTCAGCTCATACAACGAGAAGACTGATCAGAGATGCAGCCAAGAGGCCCATGATCACTCTGGATGAACTGCAGAGATCTACAGCTGAGGTGGGAGACTCTGTCCATAGTACAACAATCAGTCGTATATTGCACAAATCTGGCCTTTATGGAAGACTGGCAAGAAGAAAGCCATTTCTTAAAGATATCCATAAAAAGTGTCGTTTAAAGTTTGCCACAAGCCACCTGGGAGACACACCAAACATGTGGAAGAAGGTGCTCTGGTCAGATGAAACCAAAATTTAACTTTTTGGCAACAATGCAAAACGTTATGTTTGGCGTAAAAGCAACACAGCTCGTCACCCTGAACACACCATCCCCACTGTCAAACATGGTGGTGGCAGCATCATGGTTTGGGCCTGCTTTTCTTCAGCAGGGACAGGGAAGATGGTTAAAATTGATGGGAAGATGGATGGAGCCAAATACAGGACCATTCTGGAAGAAAACCTGATGGAGTCTGCGAAAGACCTGAGACTGGGATGGAGATTTGTCTTCCAACAAGACAATGATCCAAAACATAAAGCAAAATCTACAATGGAATGGTTCAAAAATAAACATATCCAGGTGTTAGAATGGCCAAGTCAAAGTCCAGACCTGAATCCAATCGAGAATCTGTGGAAAGAACTGAAAACTGCTGTTCACAAATGCTCTCCATCCATCCTCACTGAGCTCGAGCTGTTTTGCAAGGAGGAATGGGAAAAAATGTCAGTCTCTCGATGTGCAAAACTGATAGAGACATACCCCAAGCGACTTACAGCTGTAATCGCAGCAAAAGGTGGCGCTACAAAGTATTAACTGAAGGGGGCTGAATAATTTTGCACGCCCAATTTTTCAGTTTTTGGTTTGTTAAGAAAGTTTGAAATATCCAATAAATGTCGTTTCACTTCATGATTGTGTCCCACTTGTTGTTGATTCTTCACAAAAAAATACAATTTTATATCTTAATGTTTGAAGCCTGAAATGTGGCAAAAGGTAGCAAAGTTCAAGGGGGCCGAATACTTTCGCAAGGCACTGTATGTGATGAGTAATGTAGGGTATGTAAACATTATATTAAGTGGCATTTTAAAGTGGCTAGTGATACATTTTTTACATCAATTTCCATTATTAAAGTGGCTGGAGTTGAGTCAGTATGTTGGCAGCAGCCACTCAATGTTAGTGGTGGCTGTTTAACAGTCTGATGGTCTTGAGATAGAAGCTGTTTTTCAGTCTCTCGGTCCCTGCTTTCATGCACCTGTACTGATCTCGCCTTCTGGATGATAGCGGGGTGAACAGGCATTGGCTCAGGTGGTTGTTGTCCTTGATGATCTTTATGGCCTTCCTGTGACATCGGGTGGGGTAGGTGTCTTGGAGGGCAGGTAGTTTGCCCCCGGTGATGCGTTGTGCAGACCTCACTACCCTCTGGAGAGCCTTACGGTTGTGGGCGGAGCAGTTGCCGTACCAGGCGATGATACAGCCTGACAGGATGCTCTCGATTGTGCATCTGTAAAGGTTTGTGAGTGCTTTTGGTGACAAGCCACATTTCTTTAGCCTCCGGTGTTGAAGAGGCGATGCTGCGCCTTCTTCATAATGCTGTCTGTGTAGGTGGACCAATTCAGTTTGTCCGTGATGTGTATGCCGAGGAACTTAAAACTTACTACCCTCTCCACTACTGTCCCATCGATGTGGATAGGGGGGGTGCTCCCTCTGCTGTTTCCTGAAGTCCACCATCCTCTCCTTTGTTTTGTTGACGTTGAGTGTGAGGTTATTTTACTGACACCACACTCCAAGGGCACTCACCTCCTCCCTGTAGGCCGTCTCGTCGTTGTTGGTAATCAAGCCTACCACTGTAGTGTCGTCCGTAAACTTGATGATTGAGTTGGAGGCGTGCATGGCCACGCAGTCGTGGGTGAACAGGGAGTACAGGAGAGGGCTCAGAACGCACCCTTGTGTTGAGGATCAGTGGGGTGGAGATGTTGTTA
This sequence comes from Oncorhynchus tshawytscha, assembly GCF_018296145.1. Classification (NCBI taxonomy): domain Eukaryota; kingdom Metazoa; phylum Chordata; class Actinopteri; order Salmoniformes; family Salmonidae; genus Oncorhynchus; species Oncorhynchus tshawytscha. The sequence continues at coordinate 6,557,510 of NC_056435.1, forward strand.
CCTACCCTCACCACCTGGGGGCGGCCCGTCAGGAAGTCCAGTACCCAGTTGCACAGGGCGGGGTCGAGACCCAGGGCCTCGAGCTTGATGACGAGTTTGGAGGGTACTATGGTGTTAAATGCTGAGCTGTTGTCGATGAACAGAATTCTCACATAGGTATTCCTCTTGTCCAGATGGGTTAGGGCAGTGTGCAGTGTGGTTGCAATTGCATCGTCTGTGGACCTGTTGGGGCGGTAAGCAAATTGGAGGGGGTCTAGGGTGTCAGGTAGGGTGGAGGTGATATGGTCCTTGATTAGTCTCTCAAAGCACTCCATGATGACGTGGTGCTAAGGGGCGGTAGTCGTTTAGCTCAGTTACCTTAGCTTTCTTGGGAACAGGAACAATGGTGGCCCTCTTGAAGCATGTGGGGACAGCAGACTGGGATAAGGATTGATTGAATGTCCATAAACACACCACCACACCACATTTAGAGATTACACATGTGTTTGAGTCTAATCAGGGTACTATTTTCACGATTTGAGATTTATGTTTTTTTAGACCTATTATTATTTGATTTAATATTAAGATTACCTTGTTTTGTGGTAAACTTAAACTAGATAGCACTGTCCAACAGATATCCATACAGACAGGTGGAAATAAGAAGCAAACTTGATCCATGTTATGTCCAGATCCAATGAGGTTATGTTGATGATACTGTGTATCCACTAACTAGTCAGTAGTTATAAAAGGGAAGTAAAGTGGCAAGGAAGGAAAGTGACAAGATACAAGTAACTGCCAAAATAATGGAAACTCTTCAGTAAATGGGGGATACAAAGTATATTGAAAGCAGGTGCTTCCACACAGGTGCAATTCCTGGTTTAATTAAACAATTAATATTCCATCATGCTTAGGGTCATGTATAAGAATGACTGACAAGCAATTATTTTGGCAATTATTTTGCTACCATGGTTAGGATGAAATTGCCCCCATCCATGGGGCACGAGTGGTAACTGAATGGTTTGATGAACATGAAAACGATGTAAACCAAACGCCATGGCCGTATCAGTCACCAGATCTTAACCCAATTGAAATCTTATGGGAGATTCTGGAGCGGCGCCTGAGACAGCGTTTTCCACCACCATCAAACCACAAATGATGGAATCTCTCATGGAAGAATAATATTGCATCCCTCCAATAGAGTTACAGACACATGTAGAATCTATGCCAAGGTGCATTGAAGATGTTCTGGCTCATGGTGGCCCAACGCCCTATTAAGACACTTTATGTTGGTGTTTCCTTTATTTTGGCAGTTACCTATATGTAGCAACACTACCTAAAGTGAAAGGGTAAAAACAATAACATAAAGTAAACTCCTCCGTAGCTCCATTTTGGATTGCTTTATGTTTTTCTATTAAGCTGCACAGTCATTTATTGCCAGTGGATTTTATGTTACATTCCTATCTGGGAAAAGCTAGGAACAGCAATGGCAGGTCAAGCATAAGGTGCCCTTGCTAAGCAATATTCTAAAATTACAGTTCTTATACTGCCTCTGGCCCTCTGCCTGGACCAGGCTATTGTTCCTGCCATATAGCAGCAGTGACATTAAATAACAAGTAAATGAATTATTTTGCAGAGGAGCGAACCAGTGAAATTAATCTAAGGTGCCAGTCTGCTTTGTACCCATGCACTCCACTGATGACATTCTGCATTCTGAAAGGGTTCGAGAGAGGCCGGTTTCATTCTTACATCCTTGGAGTTTCTGGAACACAATGGCTTTTGGGCGATGCGTGTCGATAGATGAAATGAGAAGATGATAATTCCCGTTTCCATTTCTATATTAGCGGATCACATTCGGCATTCATCTTTGTTTACCGGAGACTGCCTCGGCCTCATACATATTTAATGATGTTTCGGACTCAGGCAAGCCGCTGAAGCCTTTATTAGATAGATGGAGTTTTTATTCAATTCAAGACAGTTATGAAAAAGTACAATACCAAGATAGAAAACATTTTTTTCCAGCCACAGAATCACTTCAATTAACACAACCCGGCGCCATTTTGTGCCAACCCTATTTCCTTTTTGGGGGCGGTTATGAACAATTGTCACATGCTTCCTAGGTTCTGGCCTTTCTAGGGAGTTTTCCTAGCCACCATGCTTCTACACCTGCATTGCTCGCTGTTTGGGGTTTTAGGATGGGTTTCTTTACAGCACTTTGAGATATCAGCTGATGTAAGAAGGGCTTTATAAATACTTTTGATTTGATTTGATGATTTTCAAGCTGAAGGTTTTTTCCACTGAACAAATTTCATTGTATAAATACTTCTTGGTCTGTATTTTTAAATTGTCTCAGATTAAGAGTGCTGATTTAGGATCAGTTCGGCCTTTTATATTATAATGAATGAACAGGGGACCTGATCCTAGATCAGCACTCCTGCACTGAGACGCTTTATGAATATGGGCCCTATTCTTAGAATATCAATATGATATTATCTTACTCCTTGAGAATAATCTGGCTAACATGGTTACTCATACTAACTGTGGGTTAGCAAACTGAATAGTAAAATCCCTATCTATGGCATCTGACTGTTTGAATGAATGGACAACTCGCTAGTTATCCATTAATAAGGTTGATTAGTCGATTAGTACAGAGTGAACTCTCTCTTTAAAAGGCATTTTGCACATTTGCATTGACCCATTCCCCTTTGAACAGGCCCAGCGGGACATCTGGAGAAAGCACAAATTAGCAAATAGGAGCAGTAATTTGAACATGTTTGTGCCTGCATGAAATGAGTCAGGTGTTTGCACTGCATGGGGTACGTCAATGTTTCTCTCTCATTCTGTCTATTTTTCTCTCTACCTCCCTCCCATTATATGTCTATCACTGTGTGTGTGTGTGTGTGTGTGTGTGTGTGTGTGTGTGTGTGTGTGTGTGTGTGTGTGATCGCTTGTGTGCTCGCGTATGGATGTGTGGTGAGTTCATTTCATACCATAGAGTGAACCACAACACCATCAATGCCTTGCAAACTCCTTCATACATCATTCCCAACACAATCACCTTTCAGACAGAAAACTATGTCCAGTTATCTCACTGCTCCACCAATTATACTGTGGAAAACAATCATGACATTGGAACATTGAAATAAATTCTAATCTACAGTATGTATCTACATAATGTGGAATCATCCATTAAAAGTCCCTGCGACCATAGCGAAGATGATATGTTAGCTACCTCATTATTGCAGAAAGGAAAGGCAGAAGTAGGGCATTCCCGAAGAGGTAGCTAGCATATGACTGGAGGACAGTCTGCAGAAAAGATGAAGCTTCTACTGAATGTCTTGATCATATCCCTCTGGGCGAACAGGAAAAACAGCCTTCGTTCCCTGTATCTGCCATCAAAGACCCTGTTACGTACCAGTGCTGCTTTTGCTATTGCAAAACATGCAGAGTTATGTTGTGCAAAAAAATATCAATTGCAACTATAGACTATGAAATGATGCACTTCGTATATATTTTAGTTGAAATGTGTACTAATCATTAGGATGTCAATCCAGCGGATAATTGCAGAATCTTTTCATGATGCTTTGAGGACGTCTTGTTCTTATCTACTGAACTCAATGCTGCTTCTGACATTTGGGAACAACAAATCATTAGTACAGTAAGACAGAATCTCTCTCTCTCTCTCTCTCTCTCTCTCTCTCTCTCTCTCTCTCTCTCTCTCTCTCTCTCTCTCTCTCTCTCTCTCTCTCTCTCTCTCTCTCTCTCTCTCTCTCTCTCTCTCTCTCTCTCTCTCTCTCTCTCTCTCTCTCTCTCTCTCTGTGTGTGTGTGTGTGTGTTGTCAGCTCAGCATTGCTTATGTTTGTCCCGGCTCACTCCCTGTCCTAGTAATTACCTCTTCACTCTGATCCCTTAATGCTGGAGTGTGGTTCTCGCCTCCTCTGGGGCTCCATGTGCTAGATAAATAACTATGAGTTAGAAATTGATTAGCCACCAGTTAAATCCTGGGTATTAAACTTATTATGAGAGTCCATGACCTGAGCGGAGTGTACGGAATATGGCTTTAGCTCATCATAGATTGACAGCATGTTACTAAGCCATATTGATTCTCCGTATGGAAGGAGGAGGATATGCAGTGTAGCATAGTATGGAGTAATGTTTGTGCCAACTTGGGTCTTTGTCATTTTCCGGGTAGTATTGCATTTGGGAGCAAAAGCAATCATTTTAGCTATTTTTTCTTCTCAAAATCACAGTTGAATAACTTGTGGAATTACAAGGGGTAGCCAAGGCAATGGTCGCCTTCTCCTTTAAGACTCATGAGCCACTAGAGCTGTAGCTTGGAAAATTACAGCTAAATACGGTAAAACCAGAGCCAAAGAGCTTTCCAGAAATTGCTCTAACGACAATTCCAGGGTCGGGGCCCGGTTGCATAAAACATCTTAAGTGTTTCCCTTAAGGGTTTACCTAGGTAAGGGCATACTTAAGGGATTTGATGTTAGTTTGAAGGCAGGTACGGCAGAAAGAGTATCTGGTTACCACGTCTACTGTAGCTACCTATGTAGCTGGTTGATGTTTTCCTTTTGAAACCAAGGCAGAGGAAAGCAACATTCACTTCCACTATTGCTGTTAACATTGATATCCATATTAAATTAAGCAGTTAGGAACCCTTAATATTAAACTTAATAAAAGGGGAACATTCACCTTAACTTTTGTGCAACTGACTTAAAGTTAAAGAAACTTTAAGTGAAAATATATGGAGGTTAAGACAACAGAAGTCTAATATCCCACCATTGTTTGCAAAAATTGGACAAGCTATGCTAGTTAGCAATGATTCTGGTAGTTAGCAACGGCACTAGTAGTCAGCAACGGCGCTGTTCCCAGATTTGTGATGACATTTTCTTACAAAGGGAACTGCCTCCCAGAGCAAACATCTCTTGTTATACATTTCCTATGTGTATCGATATGAGCCAGAAACATTCATTCTAGTGTCAAAATTGTCTACAAAATGTAAATATGATCATTTTTGTCCTAAACTCCGCATTGTCCAAAACGAGATTTGGAAGTGAGTGCATCAAGTTGGGTATGGATTACTTACATGCCCACTTTTGCCAATGATGTCCAATTGCCCAGAGACAACAAGGTGTGGTCCACACCCAGCAGCTTGTGGTCCACACCCAACATCTACATATGTTGTAGACATATTGTCAAGTCTGCAATGCACGCACACTTGCTCAGCATAGGAGTGAAAATAAGCTTCCATAAAGTTGGTGCAAACTTCTAATGCATTAAACAATATTGTGCAAGATGGCAAGGAATGGATTACATACAACAAACATATGATATGATGGCTGTGACTGGTGTGTGGTGAGTAGCTAGCTAGCTAGCTATGATATTGTAACGTAACTAGCTAAATACATAGCCTCTCCCTAATGTGTGATGTTATGTCATAGAGAGGAAGATTTGCATAGCTAATGTTGCACGTGACGATAAGGTTTGATATAGGATCTATTGTTATTCAGCTTACTATCGATAGATACTGTTTCAACTCAAACTGACTAACTAATAAGATTCCTGCAAGCTAACGTTAGCTAGCTAGCCAATTCATTTAAACTCGGATCACTAATCCAGATTTGCAAGTTAGGTAGCTAGCTACTTTTATGAGAACAGGCATGTTGTTTGGGTTAGCACTAGCTCTCGATAACTTAGGCCCTGGCGCCACTCTGCCTTCATTGTAATGGAACTGGGAGTCATGATCAAGGGCTAGGTTAGAACTAGCTAGCTAGCATTCGGGGGCTTCGTCTGCTACTCGTGCTCAAACGACATGTCTGTTCTCATAAAAGTCTATTATTTATTTTCTAAGCACAAAAAGAAACGTGAGTGCCAGTTTCTTTAGCTAACATGCTACAAATATGTGTTAGCAAGCATTCAGCAACACAACTTTACACAGCTGGTTTTATAGTTGTGGTGTCAGGGTCACTGGCCTGAATCTATTCTGTACTTACAGTCACTCACTCATTTTTCTCACAATATGTTTATTGAGTGACTATATTACTCCATTCACAGGCTACTTACAAAACCTGGTGGCTTTGTTGTTCAGCAGTGTCATGGGACAGAAGGGTGAGGCAGTATGTGGACAGGCACCAGTCCCACTTCAGGTTGGTCACAATTGACCTGGTCAAAATACTATCACTTGCCTGCCCTGGAATTCACCTAACATCAATTAATTTAATCAGTGCTGTGTGTATCAACTCTACCAGGTTTTTCACAAGATGGAGGACAGGAGAGATGGTTTGTCATGGGGGGGGGTGGCAGACCCTGTGTATTCCTTAAACTTGTCAACGAACTGTCTTATATGGGACACCATACGAAGGGATGACGACTAACATGTACCACCAGACAAACTGTATGTATTTTAACTCTGCTGGCTGGACCCATGGTTTGAGGTAAACTTTATCATATCCAGGATGGAGAGCCAAGCAATACACACCACCTGCCACCTGACAGCACCTGTCCATAACCTGTAATACATTACATAGAAGGAAGGGACTTCATCACCCACTGGTGACTTGAAGACAGAACCTCACCTCACCCAGAGAGATGTGCATGTCAGTGTGTGGTTAGACAGCCAAATCCTTAGACTATAAAAATAGAATAGAATGCCATGCTAGTTCTGGGACAGCTGACGTTGTACCAAAGATGTTCATGCTCATTGTTCTATCTGTGGCTGTGCTCTACACACATCTTAGGTAAAGTGTAGGCATACTGTCTTTACAAGCAAATCAATATGGCAGCCTGTTTACAGCAAGCAATGTTTTGTCTTTGTAACACACCCATTGATTTCTTTCTGTTGATAAATGTAACTACACTCAAGCTGGCCATGTTTGCACAATGTCCACATGTAGCCTGGACCTGTAGGGATATTAGTTCTGGGATTTGTCCCCCAGGATATAAGGATGGATGCGACAATGCGTTGGGGACAGTGCGTTGGGGACAGAGAATAAAAGGAGCAGATTTCTGGGTGTGGTAGAATAGATTCAGGGCATAATGTGCAAACAGGGGTATGGTGGGGTGCGGGTACAGTGGAGGTAAGCCCAGGCACTGAGTGATGATAAGAGAGGTTGCATCTCTGGACACGCTGGTTATACTGGGTGAGGTCAACACATGTGTGGGAGGTGGGACAAAGGAGGTATCTGAGGCATGTACAGCTAAGACAACAACAACAGGTAAGATGGTGATGAATGGGCAGAGAGGGTCGGTTAACTACACACAGGACCTGAGTTCGCAGTAAACTAAATCAATGATAACTATCCTAAACAGTATACAAGACATATTGACATCTGAGAGAGACATAAAGCGAGGCATAAAGCAACCACAGGTGTTGATTGGGAGAGCTAGCTAAGACAACAACGGGTAAGACAACAACAGCTAATCAGCTAAGACAACAACAACAGGTAAAATGGTGATGAATGGGCAGAGAGGGTCAGTTAACTACACACAGGGCCTGAGTTCGGAGCAAGGGCCGACGGATAAACAAAGGTAAACAAAGTGGAGTACCATGATAAATGAACAGTCCAGCAGGTGTCAGCTATGTAGCCAAGGGATCATAGGGTCCATTGTACAGCAATATATGGAACAGGAAAGCCGCAGGGTAGTCATTGCTACGCTAGCATGCAGGAGACTTGATTTTTATTTTATTTTATTTGGATCTCTTTTCGTCCCCATTTGGACAAATCTTCCAAGAGTCCTTAAATATTAAAATACAATTTATAATACGAACACATTTCCACATATAACACACTATTACAAACATACATAATATACTAACATAATGACCCAATAAATACTCAAACTAAAAGAATATTGATTCTTCATCTACTATAATCCCACAACATTTCTATCTATTACATTTAAATTGTTTTAAAATTATGTTTAAATGTATATATTGAAAGGTTTCTGGTTTGCTCAGTTAATTTATTCCATTTCTTTATTGCTCTAAATCGAAATGTTCTTTCGATTTAGAGCAATGGCGTTTAAATTTAGCAGGCCGGGGTAAGTAGAAGCGTCTGCTCCGACGTCCAGCAAAGGCCGGTTGAAGGCACAGCGGATGGAATTACTTCTGCGGACCAGTCGTGTTGTTGCGGCGGGGCACCATGTCGAAGAAGGGACCGGGCCAGATGTCAAAAGAGGTAATGTAGTTGTGGTCATTTTGTTTGCTAGCCAGGAGATGCGCCTGGCTCAGGGCTAGCTTCGGGGCTGGGTCATTCAGTGACAGCTAGCTAGCTGTGATGATCAGGAGTAATGGTCCAGGGTTTATGGCAGGAATCCGGCGTTGTAGTGTAGAAAAACAGGTTATTGTCCTCCTGAAAGGTGAATTAATCTCCCAGTGTCTGGTAGAAAGCAGGCTGAACCAGGTTTTCCTTTGCGATTTTGCTTGTGCTTAGCTCCATTGCATTTTTTTAATCCTAAAAAACTCTGCGGCCCTTAATAATTACAAGCATACCCAGTAATGAGTAATGTGTTGTATTGAATTTTCCCCAAATTTTCCCCCTGTATTCAGGACAAAAAGTGAATTGCTTTTACAAATTGTTTGCAGTCTTGCTTTAGATTCTTATTGCAAAAAGGATGCATGTTTTGGAATATTTTTATTATGCACAAGCTTCCTTCTTTTTACTCTGTCATTTAGGTTAAAATTGTGGAGTAACTACAATACAATGTTGTTGATCCATCCTCAGTTTTCTCTAAACTCTGTAAATGTTTTAAAGTCACCATTGGCCTCATGGTGAAGTCCCTGAGCGGTTTGCTTCCTCTCAGGCGACTGAGTTAGGAAGTATGCCTGTATCTTTGTAGTGACTGCATGTATTGATACACCATCTAAAGTGTAATTAATATATTCACCATGCTCAAAGGGATGTTCAATGTTTGTTTTTCATCTACCAATAGGAGTTGTTTTTTGTGAGGCATTGGAAAACCTCCTTGGTCTTTGTGGTTGAATCTGTTTTTGAAATTCACTGCTTGACTGAGCAACCTTACAGATAAGTGTATGTGTGTGGGTACAGAGATGAGGTAGTCATTAAAAACTCATGTTAAACACAAATATTGCACACTAGTGGAGGCTCCTCAGAGGAGGAAGGGGAGGACCATCCTCCTCAGTGAATTTCATACAAATAAAAAAATGTGAACATTGAAAAAGTTATCCTTTTTAGATGAAACTATACTAAATGTATTCACAACACCAAATAATTGATTAAAACACACTGTTTTGCAATGAAGTTCTGCAGTAGCCTCAACAGCACTCTGTAGGGTAGCACCATGGTGTAGCCGGAGGACAGCTAGCTTCCTCCTCTTGGTACATTGACTTCAATACAAAACCTAGGAAGCTCTTGGTTCTCACCCCCTTCCATAGACTTACACAGTAATTATGACAACTTCCGGAGGACGTCCTCCAACCTATCAGAGATCTTGTAGCATGGACTGACATGTTGTCCACCCAATCAAAGGATCAGAAAATTAATCTAGTACTGAAAGCATAAGCTACAGCTAGCTAGCACTGCAGTGCATAACATGTGGTGAGTAGTTGACTTAAGGAGAGAGAAAGACAATAATTTAACAATTTTCACCAAATTAATTTCTTCAAAAATGAAGGAGAATCAAGAGAGAGAGAGAGATTTTGTAATTTCTTTTCACTTTCAGTTTCACTTACTTAGATAGCAAATGCAGCTGGCTAGTTTCGTTACTCAAGTAAAAGTAAAGAGTAGAAGTAAATGACTGAAGTAAATGTGAAAGTCACCCAGTAAAGTATTACTTGAGTAAAAGTCTGAAAGTATTTGGTTTAAAATATACTTAAATATCAAAAGTAAATGGAATTGCTAAAATATAAAGTAAGTATTAATAATTTCAGAGTCCTTACATTATGCAAACCAGACGGCACAATATTTATTCAATTTTTTATTTAAGGATAGCCTGGGGCACACCCCAACACTCAGACATAAATTTACAAATCAAGCATTTGTGTTTAGCGAGTCCGCCAGAACAGAGGAAGCAGGAATGACCGGGGATGTTCTCTTGATAAGTGCATGAATTGGACCATTTTCCTGTGAAAATGTAACGAGTACTTTTGGGTGTCAGGGAAAATGTATGGAGTAAAAAGTACTTTATTTTCTTTAGGAACGTAATGAAGTGAAAATATAGATAGTAAAGTACAGATACCCCATAAAATGACTTAAGTAGTATTTTAAAGTACTTTTACTTAAGTACTTTACACCACTGGTTGTGTGTAGCGGTTATTGTATGGTTTGGCCTGGAAAGGATTTTTCGCCTGGTCACATACAACTGGTGTGTTGTTCATTGAAGTCCACAAATGAAGGGAAAAGGTGAGAGGGAATACAACTGTCACGCCTGCTCCTGCTCTTCCCACCAGCCCTGCATTACGCACACCTGCCTTCCCTTGTCACGCGCTTCAGCGATATTGGACTCACCTGGACTCACTCAACCACCTGTTTATTACCTCCCCTATATTTGTCAGTTCCCCAGCTCTGTTCCCCACTGCTGCATTGTTTGTCATATGTCCATGTTATCCGTGTGCTGACGCTGTTCCTGTCGTGTTCTATGTCTGTTCCCGAATAAATGTCTGACTTCCCATACCTGTTTCTCCTGTCCGGCGTCAGCTCTTACAGAATACAGCAGACATCACACATAGCATCGGGGAGTACTGGCGTTCCGGTTGGTGGTGACGTCGGTCCTGGGTCGCTGCCGATGGAACCGGGGGTGCCTAGCCAGCTCGTCGGGCTTCCACGCCCTTGCTGGCTCGATAGGTTTCCTTGCCCTAGTTGGCTCGGAAGGTGCCAATCCCACGTCGGGCCTCAGCTGGATCATCAGGTTAAGGTTCACCCAGCTGGTCCATGAGTTTTCTTGTTTTGTTGGTGACGTCGGTCTTGGATTCTGCAACCGATGGAACCGGGGGTGCCTAAGCCGGATCATCGGGTTTCCACGCTGCAGCGGGATCGTCAGGCTCCTATGCCTCAGCCGGATCGTCAGGCTCCCACACCCATGCCGGTTCGTGGGGAGTTTACCCCAGCCGGCTTGCCCAGTGCCCATGTCTCGGCCGGCTCACCCAGGTGGAACTGTTGCAACTGTTGGACTAATGACTACACACTAGATGCAGGCAAGAGTGTGCAAGGTGGTATTGAATGTGTCTTTCACTGTCAGATTTTTCTCTTGACCTGTGTGGACCTACGTTGTAAACTTTAATTCATAAGCTAGGTTGTAGCAACCTCATGATGGGTACAGGGAAAATTTGAGTATCATGTAGTAGCCTAAATTTATCGATGTTACATTGAGCTGGGTGAATGGAATATAAATGACAGTCATCCAACATACCATAATAGAAATAAGGCCATGTTGATGGAAGAAAAAAACGTCCTCCCTTGTCATAAACGGCACTGACCGCCACTGTTGCACACAGAGAGACTTATTATGCAACTATTATTATGCAACTTATTATGTGACTTGTTAAGCACATTTTTACTCTTTAACTTATTTACGCTCCCCAAAACAAAGGGGTTGAATACATTTAAGGTTTTCATTTTTAGTACATTTGTACAAATTTCGAAAACATAATTCCACTTTGACATTATAGGTTATTGTGTGTAGGCCAGAGACAACAAATCTCAATTTAACCCATGTTAAATCAGGCAATATTACAACATTTGGAAAAAATTAATTCACTTTTAAAACTGCAAAAATATATTCCCCACCCCATGGCAAAATGTGTATAAATTGCAGGAAATTAGTTGTAAAACTGCAATAAAGAAAAGTATTTATTTACTTTTAGTTAATAAAAAAAAAGTTTGCTAACACATCCGTCTGTCCATATGAAATGATAGTTTTTAATCCCGGAGCTGAGTTAATGTGTAGAGGCTAATTGTATAGCTAATAAACTATGTGTTTGTAGACAGACTAAGGTGAATGAAGCTACAGCAACCAATGTGACAATGGTTGTACAGCAACATTTTCCATTCCTGGAAAGAGGAATGTTATTCGAGCCAAATCCTGCACCGTCTCTGTGGTGCCCGCATATGGCAGCTGTGCGTTCCGACCTGAAAGGTTCAGATTGTCTTTATTATTTGCTGCAGAATCTCAGGTCGGAAGAGTTCTGGCTGTAAACAAGCCATGCGATGCAAAAGAAAGATGTGACTTTTTTTGTATCTATGACATTCACAGGCTGAGCAAATGTTGACAGTACACTATATACACTGAGTATACCAAACATTAGGAAAACATTAGGAAGACCCCCTCCCATCCTCCCATCCTCCCATTTGCCCTCAGAACAACTTCAGTTCGTCAGGGCATGATCTCTACAAGGTGTTGAAAGCGTTCTACATGGATGCTGGTCCATGTTGACTCCAGTGCTTTCCACAGTTGTGTCAAGTTGTCTGGATGTCCTTTCGGTGGTGGACCATTCTTGAGCCACATGGGAAACTGTTGAGACCCAGCAGCATCGCAGTTCTTGACACAAACCGATTCACATGACATCTAATACCATACCACGTTAAAGGAACTTAAATATTTTCTCTTGCCATTCACCCTCTGAATGGCACACATACACAATCCATGTCTCAATTGTCTCAAGGCTTAAAAATGATTCTTTAACCTATCTCTTCACCTTCATCGACAGTGACTGAAGTGAATTTAACAAGTGAAATCAATAAGGGATCATAGCTTTCACTTGGATTCACCTGGTCAGTCTGCGTTATGGAAAGAGCAGGTGTTTTAATCAAATCAAATGTTATTAGTCACATGCGCCGAATACAACAGATGTAGACCTCACAGTGAAAGTCTTACTTACAAGCCCCTAACCGACAGTGCAGTTTAAGAATAAGTTTAAGATAAGAATAAGATATAAAAGTAACAAGTAATAAGGTAATTAAAGCAGTAAAAAATAACAAAATATACAGCGAGGTGCCGGGACAGAGTCAATGTGCGGGGGGCACTGTTTATTTGAGGTAGTATGAACATGTATAGTTGAAGTCGGAGGTTTACATACACTTATGTTGGAGTCATCAAAACTCGTTGTTCAACCACTCCACCAATGTCTTGTTAACAAACTATAGTTTTGGGAAGTCGGTTAGGACATCTACTTTGTGAATGACACAAGTCATTTTTCCAATAATTGTTTACAGACAACAATTGTTTATTTCACTTATATTTCAATGTATCACAATTCCAGTGTGTCAGAAGTTCACATACACTAAGTTGACTGTGCCTTTAAACAGCTTGGAAAATTCCAGAAAATTATGTCATGGCTTCTGATAGGCTAATTAACATAATTTGAGTAAATTGGAGGTGTACCTGTGGATGTATTTCAAGGCCTACCTTCAAACTCAGTGCCTCTTTGCAAAAGGAATCAGCCAAGACCTCAGAAAAGAATTTGTAGACCTCCACAAGTCTGGTTCATCCTTGGGAGCAATTTCCAAAACACTTGAAGGTACCACGTTCATCTGTACAAACAATAGTACGCAAGTATAAACACCATGGGACCATGCAGCCATCATACCGCTCAGGAAATAGAAGCATTCTGTCTCCTAGAGATGTATGTACTTTGGTTCGAAAAGTGCAAATCAATCCCAGAACAACAGCAAAGGACCTTGTGAAGACACTGGAGGAAACAGGTACAAAAGTATCTATATTAACAGTAAAAGAAGTCCTATATCGACATAACCTGAAAAGCCGCTCAACAAGGAAGAAGCCACTGCTCAAAAACCGCCATAAGAAAGCCAGACTACAGTTTGCAAATGCACATGGGGACAAATATAGTAGTTTTTGGAGAAATGTCCTCTGATCTGATGAAACAAAAATATGATATATAATGAAAATAATTATGTTTGTAGGAAAAAGGGGGATGCTTGCAAGCCAAAGAACACCATTCCAACCATGAAGCACGGGGGTGGCTGCATCATGTTATGGGGGTGCTTTGCTGGCGGAGGGACTGGTGCAATTCACAAAGTAGATAGCTTCATGAGGAGGGAAAAATATGTGGAAGCAACATCTCAAGACATCAGTCAGGAAGTTAAAGCTTTGTCACAAATGGGTCTTCCAAATGGACAATGACCCCAAGCATACTTCCAAAGTTGTGGCAAAATGGCTTAAGGACATCAAAGTCAAGGTATTGGAGTGGCCATCACAAAGTCCTGATCTCAATCCCACAGAAAATTCGTGGGCAGAACTGAAAAAGCGTGTGCGAACAAGGAGGCCTACAATCCTGACTCAGTTACACCAGCTCTGTCAGAAGGAATGGGCTAAAATTCACCCAACTTATTGTGGGAAGCTTGTGGAAGGCTCCCAAAACATTTGACCCAAGTTAAACAATTTAAAGGCAATGCTACCAAATACTAATTGAGTGTATGTAAACTTCTGACCCACTGGGAATATGATGAAAGAAATAAAAGCTGTTTTAAATCACTCTCTCTACTATTATTCTGACATTTCACATTCTTAAAATAAAGTCATGATCCTAACTGACCTAAAATATGGAATTTTTACTTGGATTAAATGTCAGGAATTGTGAAAAACTGAGTTTAAATGTATTTGGCTAAGGTGTATGTAAACTTCCGACATCAACTGTAGGTACAGTTAATTAAAGTGACTACGCATAGATGACAAAATAGAGTGGCAGTGGTGTGTGTGGGGGGGGGAAATGTGAATTGTCTGGGTAGCCATCTGACTAGATATTCAAGGAGTCTTTTAGCTTGGGGGTAGAAGCTGTTTGGGAGCCTCTTGGACCTAGACTTGGCGCTCCGGTACCGCTTGCCGTGTGGTAGCAGGGAGAACCATCTATGGTTAGGGTGGCTGGAGTCTTTGACAATTTTTAGGGTCTTCCTCTGACACCGCCTGGTATAGAGGTCCTGGATGTCAGGAAGCTTGGCCCCAGTGATGTACTGGGCCGTTCACACTACCATCTGTAGTGCCTTGCGGATGGAGGCCGAGCAGTTGCCATACCAGGCAGTGATGCAACCAGTCAGGATGCTCTCGATGGTGCAGCTGTAGAACCTTTTGAGGATCTGAGGACCCATGCAAAATCTTTTTAGTCTCCTGAGGGGGAATATGTTTTTTCATGCCCACTTCACGACTGTCATGGTGTGCTTAGACCATGTTAGTTTGTTGGTGATGTGGACACCAAGGAACTTGAAACTCTCAACCTGCTCCACTGCAGCCCCGTTGATGAGAATGGGGGCGTGCTTAGTCAGATTTTTCCTGTAGTCCACAAGCCTCTCCTTTGACTTGATCACGTTGAGGGAGAGGATGTTGTCCTGGCACCACACGGCCAAGTCTCTGACCTCCTCCCTATAGGCTGTCTCATTGTTGTTGGTGATCAGGCCTACCACTGTTGTGTCATCGCTAAATTGAATGATGGTGTTGGAGTCATGCCTGTCCATGCAGTCATGAGTGCACAGGGAGTACAGGAGGGGGCAGAGCACGCACTCTTGAGAGGCCCCTGTGTTGAGGATCAGCGTGGCTGATGTGTTGTTACCTACCCTTACCACCTGGGTGCAGCCCGTCAGGAAGTCCAGGATCCAGTTGCAGAGGGAGGCGTTTAGTCCCAGGGTCCTTAGCTTATTGATGAGCTTTGAGGGCACTATGGTGTTGAACGCTGAGCTGTAGTCAATGATTAGCATTCTCACATGTTCCTTTTGTCCAGGTGGGAAAGGGCAGTGTGGAGTGCAATAGAGACTGCATCATCTGTGGATCTGTAGTGGTGGTATGCAAATTGGAGTGGTCTCAGGTTTCTGGGATGATGGTGTTGATGTGAGTCATGACCAGCCTTTCAAAGCACTTCATTGCTACAGACGTTAGTGCTACGGGTCGGTAGTCATTTAGGCAGGTTACCTTACTGTTCTTGGGCACAGGCACTACTGTGGTCTGCTTAAAACATTTTGGTATTACAGACTCGGACAGGGAGAGGTTGAAAATGTCAGTGAAAACACTTGCCAGTTGGTCAGCTCATGCTCGCATTACACGTCCTGGTAATCTGTCTGGCCCTGCGGCCTTGTGAATGTTGACCTGTCTAAAGGTCTTACTCACATCGGCTGCGGAGAGCGTGATCACATAGTCTTCTGGTACAAGTGGTGCTCTCATGCCTGTTTCAGTGTTATTTGCCTCGAAGCGAGCATAGAAGTAGTTTAGCTCGTCCGGAAGGCTTGTGTCACTCGGCAGCTCTCGGCTCTGCTTCCCTTAGTAGTCTGTAATGGTTGAAGGCTCAGCCACATCTGATGAGAGTCAGAGCCGGTGTGGTACGACTCGATCTTAGTCCTGTATTGACGGTTTGCCTGTTTGTATACTCAGTGTATAGTAATGTACCGCATACTGCACAGTAGCTGTGTGGATTTAGAATAAAGTGAGTATGTTCTCAGAGCTGTTTTGTGCTCGTCAGCAGGAATGCAGTAAATACGCAGATATCTGTAGTAACAGATCCTAGAACAGACAGACATGGCTGTCACGTGGCTCCGGCCCTGGGTGGAGTCATCTGCCGCCGCCTCCTAAATCTGCAGCACCACAACTTGGAAGGTAAGGTTCCCATTTCCCTGCCTCCCTGAGCTGTTCCACAAGCTCTGTGACAGAAAAATGAATATACCTGTTCCCTGTAAATGTCATGTGTTGCAGAATCTGCTAATAATGAATTATGGATGTCAACCGCCATGCAATAATTTAGAATCATGAAGATTTGATAAAGCATTTACATTATATACTGAACAAAAATATTAACGAAACATGCAACATTTTAAACAATTTACTGAATTACAGTTCATATAAGGAAATCAGTCAACTGAAATAAATTCATTAGGCCGAAATCTATGGATTACACATAACTGGGCAGTGGTGCAGCCATTGTTGGGTCTGAAAGGGCATAGGCCCACCCACTTGGGAGCCAGCCCACTCACTGGAGACCCAGGGCCAACCAATCAGAATGAGTTTTCCCCCACAAAAGGGCTTTATTAGAGACAGAAATAGTCCTCAGTTTCATCAGCTGTCCGGATGTCTGGTCTCAGACGATCCTGCTGATGAAGCTGATGGATCTGGAGGTCCTGGGCTGGCGTAGTTACACGTGGTCTGCGGTTGTGAGGCCGGTTGGACGTACTACCAAATTCTCTAAAATTACGTTGGAGGCGGCTTATGGTAGAGAAATAAACATAAAATTATCTGGCAACAGCTCAGTTGAACATTCCTGCAGTCAGCATGTCAATTGCACGCTCCCTCAAAACTTGAGACATCTGTGGCATCGTGTTGTGTGACAAAATACATTTTAGAGTGTCCTTGTACTGCCCCCAGGACAAGGTGCAACTGTGTAATGATCATGCTGTTTAATCAGCTTCTTGATATGCCACACCTGTCAGGTGGATGGATTATCTTGGCAAAGGATAAATGCTCACTAACAGGGATGTAAAAAAATACCTTAAAAAAACAACATTTGAGAGACATAAGCTTTTTGTGCATAGAACATTTCTGTGATATTTTATTTCAGCCCATGGAACATGGGACCAACACTTTACATGTTGCATTTCTTTTTTTGTTCAGTATACAGTACAAGTCACAAGTTTGGACACACCTACTCATTCAAGGGTTTTTCTTTATTTTCACTATTTTCTACATTGTAGAATAATAGTGAAGATATGAAAACTGTGAAATAACACATAAGGAATCATGTAGTAACCAAAAGAGTGTTAAAGAAATCTAAATATATTTTAGATTCTAGATTCTTCAAAGTATCCACCCTTTACCTCGCTGACAGCTTTGCACACTCTTCTCTCAACCAGCTTCATGAGGAATGCTTTTCCAACAGTCTTGACGGAGTTCCCACATACAGGTATGCTGTATACTTGTTAGCTGCTTTTCCTTTACTCTGCGGTCCAACTCATCCCAAACCATCTCAATTGGTTTGAGATCAGGTGATTGTGGAGAACAGGTAATCTGACGCAGCACTCCATCACTCTCCTTGGTCAAATAGCCCTTACACAACCTGGAGGTGTGTTTTAGTTCATTGTCCTGTTGAAAAACAAATGATAGTCCCACTAAACCAGATGGGATGGCGTGTCGCTGCAGAATTCTGTGGTGGCCATACTGGTTGTGTGCCTTGAATTCTAAATAAATCACTGACAGTGTCACCAGCAAAGAACCCCCACACCATCACACCTTATCCTCCATGCTTCACATTGTGAACCACATATGCGGAGATTGTCAGTTCACCTGACGATCTCTCTTCCATTCCTCTCAAAAATTTTAGAAAAGGCTGTTGCAAAGCAACTCACTGCCTTCCTGAAGACAAACAATGTATAAGAAATGCTTCAGTCTGGTTTTAGACCCCATCATAGCACTGAGACTGCACTTGTGAAGGTGGTAAATGACCTTTTATTGGCATCAGACCGAGGCTCTGCATCTGTCCTCGTGCACCTAGACCCTAGTGCTGCTTTTGACACCTAGACCCTAGTGCTGCTTTTGAGACCCTAGTGCTGCTTTCGATCACCACATTCTTTTGGAGAGATTGGAAACCCAAATTGGTCTACACGGACAAGTTCTGGGCTGGTTTAGATCTTATCTGTCAGAAAGATATCAGTTTGTCTCTGTGAATGGTTTGTCCTCTGACAAATCAACTGTAAATTTCGGTGTTCCTCAAGGTTACGTTTTAGGACCACTATTGTTTTCACTATATATTTTACCTCTTGGGGATGTCATTCGAAAACATAATGTTAACTTTCACTGCTATGCGGATGACACACAGCTGTACATTTCAATGAAACATGGTGAAGCCCCAAAATTGCCCTCGCTAGAAGCATGTGTTTCAGACATAAGGAAGTGGATGGCTGCAAACTTTCTACTTTTAAACTCGGACAAAACAGAGATGCTTGTTCTAGGTCCCAAGAAACAAAGAGATCTTCTGTTGAATCTGACAATTAATCTTAATGGTCGTCTCAAATAAAACTGTGAAGGACCTCGGCGTTACTCTGGACACTGACCTCTCTTTTGAAGAACATATCAAGACCATTTCAAGGACAGCTTTTTTCCATTTGCGTAACATTGCAAAAATCAGAAACTTTCTGTCCAAAAATGAGGCAGAAAAATGTATCCATGCTTTTGTTACTTCTAGGTTAGATTACTGCAATGCTCTACTTTCCGGCTACCCGGATAAAGCACTAAATAAACTTCAGTTAGTGCTAAATACGGCTGCTAGAATCCTGACTAGAAGCAAAAAATGTGATCATATTACTCCAGTGCTAGCCTCCCTACACTGGCTTCCTGTCAAGGCAAGGGTTGATTTCAAGGTTTTACTGCTAACCTACAAAGCATTACATGGGCTTGCTCCTACCTATCTCTCTGATTTGATCCTCCCGTACATACCTACACGTACGCTACGGTCACAAGACACAGGCCTCCTAATTGTCCCTAGAATTTCTAAGCAAACAGCTGGAGGCAGGGCTTTCTCCTATAGAGCTCAATATTTATGGAACGGTCTGCCTACCCATGTAAGAGACGCAAACTCGGTCTCAACCTTTAAGTCTTTACTGAACACTCATCTCTTCAGTGGGTCATATGATTGAGTGTAGTCTGGACCAGGAGTGAGAAGGTGAACGGAAAGGCTCTGGAGCAACGAACCGCCCTTGCTGTCTCTGCCTGGCCGGTTCCCCTCTTTCCACTGGGATTCTCTGCCTCTAACCCTATTACAGGGGCTGAGTCACTGGCTTACTGGGGCTCTTTCATACCGTCCCTGGGAGGGGTGCGTCACCTGAGTGGGTTGAGTCACTGATGTGATCTTCCTTTCTGGGTTGGCGCCCCCCCCTTGGGTTGTGCCGTGGCGGAGATCTTTGTGGGCTATACTCGGCCTTGTCTCAGGATGGTAAGTTGGTGGTTGAAGATATCCCTCTAGTGGTGTGGGGGCTGTGCTTTGGCAAAGTGGGTGGGGTTATATCCTTCCTGTTTGGCCCTGTCCGGGGGTGTCCTCGGATGGGGCCACAGTGTCTCCTGACCCCTCCTATCTCAGCCTCCAGTATTTATGCTGTAGTAGTTTATGTGTCGGGGGGCTAGGGTTAGTTTGTTATATCTGGAGTACTTCTCCTGTCCTATTCGGTGTCCTGTGTGAATTTAAGTGTGCTCTCTCTATTCTCTCTTTCTCTCTCTCTCTCGGAGGACCTGAGCCCTAGGACCATGCCCCAGCACTACCTGACATGATGACTCCTTGCTGTTCCCAGTCCATCTGACCGTGCTGCTGCTCCAGTTTCAACTGTTCTGCCTTATTATTATACGACCATGCTGGTCATTTATGAACATTTGAACATATTGGCCATGTTCTGTTATAATATCCACCCGGCACAGCCAGAAGAGGACTGGCCACCCCACATAGCCTGGTTCCTCTCTAGGTTTCTTCCTAGGTTTTGGCCTTTCTAGGGAGTTTTTCCTAGCCACCGTGCTTGTACACGTGCATTGCTTGCTGTTGGGGTTTTAGGCTGGGTTTCTGTACAGCACTTTGAGATATCAGCTGATGTACGAAGGGCTATATAAATAAATTTGATTTGATTTGACCTACCCTGCGTCTCACAAAGACACGGCAGTTAGAACCAAAAATCTCAAATTTGGACTCATCAGATTAAAGGACAGATTTTCACAGGTCTAATGTCCATTGCTCATGTTTCTTGGCCTTAGCAAGTCTGTTCTTATTATTGGTGTCCTTTAGTAGTGGTTTCTTTGCAGCAATTTGACCAAGAAGGCCCGATTCTCTGAACAGTTGATTTTGAGATGTGTCCGTTACTTGAACTGTGAAGTATTTAGTTGGGCTGCAATCTGAGATGTTTATTTGATTTTTTATTTCACCTTTATTTAACCAGGTAGGCAAGTTGAGAACAAGTTCTCATTTACAATTGCGACCTGGCCAAGATAAAGCAAAGCAGTTCGACACATACAACAACAGAGTTACACGTGGAGTAAAACAAACATACAGTCAATAGTACAGTAGAAGTCTATATACAATGTGGGCAAATGAGGTGAGATAAGGGAGGTAAATGCAAAAAAAAAAGTCCATGGTGGCGAAGTAAATACAATATAGCAAGTAAAACACTGGAATGGTAGATTTGCAGTGGAAGAATGTGCAAGGTAGAGATAGAAATAATGGAGTGCAAAGGAGCAAAATAAATAAATACAGTAGAGGGAGAGGTAGTTGTTTGGGCTAAATTATAGATGGGCTATGTATAGGTGCAGTAATCTGTGAGCTGCTCTGACAGCTGGTGCTTAAAGCTAGTGAGGGAGATAAGTGTTTCCAGTTTCAGAGAATTTTGTAGTTCGTTCCAGTCATTGGCAGCAGAGAACTGGAAAGAGAGGCGGCCAAAGGAATTGGTTTTGGGGGTGACCAGAGAGATATACCTGCTGGAGCGCGTGCTACAGGTGGGTGCTTCTATGGTGACCAGCGAGCTGAGATAAGGGGGACTTTACCTAGAAGGGTCTTGTGGATGGGGGGGCTTGGTGACTAAACGGATGGCACTGTGATAGAATGCATCCAATTTATTGAGTAGGGTATTGGAGGCTATTTTGTAAATGACATAGCCGAAGTCGAGGATCGGTACGATGGTCAGTTTTACAAGGGTATGTTTGGCAGCATGAGAGAAGGATGCTTTGTTGCAAAATAGGAAGCCAATTCTAGATTTAACTTTGGATTGGAGATGTTTGATGTGAGTCTGGAAGGAGAGTTTACAGTCTAACCAGACACCTAGGTATTTGTAGTTGTCCACATATTCTAAGTCAGAACCGTCCAGTGTAGTGATGTTGGACAGGCGGGCAGGTGCAGGCAGCGATCGGTTGAAGAGCATGCATTTAGTTTTACTTGTATTTAAGAGCAATTGGAGGCCATGGAACTAGAGTTGTATGGCATTGAAGCTCGCCTGGAGGGTTGTTAACACAGTGTCCAAAGAAGGGCCAGAAGTATACAGAATGGTGTCGTCTGCGTAGAGTTGGATCAGAGACTCACCAGCAGCAAGAACGACATCATTGATGTATACAGAGAAGAGAGTCGGTCCAAGAATTTAACCCTGTGGCACCCCCATAGAGACTGCCAGAGGCCCAGACAACAGGCCCTCCGATTTGACACACTGAACTCTAGTTGGTGAACCAGGCGAGGCAATCGTTTGAGAAACCAAGGCTATCGAGTCTGCCGATGAGGATGTGGTGATTGACAGAGTCGAAAGCCTTGGCCAGGTCAATGAATACGGCTGCACAGTATTGTTTCTTATCGATGGCGGTTAAGATATTGTTTAGGACCTTGATCGTGGCTGAGGTGCACCCATGACCAGCTCTGAAACCAGATTGCATAGCGGAGAAGGTATGGTGGGATTCAAAATGGTCGGTAATCTTTGTTGACTTGGCTTTCGAAGACCTTAGAAAGGCAGGGTAGGATAGATATAGGTCTGTAGCAGTTTGGGTCAAGAGTGTCCCCCCCTTTGAAGAGGGGGATGACTGCAGCTGCTGTCCAATCTTTAGGAATCTCAGACGACATGAGAGGTTGAACAGGCTAGTAATAGGGGTGGCAACAATTTCAGCAGATAATTTTAGAAATAAAGGGTCCAGATTGTCTAGCCCGTAGGGGTCCAGATTTTGCAGCTCTTTCAGAACATCAGCTGACTGGATTTAGGAGAAGGAGAAATGGAGAAGGCTTGGGAGAGTTGCTGTGGGGGGTGCAGTGCTGTTGACCGGGGTAGGGGTAGCCAGGTGGAAAGCATGGCCAGCCGTAAAACAAATGCTTATTGAAATTCTCAATTATAGTGGATTTATTGGTGGTGACAGTGTTTCCTATCTTCAGTGCAGTGGGCAGCTGGGAGGAGGTGTTCTTATTCTCCATGGACTTTACAGTGTCCCAGAACTTTTTTGAGTTTGTGTTGCAGGAAACAAATTTCTGCTTGAAAAAGCTAGCCTTGGCTTTTCAAACTGCAGTTAACTCTAATGAACTTGTCCTCTGCAGCAGAGGTAACTCTGGGTCCTCCATCCCTGTGGCGGTCCTCATGAGAGCCAGTTTCATCATAGCGCTTGATTGTTTTTGCGACTGCACTTGAAGAAACTTTCAAAGTTCTTGAAATTTTCCAATTGACTGACCTATGTCTCTTAAAGTAATGATGGACTGTTATTTCTCTTTGCTTATTTGAACTGTTACCACATGATTCTATATGTGTTATGTCATAGTTGTGATGTCTTCACTATTATTCTACAATGTAGAAAATAGCAAAAATAAAGTAAAACCCTTGAATGAGTAGGTGCGTCCAAACTTTTAACTGGTACAGTATATATTTTTTTGTAAATAACTGTCATCAGGCATTTAGACTGTATCCCAGAGATCAGATCAAAACTAGGATATGTCCTTCTACAAGGAGAAACAACTCATCGGACTAAGCAGCCAGAGCTTGTTACAGAGCAGAAGCGGTCCCGGCTGCCTCACAGATTGAGGGTATAATTCTATATTTGATCTGACAGCTGAAGGCAACTAAAAAAACTGTCACTGGTTATTTTTGCCATCCCTTCTAGGAGCCTAGGAGGTCTATTGTGGAGTGGTTATGATGTGATGTATACAGTGGTGATTTGTAACTGGACTTGGAAATACAGCCATGAGCGATATTTCTTATGACAGTACGTAAATATCATAATATGATTCATTTTGGGTCTGTGTGTGTGTGTACTGTACATGCGTGTGTGCGCGCGCATGTTTGCATGCATGTGTGTACACGTGTCCATATAAGTGTCTGTCTGTGATTATAGGGTGAGATAAGACACAATACAACTAGCATTGCTGCTAGTGAAAACTGTGGTTTATCTGCAGCAATCTAAATGCAAATTGAGTAACTCAAAAAACGCATAAGGTTTAAGTTGAGACAAAACAAGATTTTCCCATCAAACATCAATAACAAGCCTTTTAGGTCATCCTTGAGTGAAACAGTACATGTGTTAATATTATCCCTAATATTATCCCTGTCCCTACATATTTACACTCCCATAATGTATGATGCTTTTGTTATATATACTCTCTAAATAGAGCAGAGAGAACGCCATTTCCTCAGCAGCAATACTATGGTTTACATAGGCAATGGAGACACTGACGGGGTTGCTGGGAGTAACGGCAAAAACAAGAGTTGCCGGTACATGGCCAGGCAGAACCAGTGGCTGCTATGCTTTGGCAGACAAAGTTGAACTCCTGTCTCTTCCAGTGTGGTCCCCCTTACCAAGACTGATGCAGTCGCTGATTGTCTGGGAACTTCCTCTGTCATCGTTAGCGAGGAAGGAGGCACTTGTCAGAGGCTGCATTAAGAGTTCCTTATGAGCTCAGACACTTCGGCAGTCACAGATAAATACAGAGTGGGCACTAGTGAAGTCCTCTTATCCAGGGAGAGAGGATGGCAGGCTGCTAGAGGATGCCAAAATAGAGGGAATGAGAGATTATTCTGTAGGGTAGAAAAGCTGCATTGTAGTGGTTGAGTGGCACCATGACTCAGGTATTGTATTGCGGCTGGGTTTAGGAGTAGTGCTCAAGCATGAGTCGTCATTTCAAGCTGTTGTAATAACCTTAGTCTCCAGGTATGATGCTTGTTTTTAGTGGACACAGTGGTAGCTCTAGTAAGACTATAGATAGACATTTTATAAAACCAACACATCTGAAGCAACGGCAGAGGAGTGATATGCCATCGATACTGCATTGGCTATTACATTTGTAGTAGAAACAACCTTAATACCAATTGGACATGGATTTCAGGGAATAGCGTTCAACTGTATTTGTGCTCGCATTGTGTTGGGCTACGTACAGTATAATCCCCCCCCAAAAATGCAGTCACTTACACTCATTATCATACTATATGATTCTTACATGTGGCCAAAGCAATTCATGTACTGTATACCCATATCATTTTGATGTTCAAAGTATAACAACTTCACATTTACAGCACTGTAATCTAAAGCAGTAGAGCCATCCTGCAAACCTAATTTTGAACAAAACAGAATTGTCTTTAAACCTCACCGTCTGTCTTCCAACTGTGATCGTCTTGAGGGTGGGGGGTTACATTGCTGCTTCTAATAGAATGTCTGTTCCCAGATATCTGCTCTTCGCGACAAACAGGAAACGGGGATCAATTCCACTGATAAAAAGGCTGGTTGAATAAATCAGGTATAAAGCAGGCCCGGGACTAGCTCTGGAAAAAGGCTTCAGCGTAGAGAACAGTATGTTAAGCTTCACCTACTTGTCTGTAAGATTAATGTGGCGCTATTGTCTCCGGCTCTCATCACAACACTTTTATCTTCAGAAATGACAAAGCTTGCACTTCTCATTATGTATGTTTGTAGCAAGCTACATTCTCCTCAGCAGCCCTTGCTTACTTCAATGAGGTCGTTTTGGTGGTGTTGCTTGTGTGTGTGTGTGTGTGTGTGTGTGTTGTGTGTTTCTGTGCGACCTTGTACGTGCTATACTGTATGTGTTCTATAACAATTTGGACATTTCATGTTTTGTCCGACAACACGGTTGTGTGGAGTATTCATTACTTTCAAGGCAACATTGATTGGAGAAAATGTGTTAGATTTTTTTTTAAAGACTAGTGTCGCCCCGTGAATTGGCTGGCTATGAATCAATACTATTTCTGATAGCAGAGATGAAAGAAATATGAAACACAAGTGGTATGAAGCATCATATGATAGTGATATGCAAAATGAGATTGCCAATTCAATCCCTTTCTCCCAATGGCAGTGACACATGCCAGTGAGAAAAACATGGCCCTGGGCTACAGCACCTTAAAGTATTAGAACATCAGAGAGATGAAGGTCTATAATGTCCTTGTCATTAGCATTGCTTTAACAGAAATTAATAGAGGTCAATACAGTTCCAAGATGGCATCGTCTCTCAAGGCACACCATGAGTAAGAACAATGTGATGTAAAAATGTCAATAATATTCATGTGTCAAATTCAATCTATGAATAAAAGATGGGAGATGGGAGCAACATGTCCCATATTTCTGCCATGGGCTTGGAACAAAGCCATAAACTAAGTGATAACAGAAACATTAACTCTGAGTGTAGGTTGTGAGTGCTGATTCTCACCAGATGCACAAAAAAACCTAGAGCAAAGAAATATACATATGCTACATGGCCAAAAGTATGTGGACACCCGTTCAAATTAGTGGATTCGACTATTTCAGCCACACTGACATGTGTATAAAATCGAGCACACAGCCATGCAATCTCCATGGACAAACATTGGCAGTAGAACAGCCTTATTGACGAGATCAGTGACTTTTAACTTTGCACCATCATAGGATGCCACCTTTTCAACGAGTCAGTTCAAATGTCTGCCCCCCTAGAGCTGCCCAGGTCAACTGTAAGCGCTGTTATTGTGAAGAGGAAACATCTAGGACCAACAACGGCTCAGCCGCAAAGTGATAGGCCACACAAGCTCACAGAACGGGACCACCAAGTCCTGAAGCACGCAGCACGTAAAAATCTTCTATCCTCGGTTGCAACACTCACTACCGAGTTCCAAACTGCCTTTGGAAGCAACTTCAGCAACTTTTGTCGAGATCAGTGTGAACTTGATTGGCCTGCACAGAGCCCTGACCTCAACCCCGTCAAAGACCTTTGGTATAAATTACAACGCTGACTGCAAGCCATGTGTAATCGCCAACATCAGTGGCCGACCTCATTATGCTTTGTGGCTTAATGGAAGGCAAGTACCCACTGCAATGTTCCAACATCAGGTGGAAAGCCTGTTATAGCATTAAAGGGGGGACCAACTCCATATTAATGCCCATGATTTTGGAATGAGATGTTCGACAAGCTTTTGGCCATGTAGTGTATCAAATCTCCAATCCCATTGACTTTTCTCACCAGCCTCACAGCATGTGCATTGTTACTACAATGACAGGAAGGTGTAAACCAAGCATTGCAGTGATTTCAGCATTGCAGTCATTTCCGACATTGCTAAAGTTAATCTAAGCACTGCAGTGATTTCAGCCGCTGCTTTAAAAAATCATATTGCTGTCCCTCATGTGACAACAACTGCAACAGCAGTATGCAGCACTTTCCCAGGACACTTGCCAACTCAGTTAATGTTTTTCTGTGCCAGAGCGCTTAATACATTAATTTAAGTAATTATTTGGAAAGTAGAAGCTAAAATAGCTTAGGTTTCTTGGGGTGTAAATCTGTTGATAATTACATGTTAACTCCAAATCCTGTAGGACTGCAGCAATCCAGAACAGAGAACAAATGGTGGTGGGGGGGGGGATGCTGCACATCACACCGCTAAGAAGTCTCTAAAGAGAACCAGTCGCGCGCCCACCATCTTGAATACAAACAAGCACAGGAGGACTTGCCCGGGAAGGCACTTGATTAGATTTGCCGTTGACAATGCATACGTCTTCTCCCCTGTCTGTAGGAGCTTGTATAAGGCCAGGGAAATTGAATCGGTTGAGAGTGTAGTTATTGACAAGGGTTCTCTGTGGCGATGAATGTAATAAGGTATTCCTCGAGAGGGTTAATATATGTGTGCGTTGTCAAAACACAGTGTGCTGCGGCAAGGACTGTATGTCAACACCCTGTTTTCCAAGAAACCATGAGGTATACTTAGACTATTCCATTGACTCTTTCTCCTGATGTCTGAGTGTTATAGTGCCACATCTGCATACCTGGAGGCCCCTTGTAACCAACCACTACTCTGCATTGTTGATGCATTATTCCCTGCTATATGAACGTCATATGGCCTTGCAATTATTAGTCAGCCCTTAGTTGTATTTTAAAAGCAGACATGGATTACTGTACATATCATCCAGCCTTTAGGTCTTTGTGAATTCTCTTGTTTTTATTTTTACATATAGCTCCTCAGAAGGCTTCTGTTCAAGGACTTGTCAGCGTGTAGACTTCCGTACAGATTTTGGATCTTAATTCGACCAGTGTTATCGCAGCAGAATAATCTGCAGCAACCGGATTTGACCGTTTAGTCCATAATGTTGCTTAATCAGTGGTGAGGCTATTAGCTGGCCAAAATTAGGCTACATGAAATGTGCAAAACCGTTAATATGACAGTGTGTTAATGTAGGGTTTCAGTGAATTTATGTAAATCATTAAGCTCATCTGCATGTCCTGAAGTGCAGGAAAATTCTCAGCAACAAAAGAGTGATCAAATTAAGATCCTACATCTGTAGACTCGGATGGATGTATTGATCAACATGTCATCAACAGGCCGACTTACCTCATAAAACAACAATACATTGCAGTAGCGTCATAGAAAGTAGAGTGTATATCTGGCTGGGTGGAGGTCAGGGCCATTATCTTTAAATAAAACATATAGTTATCTTTTTATGAAATGCCATTTTACTCTATATACTGTAGACTTTGATCAGAGTGAAACTAAATTCATCTATTTGCACAAGCGAAACTAGACTGACACATACTGGCGCATTTCGTAATGGTGGTAATTGAAATAGGGAAATTGATTCGATAGACAAGTTTTACGAGGGCATACATTACAGCAGCCTGGATGAGTGGCTCCAGAAAGGCCAGTGAACCCTGAAATGGAATTTCTCCATCGAACATTTCAGATACTCGCTGAACAATGTTCTAATGCATAAGTAACATCCATCGCTACATTAAAGATATTTTTGATCCTTTTTTGAAAAATTCCCTCAGTTAATCTGCATTTATATGCAGTGGCATTAATTATCTCCCTTCCCAACACATGATTGTATGTTTCACTTTGACTGTTGGTTTACAGTATTCAGGGAACAGACCCCAGAGATAAGCATTTTTAAATGAGGATGCATTTGAAGGGATTATGTCTGTCTGCTCACTTTTACAGCAACATATGTCGTAGGCCCTCTACTTGCATTCTATTTGTGTTTGAGCTGTACATGAGTGGGTGTGTGTTGTGGTGTCTGGCTCTGTTTGTGAATATGGCATTGGTAATCTGAGCAAGTAAGTCAAAAAAATAATGTAATTGTGTCTTGTCCTGCATGAAATATATTTGCATAAATACTTTGAGTGCTATTGGAAAAATCCTGATATTACAAAAATTATTTTAGGGTTGAAACACTGGGAACTCGAAATGTGTTGGAGCAAAAATAACAAACCTCATTAAAGAAAAAAAAATGACATAATACTTATTTATAGACGTGTGTCTTATCCCATGGACCTGGGCACCGCTGTGGATTGAATTGAGCCCCTCGAGAGTGCTATTGCTAATTGTATTACGGTTTCTCCCCGTGAAAATCAAATAATACCTATGTGTTATTACCTTTGTGCGAACGAAGGCCACGGTTTCAGAGTAATCTCTCTTCTGCAGTGTGCCACTGACAACAGGAATCTCTTGGGGCTTCAGAAATGGGTCAATGGGACTCCAAGGAAAATGATTAGAATAAATGTCTTCATTTCCATCTAAAAATGACATCTTAATGGATAATGTTAAGACTCCTTTGGGGTGAAAGATAGGATGTGAAGATAAGTTTTTTTATAAGCGATTAAGGGGCCCGTTTTCGGTCAGTGAAAAAGCTCTCACAATTGAGTGTTACCTGGGCAAAGTATGTTTGACCTGAGTACTCAATATCCAAAAAGACAGTAATGAAATCATCAACCTGCAAAGTTTTGGGAAGTGCGTCAAAGATACAAACACAGGCAAGAAGAACATTTGGGTACTCAATGTTCATTTTCATAATGAATTCACCATACTCTGTCTCATCAAGCAGGCTTATTCTGTGGCCCGTGGCTGTAAGATCCATCTACATCAGTGGAATCTAGAATTAATCAGTCTACTGTAATTAGTAATTGTTCACACAGTCGGAGATGTACCACCCAAACTCCTACCTGGTCTCACACTGTGCTCTGAGAATTCCCATTACAAATTAGAGCCTAGCTCTCTGATATCTGCTGCATCTTATCACCGATTCACTGATTTTCCCATTGACTTTTAAGATGTTGCCTCAAAGCATTGACAAGGAACCCTCCGCAGGGGCACGATACACCCATGCACATGGAATACAATGTGATAGTTCATGAAATGGAATAAAATTGCCTCTCCAATATAGTCAATATGCAAAAATCACCACATTACTCATTTTCAATGTAATGCATACTGGACAAAAAGACTGACTTGGGGATCCTACTATATGCAAATGTCAAAGGTATGATTTTAGCATTTCATTTTCTGAAAAGCTTTTACATTTTAGAAGACCCTCATCTCCAGAGAGACTTACAGTAGTAAGTGCATACATTTTCAAACTTCTTCGTACTGGTCCCCCGAAGGGAATCGAACCCACAACTCTGGCATTGCCAGCTCCATGCTCTACTAACTGAGCCACACGGGAAATGCTTATATTATCCGTTGTATTTATTTTCTCAGAACCTTTCCATGTGTCAATCTATCACCAAGTTGCAATTCGATGCTGACCTCTTCTCCGCACCACAGGGCCAAAACTTTACTCCTCTCATCCCAGCGTTATTACCAAGCTTTAAATAAATCCTAGTTTCTATGGCAACCCAAGTCAAGTTCCTATGTGGAGGGAGCTAATGGTTGAAACTTCAGCAGCGGCTAAGTGTTCCTACGGAGTGACACCAAGTCAGCCAGAGATCAATCACCCTGACCAATCATTCCAATAACCTGTCTCGGCGGTACTGGTCTCAGCGGTACCAGTGTTTTCTACCAGGGTATGAATTATTTCACAATACAGAAAATTAAGTTACAATACAACCTACAATCTTCAACCAATCATTTGCATGTCATTTGATGCCATTCACATGGCATCTACTGAATGGTTTCCTCAGACAAAATGTATAGGCATGTATACATATGCATGGGGTTACATGGTTATTTTGGTGCGCTCACAGGAAGACAAGAGAGGATAATACAAGAGAGTATTTAGAATGTGCCTGAGGCTCTTCGGGTATAGACAGTTATTGCTGATGCTGCTGACTACCAGTGCATTATCTACATCAATTATCTTACTTTTCATCTTCTTCTATTGACCTAAAAAGGAATCATTGATATATCTTGGCCTTTTGTGGAGTATTGAGAAAAGATGTAGTGTGAGGATTTCTATTTTGGTCTGTTTTAATCCTAAAAAGGCACATACTGCGCTCTCTTCATATATATTCCACTATTCACCACGGGTTGCAAAATTATGACAATGGAACAGTTTTAACAGTTTTAACAAAACAGTGTATTATCCCAAACGTGATGGGACACGCCTTTAGCCTGGGGTGACAGATCTATTAAATAGTAAATACATTTGACAGCCTAAGTCTGGTTAATTTGAAATACATTATTTCAAACAAACACTAAATCCTGTGTGTGCTTAGCAATGGAAGTTGTGTAATACATTGCCACGTAAATATAGAGATGTCTTTTTGGGTTCTAATCCTCTAGGTAAAGCATGTATCAAATGAAATCCGTGTCAGTAACATGCAGCCATGGACCATCGCATTAGGTTGCAGTGTCGTTATCATATTCATTTGCCCATCGATTCCTTAAGAGCACAGGTGACATTTAGAAAAATTGCATTTGGATAGCTGAGAGAATCTCTTACGTCACTACAGCAAGAACCCCGGTTGGTCAAATAAACCTTAAAAAGTACCCTTTGAATAGAAGAGAGGCCCAGGGTTTTGTGAAAACAGTTACACTCTTGTGGCAAAGAGGACAGACTGACATATCCCTTAATGGTGGACTTAATGAACATAGATGATGCATAAGAAAAGACTGTCCTTGTCCTGGGGATCCAAATGTGCCAGACGACAAAGGATAGTGTGGGTAGATAAAGTGAAATATAGTTACAAAGGCTTGCTTCCTAAATTGGACAGTTTTGGAATTCCAGGTAGGTTACACTTTACTTAAAGGGGCGATCTGCAGTCCCAACAATAACAAAGAGGCACCACACCACTGATTTGGTAAACAGCTGAGGGATGGGTCTGGAAAAAATATAACCACTCTCAAACTCATGGACAGAGCTATGGATACAATATTCATCATTATATAACAATTCTAGTTTTAACCATGTTTTGAGGCTATACAGTGTTTGTTTACATATACAGTGTTTACAAACAAAGGCATAACCCAAGCTTATATTTTGGGTTCTGATGGGGTACGACAGTTGAACTACACGCTTATGAGGCTTCTATAAGTCATATAGTTCAAGAATCAATGGGTATATATCATTGATTTAAAAGTTTAAAAAATGGTATTTAGCAACTGCACCATGCCCCTTTAAGGCCGACAGGTATAATATGGCAATAATGAAATGCGAGACACTGCATAAATTACAGCCAATTCGTTGCATTACAATTCCTCCTCAAAGAGCTGGAACTATTCATTGTTGTGTATTTGAGCCACGTTTTAAGGTCCTCTAAGCGGTTTCTATCTAGCTTCCTTATCTCTGTGTCGTGCATTTCCTTTTGAAATACAAAAATAATTTCCTCTTATCTCTCCCTTTCATAATAAATGGTCAAAGTAAACATGTGCTCATCTGCTTTTTAACAATGTGGAGCCAATATTTAGAGTGCAACTTAGGCATGCAATGTGGTCACTTAGGTAGCAGAACAATGCCTCTAAATGTTAACAGAACACTACATCAGACAGCTTGAACAATTGAAATCGCCACATGAAAAGAAAGCCCACAGTTATCACAAACTACAAAGACCCCTATGGGGGAAATAATTCACTAGTTTAATTCTAGGACTGTTGATCCTAAACCTTTGATGGGGGGTGTGGGGATTCGACTAAGCAAAAAAAATGAATAAAATAATATAAAATATTGAATTTGGCCTTCACTACTACAGCACATAGAAACACATTGAATAACACATTCATAAATGGCAAAACAGACAGTCAAAAAATAGATAAGAAAGCTCAGGAATTTCTTTCGTTTTTTTTTTTTTTTTACACATATTTAACAATGTCTTTCATTGGCACAAATCTACCTCCATACTTCCATATTTTTTTTAACCGGGTCACCTTCAGACGAATCCCATGAAACTTGTGACACATCGTATTCATGAGAATCTCATCTTTCCCTAAAGTGATCATATTAGTTTGTGGACCAAACCGTTCGGACGCTACAGATGTTTTCATGAGAAGACCGATTTCCGGGATGTCTCCTGGTCTGACAAACACAGCTGTAGCTTTTACACTTTCCACGGCAGATGCAGAAGGCCAACATAGGCAGATGCGGTGGATTGAGATGCAGCCCATGCAAAAAAATATATCTCTTGCTTAAACTGACAGATTTTGACGAGGACTATATTGCCACTCCTATGTGCCACATCTTGAATTTAATTTAGTTTCAGAATAGGCGGCAAGGAATAAGTTAGTCCTAAATATTTCAAAAACTAAAAGCATTGTATTTGTTACAAATCATCCACTAAATGTTCATTAAATCTTATATTGAATAATGTGAACATTTTGCAAGTTGAGGTGGCTAAACTGCTTGAGGCAAAACTAGAATGTAAACTTTCATTGTCAAAACATATTGATACAACAGTAGCTAATATGGGGAGAAGTCCGTCCATAATAAAGCACTGCTCTGCCTTCTTCACAACACTATCAACAAGGAGGGTCCTACAGGCTCTAGTTTTGTCGCACCTGGACTACTGTTCAGTTGTGTGGTCAGATGCCACAAAGAAGGACTTAGGAAAATTACAATTGGCTCAGAAAAGGGCAGCACGGCTGGCCCTTAAAAGTACACAGGGAGCTAACATTAATGATATGCATGTCAATTTCCCATGGCTCAAAGTGGAAGAGATACTGACTTCATCACTTGTTTTTGTAAGAAGTGTTGACAGGTTGTGTGTACCGAGCTGTCTGTTTAAACTACAAGCACAGAGTTCCCATGCATACCCTACAAGACATGCCAACAGGGGTCTTTTTCACAGTCCTCAAGTCCAGAACAGACCATTGGAGGCGCACAGTACTACACAGATCCATGACTACATGGAACTCTATTTCACATCAGGTAACTGATGCAAACAGTATAATCAGATTAAAAAACATGGAAAAATACGCATTGTGGAACAGTGGGGACTGTGAAGAGACACACATAAAGGTACAGACACACGCATACGCACACAGGCGCTTGAACACTCACTCTACACACACGTACATTGTAATATTTTTGAATGGTGGTATTATACATTTTGTATTGTAGATATGTAGTGGTGAAATAATGTTATATGATGTACTGTTGTATCTTTTGTTTTATATGCAATGTAAGTGCCTTAATGTGTTTGGAACCCAGGAAGAATAGCTGCTGCCTTGGCAACAGCTAATGGGGTTCCCTAATAAATACATATACAAATACTCTTAAGGATTAATAAACAATTCTCACATCAATTTATTTGAAAATAATCCACAGTATATCTGACTTCCATCTCTGCCAGACGACACCTGGCAATGTGAGTCAACCTCTGAGGAACCGCAGTGTTGAACTGGCATCCTGCCATATAATAACATAAAAAAGGTCCTCAGAAAGATTAATGGAAACATTATGCAGACCAGAAAAATTGTGATTTCAACACTTCAGCTGCACACAGAATTGTACCCTCATTGCCAGTGCGTTAGATTATATGAATTAAGAGGATATTGACTTTTTACAGATGTGTTTTAGATAAAAGAGGTCACTCAAAATTATTGGACCATTTGAAATCTGGTTAACCCTGACTGGTTGATGTTGGGATCATCTTCATACCCAGAACACAGTATACTCAAGCTGTTGGACTCCCCAGGTATCTTGCAGGGACACGTTAAATTTGCATGAGGTGGCGATAGCTTTTGTTGTGGGGGTAACAGCACCAAGGGTTACTCGAGCTGTTAATCTTCACAGTAAATTCTAATCCGCTTTCCCGACAATTGTAACTGTAGCTAATACTCTAAGTAGTTTAAATATCTATTCACTGACCATGTCCAGTGATCCAGAGAAGGAAAGTGCTTAGTAATCATGAGAAGAGCTCTCCACATTTAAGCCATTGATATTAATCACTTTGCAACAATCGGAGGATAACTTTCCAAACAGATGTACTATACTGTTGAAGAATGGGGATTCAAGTTATTGTAAGAGAGAGAGATAGTTAGTTGAAGCATGGGCTATAGTGAATGTAATTTCCAAATATCTACATGATTTTACTATAATAAAAGTAAAATCCAGAATAAACTCTACGGAAACAAGACCATGACAGATTAAATCTAAACTAGAAAAATAAACACCTTCAACTAATGTATACTGTAAGGATCACCGGTGTGTAGTAAATGAAACGGGAATATCATCTGTTTAGTCGCTTGTTGTCACCGAAATAGTTCTCAGAATGTCACGGCTCGAATCTCCACCATATTTCCCCAAATGGAACAACATCTTAGCGAGTGAGTTAGCACTCTTTCCCCAAACTCCAACATCAACAAACGCTCCCTGTCCTACATAAAAACAAAGCGACATGAAACCATATGCCTCCCGGGGGGGAAAACAACAACAAGGAAGCAACTAGTGAAGGCAGCAAGCCCCCTAAAGGAGTCCTCCTTATTCTTTTAGTCAAAGCCTTGGATCACATGAGTCACACTGTGTGTGGAAGGCTGCCTCACGGGCCTTAGATGCACCAGCGCACACTCACCGCCTTGTCTCCTTCAGTCAGTCTCAATCTAATGGGAGGCCTGCTGATCTGGGGAGAAGCCCAGAAAGAAGCCACTATTGCACACATACCCCAAGAGATTCTGACATGGGTACTATGAGAGTACAAATCTCTCTCTCTGTGTGTGTGTGTGTGTGTGTGTGTGTGTGTGTGTGTGTGTGTGTGTGTGTGTGTGTTTGTTTCAGATATGGTGATGCTCCAAGGTGGACATGAATGATGTCTGGGAAAATATTAAACACTTGTGGATATATTTGCAGCAGTGGAGGCTGCTGAGGGGAGGACGACTCAAATGAATGGCCGGAATGGAGACAATGGAATGGTATCAAGCACTTTTTTTGTTTTTGTTTTCATGTGTTTGATACCATTCCTTTCACTCCATTTCAGCCATAATACTCCATTCCAGCCATTATTATGAGCTGTCCTCCCCTCAGCAGCCTCCATCGGAGGCAGACTGTATACCCACAGAAAAGCTGAATTATCCATCACTGTAGCCTAGAATTGAGTGTGTAGGTGGTTGAGAGGAGCTCACAAATTAAACTGACCTCACTGATCTCCATGGTGACAGCCTTATCTTTTGTGCAGGGATCTAGGCGTTGTGGCAACTTTGTGATTTGCCTTTCTCTGTCTGTATTTTGTCACGTGAGCCGACAGTCTGATAAGTGCTTTGGTACCTGTCTTCAAGGTTGACTTTGCCTTGGGGTCTGTTCATCTGGCTGCCACATCAATTCCTGTTTTAGAGAGAAGATATTTTTGTGAAGCCATTCCAATAAAACATTCAGTTTCAAATAAATATCCTAAAACATGTCAACAATCAATGTATAAAGATAACACGACTGCACACCTTGCAATAGCAATTCGTAGAGTCCATTGTGTTAAAGTTCAAATTGAGACATCTAGACCAAGCTTCATCTGCACTGCGTTAAGAATGACAGATCACCTGTCATAAAGTCTGTTGGCAGTTCAAACCAACCAGCACTAATACAGTATTCACTACTGTAAAGTGTGAGACATTTGAATGTTAGTTGAGCATGAAGGAGGAGCGAGTCTGAAACAGTAAGGGCAATGCCTGCATTCCTAAACAACTGCAGTGGTTCATATTGAATGCAGGGGCAAGGTGAAGGATCTGTTATTTAGTGTTTGGTACAACACAAGTAGACCTTACAGTCATTGGTGCTAACCTCTGGTTGAACTAACATCCTATTGTTTGCTTTTTGGCTCATGTTTACTCTTTAGGTCACAGGAGTGAAAGAGGCTGATTGGCCCACATGGGAAAGTGGTTAGGAAATATAGGCCAATAGGTGAGAGGAGACATCTCTGAGACTGGGAGGAGTGGGAGGGTCAGTGCTTTGTGCCAGATCTTTCTACCTTACATTTTATTTGAAAGATCTCATTACAGTTCCTTCCTCCACTTGGGTGACCGTTGGCATGGTTGACTGGATGTATTTATCATGTGGGTATAGGTTAAAGCCATAACACAGTTTATACCATATCTATTTCATGTCGTATGGATAGCAACAGCAGATACCGCCCTCTCTACTCTGAATCAATTTTGTCCTGGACATCCATCATCCCCAAATTCTTATAGAAAAATGCTAGCAAAGTTTGTCCACAAAAGTGAGTAAAGTTCATATCCACACCCATTCCATGACTTGACTTGTTCTTTGAAGGAAATACAGATAAGCATAGAATGGACTGATAAGCCAGTGTCCGGTATGTGATTGAAGGCAGTGTACAAGCGAAGTAAAGACTCACCGGCTCCATGGCAATCGGTCAACAACATAGCGCTTCCTTCAATATGAGACTGCCAAAAAAGTTGTGGCCAGAGAGAAGTTACACATTCAGCAGTTGCAAGTGGGCTTTCAGAACAAGAGGAAAGTGAAGGATTCAGAAGCAAGAGAAAATGCCTCTGTTAACTTTGATCTAGCTGTAACATTAAGTGTGAATGTGATGAGCTTTAGATCAAGTGTGGAAAAGTGTCATCATTTATATCATTGTATTAATCCACTGGCATCTCGAAAGGTATAATACATTGGCTGTGCAGATGATTTCAATGCATCCAATGTTTCAGAGAGACTAAATGAGATTACAAAATTACACAAGGATCAAATACCATAAAACATGACCTAGGTCAAAGGTTGTCCCATTTCTCAGAATACCTCAGACAAGTTGTACTTAAAAAGGCTGAATTTGATACGAACCAACCAAATTCAACTACATTTTGACAGATCCTAAGACAGGCTGACATGGAATAGACAGGTTGGAACAAGATTACAAATCAATGATTTACTAGTCTACTCAGAATGTACAAACTTTTCAAGGAAAGACTCACAAGGCACAACTTTGTTCTCCAGACAGAACCTTTTAGTGATGTTTAACACGGCGGCACGCTACAGACAATGATTGATATTGCAGACGCAGCAACACCTGTCTGACACGTAATGGCGTTTCAGTTGAATCCCTTTGTTGATGTCCAATAAATTCACCTGCAAGGCAAGCCTGTAAAAGTTTGTTGTTATCTATAACAAAGACCATCAAAGGGAACAGACCCACCGTTTTTGTTCCTCTACCTTGTGCATTGGTTATTTAGAATGCTTGTTCTGCACCACATGTTGGCACATCTGTGAAAAGTACAGCACAGCTGCCATAGCATACTGGCGGGACCATTGATGTAGCTGGTTCCAGGGCAATAATGAGATGGATATGAGGACCGGTCCAGAAGGTGGTATCAGTGGGCTCCTCCATTACCAGGAAACCGGTAGCCTGAAGAACTGGAAGCATCGGACAGAGGTAATGCTGACCTGGACAAGGACAAGCAAGTGGTGCCAATTAGGGTCTTTGGTTGGTGCCTGGATCTCACAAATATAAAAATCTGGAAGAAACTATGTGAACCCTGACAGCATACCATGTGTGTTGTATAGGGGACTAACCATCTTTAGTAGGGGCTTTTGGTTCCCTGAGATGGCAAAGACTGGTGTGTGTATCTGAAGAAAAAAAAGAAAAATCAATTATTGTCAACAACTCACGCAACACAATTTTGCACAGAGAACTGTGCAAACAGATAAATGCAATTATCTGTTTGTGGGAACTGACATAATTAAAGATAGTGCTGTGTATAATGTAACTATGTTTGACAGATGAAAATGAAGGTACATGGCTATTTTTTTGTGCAGCTATCCATCCAGTATAAATGGTTGTTTAGTATTCTGAGGCGTTATGTCATCATAGTGTCCATCTTAGTTTGAAAGTTAAAGCATTTCTGCTCTGAGGTTGGAAGGTTTGAGCAATGATAACTGATTAGAACACAGCAAACTGCATAATGTAAATACCATTCATGTATAGCAAACTTACCAGGGATATGAGTTTCAAAAGTTTTGATTACTTAGCTTAATGAATGTTCCATGGAATCGTCAATCTGTCCAAATGTAATTTATAGCTTGCCAGTCATACGTGTTTATCATGACAAGTAAGTTAATAACTTTGATGTGTCCTTATTTTGTGCCTTCATACATTTCAGGTTTTTCTTTTAAAGTAAGAGACTCACTATGTCTTCAAAATTCCAATATGCTTTCACTGATACACTGCATAAGACTATCCAAAGACTATAACCATAGTATGCATAATACACTAACGCAATCTTCGCAATCAAATTAATGAAACAGAAAGGTTAACCTTGCTTTTATTTATTCTTGAAAGGTTTGAAATAATCACTCTATTGTATGAGTGTCAAGAAATGGACAGGCTTTATATCCCGAGAATACTGTATTTCTCCCCATTTAGCCTAATCATGACAGCAGTTATTGACCAAATGTCAAATACTCCCAGCTCTACCTTAATGAGTGGCACAATTAGGCAGAAATTGACACACTATGGGCTTACTCACTGACGTGTAGCACAGGTCTGGCCTCGATGATCTGTGTTTTGCAAAGGGGGCCTTTTTCATACCATGCACTAATGCACCGTCATTTGCTGACGACACAACGGTGGTAGGCCTGATCACCAACGGCGATGAGATAGCCTACAGGTAGGAGGTCAGAGACTTAGCAGTGTGGTGCCAGGACAACAACCTTTCCCTCAACGTCAGTATGACCAAGGAGCTGATCGTGGACAATAGGAGAAAGAGGAGACAGCGTGCCCACGTCCAGATCAACGGGGCTGTAGTGGAGTGGGTCAAGTTCCTTGGTGTCCATATCACTAAGGAATTAACAGGAGGCTGAAAAGATTTGGGCCTTAGGATCCTCAAAATGTTCTACAGCTGCACCATTGAGAGCATCTTGACTGGCTGCATCACCGCTTGGTATGGCAAATGCACCACCCTCGACCGCAAACCACTACAGAGGCTGGTGCGAACAGCCCAGTACATCACTGGGGCCGAGCTCCCTGTCATCCAGAACCTCTATACCAGGCGGGGTCAGAGGAAGGCCCGTAAAATTGCCAAAGACTCCAGCCATCCAAGTCATAGACTGGTCGCTCTCTTACTGCTGGAACAACAGTACAGGAGCATTGTCTCTCAGACCATCAGGCTCCGAGACAGCTTCCAACCCCAAATCATAAGATTTAAATAGCCATAAATAGTTAATTAAATGGTTACCAGGACTATCAGCACAGACCCTATGTTGCACTGACTCTATGCACACTCACAAGACTATATACATGTATACACACTACAGTATCTACACAACACAAAAACACATTCACACACATACCATTTTACGCTCAGCATATGCTGCTGCTACTCTGTTCTTTTATTTTATTTTTTCACCTTTATTTAACCAGGTAGGCCAGTTGAGAACAAGTTCTCATTTACAACTGCGAATTGGCCAAGATAAAGCAAAGCAGTGCGACACAAACAACACAGAGTTACACATGGGATAAACAAACGTACAGTCAATAACACAATAGAAATGTCTATATACAGTGTGTGCAAATGAAGTCAGATTAGGGAGGTAAGGCAATAAAGGCCGTAGTGACGAAATAATTGCAATTTAGCAATTAAACACTGGGGTGATAGGTGTGCAGAATATGTATTTTACTCGTATTATTATCTATCCTCTATCCCTGCAAATTGATCTGCTACTGGTACTCCTGTATATAGCTCCACATTGATCTGCTACTGGTACTCCTGTATATAGCTCCACATTGATCTGTTACTGATACTCATGTATCTAGCTCCACATTGATCTGTTACTGATACTCATGTATCTAGCTCCACATTGATCTGTTACTGATACTCATGTATCTAGCTCCACATTGATATGTTACTGATACTCATGTATCTAGCTCCACATTGATCTGTTACTGATACTCATGTGTCTAGCTCCACATTGATCTGTTACTGATACTCATGTATCTAGCTCCACATTGATCTGTTACTGATACTCATGTATCTAGCTCCACATTGATCTGTTACTGATACTCATGTATCTAGCTCCACATTGATCTGTTACTGATACTCATGTATCTAGCTCCACATTGATCTGTTACTGATACTCATGTATCTAGCTCCACATTGATCTGTTACTGATACTCATGTATCTAGCTCCACATTGATCTGTTACCGACACTCATGTATATAGCTCCATTCTTGTGTACTTTAATACTCGTGTGTTACTATTCTTCTTATATTATTTTTTAACTCTGCATCATTGGGAAGGGCACGGAAGCAAAAATGTCACGGTGAAACCAACACCCGTTGCATTCGGCGCATGTTTATTAAGCACAT
Source organism: Oncorhynchus tshawytscha (assembly GCF_018296145.1). Classification (NCBI taxonomy): domain Eukaryota; kingdom Metazoa; phylum Chordata; class Actinopteri; order Salmoniformes; family Salmonidae; genus Oncorhynchus; species Oncorhynchus tshawytscha. The sequence continues at coordinate 6,598,846 of NC_056435.1, forward strand.
TTTTCTTATTTTCAATGACGGCCTAGGAACAGTGGGTTAAACTGCCTGTTCAGGGGCAGAACGACAGATTTGTACCTTGTCAGCTCGGGGGTTTGAACTTACAACCTTCTGGTTACTAGTCCAACGCTCTAACCACTAGGCTACCCTGCCGCCCCATGTGACAAATACAATTTGAATGAGCACAACAGCCTCGTCTCTATGTTCCTTGATGTAATTGTCTTTCATATGAAAATTCAGCATATAATGAACAGATATTGAACCAAATGGAAAAAGGGGCGGACCGGGAAGGTTGATGACGGGTAAAGAGAGTGACTACAGCCAGAACTGCCTAGTTGGAGATTGATATGCACATGCATCCTGGAGTGTTATTGGCTGTTCATTAGTATGTGCCTAGGGCTCTAACAGTATGGAGTCTACAGTACCTGGAAAGGACTCATCACGCATCCATAAAGGCTGAGGTGACTCACACAGTGTTCATTAGGTGCTTCTAGAGGTCTGCTAACTGGTGAAATAGGAGAAAATGGCGTATATTGTGTTGATGTGTACGTGACCAAAGACGGACGGATCAACAAGACAATACAGACAAGACCAGACTAAAACAAGATGGACAGACAGACACTAAGGCACAGCCAGAGAGTTCTTTTCTGGTCTCTATCCCAATGTCTGCCACTGCTGCATAACAAGCAACATGATCAAACTCTAATGATTGAGGTTGGAAGTGTTCTCTGAGTTGAAGGCACTGACAAGGTTTCTGTTAGAAGTGCCAATTAGGTCTAATTATAGTTAATCATCCATTGTTTGGTCTACAATGTAATCATAAATGCAGAATTCAAGAAAACAAATATATTAAACACAGCCACATCCTGTCATTAGCCACACATATGCATTGAGAGGAACCTAGCTTTGCACAAAAGGATTGGTGATGAAGTAAACTCTAACCAAAACTCTGTTCCCTCTTCTCCCATCATTCATTTCTCCAAAGAGGCCTGTCAGCCATGATAATACATTATCCATTCATCTACACGTCATTTCTACCTCGGCACATAATGGAAAAACAAAAAGGTCAAACAACAGAATTTTGTGTTTTCCACCTAAAGTGTGCCATTCAGCATTTTAATTAACTAGCGAGCCTACGAAGAATGAATGAGCTGCAAACGGTAAAACCCTTGTTTCGCCCTGAGTCATACACTAGAGAGGCAGGCAAGACGGCGTGGTTACATTAACAAAATGGTGAAGCCGAAGAACAATGATCCCCGATCCCTAGGCGGAGGGGTTGACGTCACAAACACTGAGCCATAGTGAATATACACTTATTACCATGCCCCTCCCTCAAGATGGATGATAGTTAGGTTGCTCTCGATTCCCTTTGAGGGTTTATCTCCCCCCACTGATATTAGTTAGGATGCGACCCCTCTGGCGAAAATAGAAATCGTACATCATATGTCATGTCACACATAGCAGATGCATGAAACATACTACACAACTACTGCTTTCTCTTGGTTCCTGTCTGGCTGAACTGAATCTCCTGTGTCTGTTGTTGAAGCATCACAATGGCTTTTAAACAAAGGCAGACTCTGAAGGGAGGTGTTAGCCAAAGTGGGGCTTTGTGAATAATTGCTGATACCATGGAGCAGCTAGAGACAGCATGCTGGCAGGGAGGCACTCATGGTTGACTAATGATCAGCCTGGCTTCTACCCCAAATGAGAAGTGACAAGAATCCAAATGAGTGGCAACCGGCTGATGGACTACAATACCCATGCAAATGCAGGAAGAGTTCCATATGTGGAATCATGGGAACTGTAGTGCCATATCATCATTGTGTATATTATATGCCCTGGTCATCAGCTGTACCTCCCATGGATGGATAACAAGCTGACTGGAGAATGAAATTGAGGTTCAAAGTGAGCTAGTCAGGGCCAACATAGTTTAAAGTAGCTGTCCAGTGTTTCCAGATTTCTATGAAATGTGATCTATAATGAATTACATACACTTCTTCCATTTTTAAAATTTGATTAACTATGTTAAAAAGCAACTTTACTGTGTTTGAATAGTGTGGGCATACCCCAACAACAGAATGGTGTGGGTGTATATGGCTCAGTAAAAATATTAATGAAGAGTAAACAGCTGATTGGCCATCTCAGCCAATGACCCAATGAGATGTCTCGACCAAAACCTAACATCATCCTCTATGACAAAATAGCAAGCATTTTTTAAATGGTCTGTTTGAGATTCTTCATTTGAGGTGGTGGTTTTCTACGTGTTTTTTTCTTTCATTTATGCTTTGGCCACAAATACAAGTATAGCACGAGTCAACAACATTATTCGGGTATGAGTAATCAGCCAGCCTGATAGAGGTTACAGAGTAATGTGTGGTTTGACTCACACACTTCCTAGAATATGTTAATGTAAATGTAATAACAATTTATCCTTGACCTGTTTTGTTTAGTGCATCTTGTACACTTTCTATGAAGTGAGTGAGTCAAATCACAAATGAACTTGGCTCTAAGGCGTACTTTCAATCAGATCAAGCGTTAACCGGCAATAGCATACACCTGCATAGCGGATGTTTTGGAGGGTGGAACTGCATTGGAGCTGTTAAATCGGCAAACAGCTGCTCTTGTCATTGTAACAAAGCCACAACCGCCACACTCGTGTTTGAAGTTCAGAAATAATGACGCTCAAATTGACAAATCATTAAACAAAATAATGAGGGTTTCTATCATCCTAATGGAGGTTAGGATTACACCTCACATTCCAGTGTTCAAACTTGTAAACACGGCTGCATGGGTTTTCTGTTATTGCTACTCCATGCAGCTAATGGCAATGTCCGCTGAAGATATAATGTCGGGAGCCAATTGTGGATTTGACAGCTCTAACAAAGTTCCACCTACAACACAGTCGAAACAACCGCCATGCTGATGTCGGCTAAAGCAGATCTGATTGAATAGAGCCCTTAGTCTTGTTTATAAATACGGACACTAAAACAGAAAGTCTGCAGAGAATCAAGAGCCTCTATTTTGCTCACAGAAAACAGAACTGGAACTCTGCACACACAAAAGTCACACGCAAATGGGGAGATAATTATTTAAGTACTAAAAGGTAACTCAAGTGCATTACAAATGTGTGGGCTAATTCTTTAGAATCCTTTGTCGCCACATTGTATATATTTATTTTTTACTATTTTAAAGTAAAATGGTGTCGGATCACTAACTGAAAGCCACATTCGTGGAATTTAAAATATTTATTTTAGCTGTTAAAATGTTTTTTTTGATAAAGAATAATTTAGAAGAAATGTTCTAAAAAGTCTCACGATGTGCATCGACTTCAATATGAGTTTAAAAGGTAAAAAGGTCCACCACTTTCAATTTACCTTGTGCTAATTTAGTCTGACTGTCTTTTTCATTGAAATTGGTAAAGCACATCCATACATAAATCATTTGAATATTTGTACCGTGCAATGAAAACGTAGAACCGCTTTGAAATGGGATAATGTGAAAGATACTTTAGTGGCAAATTAAGTTAATGGAATATAAGATGACAGCCCTAGGCATCATATAGGCCTACTGAGATATACCTCAAGATTAAAGCAAAGGTGAATTTTTCACAAGAGTGGATGAATAGCGCATTGTTTGTGTGCATTAAGACATCGATTTGGTCTTTAGCTTTTTTTATGTTGGGTATTTCATGATGCAACTTAGTACTGTCATGATGTGGAATGGAAGAACCTGCAACAATTAAAAAATACATATCCTATTACCCTGATATTGCTAAAAGCTCTAGGCATTGTGCGCTGATCTAAAATCAGCTGTCTTTAACATAACCCTAACCTTCACTAATAGAGGTTTAAAAGCAAAACTGACCCTGGATCATTGCTTAGGGCTAAATTTAAATCTACACCAGGGGGAGGGGGCGGAGGGGCTCTAGGGTTGGGAATATAATAAGATCCAACCAATGAGAGACTACTTGAAGTACTTTGGGGACCATACAAAGATACATGGCTTTGAGATTAGAACCCTAGCCCTTATTTTTGAACCTCGGTAAATTTGAACTATCTGACCCTTCGACCTACAGTTAATGATATCCTTTGAATTACCCCCCTAGTTTTAGAAAAGTGCTTGGTAATTGAAACCATAACAGCTCTCTTAGCTGGCCAAGCTACAGTTAGCTAGCCATTGACAACTTTAAATAAAGAGCTTTAAATAAAGAGTTCTCTCAAAATTCAATATGCATTATTTATATAGTTATGGATCATAAAAGTACACCTATATATATAAAAATATATATATAAATACACCTATATATATATATATATATATATATATATATATATATATATATATATATATATATATATATATATATATATAAATATATATATATATATATATCATATTCAACATTAATAACAATCCATAGGGAAGTCTAACATGGTAATATATTTGGAAGGACCAGTAATTATAAAACTAGGCCATATACCAATGGGAGATAATTAACAGCAGCAAATCCCTATGAGGTTTTCAGGAAAAAGAGTCTTTGACAAAGCCATTCAATTATGTCTGTCCCACTGGGTCTGGGTATATAGAATGTCTATATTAGGTAAATGACAAATGGAAGGTTCCAATCGGAATGAGCCATGTGAGGGTATAACGGACTGTGGTGGACATTGAACCGCCAATGAATAGGTAGCCGTTAGGCCGTTGTCTTTGCCACTTTCTTTGCATCTTGTCAATCTTACATTGACATAAAGTGAACATGTTGATTTATAAGAAAACACAGCTACAACACAATTTAGTAATTAGTATAGAGTTAAAGGAAAAGTCCACTTCCCCAAAAATACATTGTTGGTCATTTTTATACATTTGAAGTCGTATTGTGTCCATATTCCACATTGTCTCTCACAGATTGAGTTAATTTGTTTTCTTAGAAAAGTGTGTATTGACCTGTATACAGTACCCTGCATCATGCTCATCTGTTTAATGAGGAATTGTATTAGTTAAGAAGTCAAGCTGATAAAGAGTGACTTGGCCCACTATATACAGACTAGACCTCAATGTCTAGTTGACCTTACATTCTCTCAGAAAGAAAACTAACTGCAAAAATGATACATGCTGTAAATGCATCACAATTTCATTTATAAGCAAATGTCACAATGTATAAGCGTGATATAACAGGAGCTTTCTCTCTCACACACAAGCATGTGCACACACACTTTTTTTGGCGGGTGCCCTGTTGTCACCAAAGATGGTGGATAAATGAAGATGACCCACTCAGGCCGTTTACTATTGGAAAAATTGGTTAGTTCCGACCTGCATGGCTCTACCTTAAGGCACCAATGCATTAGCAGCTGGGTCTGGTCTGATTAGTTCATTGACTGTATATGAACCAGACATTTTTATTTTTACATTTATTCATATATTTTTCTATCAGCTTTTTTTTGGATTGCTTTTGTATAAGTAGTAATTAATTGGTCATCTTGAAAATTGGCTCCGGAGAGGACGGTAGGCATTTTACGTGCCACCAGTCGATTGTGTTTTTTTGTTTGTTTATTTGCGTTGTTTTTGGAATTTATTGTTGCCACTACTGTCTCTTATGATGAAAAAAACATATAGACATCAGGACTATGATTACTCACCACCGACTAACAGAATCCTCCTTTTCCTTTCACGACATGAAGAATAAACTGCTTCCTCAGGAACAGGCCCTGAACCCCGTGATCTGCATGAAGAGGAGGCGGAGAAAGAGAGGGCGAAGGTTTAGGCTGCCTTCTGAGAATTTCTTAGGTGATAGAATAAACCCCCACTTCCCTCCATTCTGCTAGCAAACGTGCAATCTTTGGACAATGAAATCGACGAGTTTCACGGAAGATTAAACTACAAACGGGACATTAATAACTGTAACATCTTCTGCTTCACAGAGTCGTGGCTGAATGACGACAACATCAACATACAGCTGGCTGGTTATACGATGTACCAGCAGGATAGAACAGAGGCGCCTGGTAAGACAAGGGGCGGTAGTCTATGAATATTTGTAAACAACAGCTGGTGCATGATATCTAAGGAAGTCTCGAGCTATTGCTCATCTGAGGTAGAATATCTCATGATAAGTTGTAGACCACACTACCTACCGAGAGTTTTCATCTGTATTCTTTGTAGCTGTTTACATACCACCTCTGTCAGAGGCTGGCACTAAGACAGCATTGAATGAGCTGTATTCCGCATAAGCAAACAAGAAAACGCTCACCCAGTGGTGGCGCTCTTAGTAGCCGGGGACTTTAATGCAGGGAAACTTAAATCCGTTTTACCAAAGTTCTATCAGCATGTTAAATGTGCACCCAGAGGGAAAATAACTCTGGACCACCTATACTCCACACACAGAGACGCATACAAAGCTCTCCCTCACCCTCCATTTTGGCAAATCTGACCATAATTATATTCTCCTGATTCCTGCTTACAAACTAAAATTAAAGCAGGAAGCACCCGTGACTAGATGAATAAAAAAGTGGTCAGAGAAAGCAGATGCTAAGCTACAGGACTGTTTTGCTAGCACAGACTGGAATATGTTTCGGGATTCCTCCGATGGCATTGAGGAGTACAATACATCAGTCATTGGCTTCATCAATAAGTGCATTGATGACGTCGTCCACACAGTGACTGTATGTACATACCCCAACCAGAAGCCATAGATTACAGGCAGCATCCGCACTGAGCTAAAGGCTAGAGCTGCCGCTTTCAAGGAGTGGGACTCTAACCCGGAAGCTTATAAGAAATCCCGCTATGCCCTCTGACGAACCACCAAACAGGCAAAGCTTCAATACAGGACTAAGATCGAATTGTACCACACCGGATCTGACGCTCATCAGATGGCTGGGCTTGCAAACCATTACAGACTACAAAAGGGAAGCATAGCCGAGAGCTGCCCAGAGACACGAGCCTAGCAGATGATCTAAATTACTTCTATGCTCGCTTCGAGACAAATAAAACTGAAACATGCATGAGAGCACCAACTGTTTCGGAAGACTGTGTAATCACGCTCTCCGCAGCTGATGTAAGACTTTTAAGCAGGTCAACATTCACAAGGACGCAGGGTCAGACGGATAACCAGGACATGTACTGCAAGCATGCGCTGACCAACTGGCAAGTGTCTTTACTGACATTTTCAAGCTCTCCCTGTCCGATTTGGTAATGCCAAAATGTTTTAAGCTGACCACCATAGTCCCTGTGCCCAAGAACACTAAGGTAACCTGCCTAAATGACTACCAACCCGTAACATTCACATCTGAAGCCATGAAGTGCTTTGAAAAGCTGGTCATGGCTCACATCAACACCATCATCACAGAAACCCTAGACTCATTCCAATTTGCATACCGCCCCAAAAGATCCACAGATGATGCAATCTCCATTGCACTCCACACTGCCCTTTCCCACCTGGACAAAAATAACACCTATGTGAGAATGTTATTCATTGACTACAGCTCAGTGTTCAACACCATAGTGCCCTCAAAGCTCATCACTAAGCTAAGGTCCCTGGGACTAAACACCTCCCTCTGCAATTGGATCCTGAACTTCTTTACGGTCCACCCCCAGGTGGTAACAACACATCCGCCACACTGATCCTCAACACAGAGGCCCCTCAGGGGTGTGTGCGCAGTCCTCTTCTGTGCTCCCTGTTCACTCATGACTGCACGGCCAGGCACGACTCCAACACCATCATGAAATTTGCCGATGACACAACAGTGGCCTGATCACCGACAACGATGAGACAGCCTATAGGGAGGAGATCAGTAACCTGGCCATGGTGGTGCCAGGACAACAACATCTCCCTCAATGTGATCAAGACAAATGAGATGATTGTGGACTACAGGAAAAAGAGGACCGAACACACCCCCATTCTCATCGACAGGGCTGCAGTGGAGCAGGTTGAGAGATTCAAGTTCCTGGGTGTCCACATTACCAACAAACTAATGTGGTTCAAGCACACCAAGACAGTTGTGAAGAGGGCACAAAAAACATATTCCCCCTCAGGAGACTGAAAAGATTTGGCATGGGTCCTCAGATTATCAAAAGATTCTACAGCTGCACCATCAAGAGCATCCTGACAGATTGCATCACTGCCTGGTATGGCAACTGCTCGGCCATCCGACTGCAAGGCAGTACATCACTGCCTTGCGGTTGGAGTACATCACTGGTGCCAAGCTTTCTGCCATCCAGGACCTATAAACCAGGCGGTGTCAGAGGAAAGACCTAAAAATTGTCAAGGACTCCAGCCACCCTAGTCATAGACTGTTCTCTCTGCTACAGCACGGCAAGCAGTACCTGAGCGCCAAGTCTAGGTCAAAGAGGCTTCTACACAGCTTCTACCCCCAAGCCATAAGACTCCTGAACATCTAGTCAAATGGCTACCCAGACTATTTGCAGTGTCCCCGCCACTCGCTCTTTACTCTCTGTTGTCATCTATGCATAGTGACTTTAATAACTCTACCTACATGTACATACTACCTCAAATAACCGGTGCCCCCGCACATTGACTCTGTACTGGTACCCCCCTGTATATAGTCTAACTATTGCTATTTTACTGCTGCTCTTTAATTACGTGTTACTTTTATCTCATATTCTTATCTGTATTTCTTTTAACTGCATTGTTGGTTAGGGGCTCGTAAGTAAGCATTTCACTGTAAGGTCTGCACCTGTTGTATTCAGCACATGTGGCTAATACAATTTGATTTGATTTGAATGAGTTTAAGACACATTTTGACCGTTAATGGCTAGCTAGCTTGGGGACTGTTTGGATTCAAGTGAATTAGAATGCAACTGGCTTGGAGAGAGAAGCAGAAAAAGTGATAAGACTGCATGCAGAGATGGCTCGGTCTAGTGGATAAACTACTACTCTGACTGTTAATATTGTGTGGTGAGCTTCCAGCGCCATTGTGGCAGCATAGTTTAGCATCACCCAAGTGGGTGCTACATGGTGTTAGTGGAGAGAGGAGTGGCTAGCCAGCTAGCTAACTGAACATCTACATCCTGGAGCACAGAGGACATGAGCGGACAGCTAGATGCGGTGCTCAGGCTCCAGATCTGACTGTCTTTCTACTCTGACTGGCTCCCTTCTCCAGTCATCCATCAATCAATGCATCCTCCGCTCGAAATGCCATCACATCTGCTTCAACTCTATCATCCATCATCTGTTCCAGTACCATTGCTCTCAACAATGTATCCATTTGTTGTTGTTTGTTTGCTTGTACTTGTATACACAATTCAGCTTTTAGCTGCCACGTATGCAAATAAAAAGTAAACATGCACACGCACGCATACACACACCGTCTGTTGTCATCCAATCCATATGCAATTTCACTCAGCATGTGCATGGATCCAGTGTACTAAATGGGAGGGATGGGGATAATAACTGTGTCTTCCTAATGGGCGGGAGTGACAAACAGTTGTCATGAAATCAACAAGCCATGTCGAACTATGAAGCAACTATAATCTATACCTACTGTAATGTGTTGATCTATTTCTTTGGGGGGAAAAGTGTCTGCTAATGGCATATAATTCTATTACACAGAAGCACATGACTAGCTGCCATGACCTCTTTCCTGTGCTCAAACTGTCATCCACCCTTTGAATTGAATTACAAGCTTATTAAATAGCAAGAAAATGCTGCTTATAAAATTGGGAGGAACATCAATCTTGGACTTCATATCAACCTCAATGTCTTCTTTGAAAGGGACACAGTTCAGAAGTGTGCGGGTTGTTATGGTACAGAATTTCATTGGCCGACAACAAATTTTCACCAAACCAGAAAATAAGTTGTTGAACACACAAAGGTTTGATTGGCTCAGTGCACGCAGTGATTTGAGATCCAATTGGGGAGAGAGGCAACGGATGTTCGGGTTCATGCTATGCTATTAACATTCAGTATGGGTGATAAATTCCTAAACACATGGTCCTGGGGCTTGCAATCGAGACCGAAGTGTTGCAGTGGATTTTAATTAGCCATTCTACTGTTCTAGCTCTTGTGGCAAATTAAGCCCTGCATGGTTTCAGAAGAACAGTGAGAGATCAGCTCAGGTACATGCACTGAGTCTGTATCTAGCACACCAGAGAGACAAAGAAATGGGTCAGAGGGAGAGAAACGGGAACATAATGCTACCATGTTTGACCAGAGTCCCTGTATACCTGCCCCCTTCAATACTTGCTAAAAAAAACACATGTTGCCTGGCTAAAAATAAGCTTGCCACAAGGACTCGGAGACGTGTCCAAGGCAGATAGATGTTGGCCAGGCCAGTTGGACATATGACAGGATATTCAGGGATGTACACTGTCCTTGTTAACATTAACAAGCTGTTTGTTTTTTTCCTAATATGAGAAGTCAACAATGACCTTCCCAACAGTGTCTCTCACTATCAGTTTCAAAGTTGGAAAGGAACCGAAACCAAGACAGTACTGGTAATAACGATGCTTTAGTAATTGGGATTAACAACCATGATTTTGCAATATCACAATTTCTTTTACGTGCGAAATATTGGTGCTTATATAGCGGGGCAAAAAATTATTTAGTCAGCCACCAATTGTGCAAGTTCTCCCACTTAAAAAGATGAGAGATGCCTGTAATTTTCATCATAGGTACACTTCAACTATGACAGACAAAATGAGAAGAAAAAAATCCAGAAAATCACATTGGAGGATTTTTAATGAATTTATTTGCAAATTATGGTGGAAAATAAGTATTTGGTCAATAACAAAAGTTTATCTCAAAACTTTGTTATATACCCTTTACTGGCAATGACAGAGGTCAAACGTTTTCTGTAAGTCTTCACAAGGTTTTCACACACTGTTGCTGGTATTTTGGCCTATTCCTCCATGCAGATCTCCTCTAGAGCAGTGATGTTTTGGGGCTGTTGCTGGGCAACATGGACTTTCAACTCCCTCCAAAGATTTTCTATGGGGTTGAGATCTGGAGACTGGCTAGGCCACTCCAGGACCTTGAAATGCTTCTTACGAAGCCACTCCTTCGTTGCCCGGGCGGTGTGTTTGGGATCATTGTCATGCTGAAAGAACCAGCCTCGTTTCATCTTCAATGCCCTTGCTGATGGAAGGTTTTCACTCAAAATCTCACATTACATGGCCCCATTCATTCTTTCCTTTACACGGATCAGTCATCCTGGTCCCTTTGCAGAAAAACAGCCCCAGAGCATGATGTTTCCACCCCCATGCTTCACAGTAGGTATGGTGTTCTTTGGATGCAACTCAGCAATCTTTGTCCTCCAAACACGACGAGTTGAGTTTTTACCAAAAAGTTCTATTTTGGTTTCATCTGACCATATGACATTCTCCCAATCTTCTTCTGGATCATCCAAATGCTCTCTAGCAAACTTCAGACGGGCCTGGACATGTACTGGCTTAAGCAGGGGGACACGTCTGGCACTGCAGACGTCCCTGGCGGCGTAGTGTGTCACTGATGGTAGGCTTTGTTACTTTGGTCCCAGCTCTCTGCAGGTCATTCACTAGGTCCCCCTGTGTAGTTCTGGGATTTTTGCTCACCGTTCTTGTGATCATTTTGACCCCACGGGGTGAGATCTTGCGTGGAGCCCCAGATCAAGGGAGATTATCAGTGGTCTTGTATGTCTTCCATTTCCTAATAATTGCTCCCACAGTTGATGTCTTCAAACCAAGCTGCTTACCTATTGCAGATTCAGTCTTCCCAGCCTGGTGCAGGTCTACAATTTTGTTTCTGGTGTTCTTTGGCAGCTCTTTGGTCTTGGCCATAGTGGAGTTTGGAGTGTGACTGTTTGAGGTTGTGGACAGGTGTCTTTTATACTGATAACAAGTTAAAACAGGTGCCATTAATACAGGTAACAAGTGGAGGACAGAGGTGCCTCTTAAAGAAGAAGTTACAGGTCTGTGAGAGCCAGAAATCTTGCTTGTTCGTAGGTGACCAAATACTTATTTTCCACCATAATTTGCAAATAAATTCATTAAAAATCCTACAATGTGATTTTCTTTCTCATTTTGTCTGTCATAGTTGAAGTGTACCTATGATGAAAAGTACAGGCCTCTCTCATCTTTTTAAGTGGGAGAACTTGCACAATTGGTGGCTGACTAAATACTTTTTGCCCCACTGTACATGGCAGTAGACATTCACTTTGTATGCTGGGTGAGCACACACAAAAAGTCACCCAGAAGTACTGTAGCAGCAGGGAAATTATTGGTTTTACTATGACATATTTCAGTGGTGCATGACTGCTTTATTTTCCTCATTAATCTTCTTACTTTAGCCATTATTTCTGTTGGTCCCAATCTAAACGTAATCTTCTAAAAGGTGAGATTTATCCTCACACTACGGGGCCATTATCCCCAGCGTGAATTAAGCAAAGAGACATGTATTTAATGTATCTGACACAATATACTAAAGACCCTTAATTAAAAGCTGTGTATCTGCTAGTCACCCCGACATACCGATACACAACTGATAATGCAAAAGAACGGGTGCTAAGTTGAGGAAAGCGTATACTGTACCAGTGAAAAGTTTGGACACACCTACTCATTTTGTCACATTGGTATGAATGGATTTGGGAGACAGGCGCAGGAATGCGTAATAGTTTTTTTATTAAGCCCAAAGTACGGCGTGCCGTGTAAAGGCACGGGGACAAAGACCAAACAAACACGTAACAAAAACATAGAGTTGAAACCCAAGCAAAAGAGCGAAGAGTACCTCAAATAAATAACACATGCGCAGAATGAATAATACACGGGACAAGACCCATAATCATCTGCGCAATCCACAAGGGCACGAGAGCCCAAAACACAAAGCACAGGTATTCACACGCACCAATGGACATATTAACAATAATCGACAGCACTATGGTGAACAAAGGGCACATATATACAAATACAATCATTGGGAATTGGGACCAGGTGTGCGCAATTAAAGTTCCAGAGGGATCTGTGCAATACCCCCCCCGGATGTGCAACGACACCGATCTCGAAGACGATCACAGGAATGCAGTGGGGATCAATCAGGACCCGATGCTGCTGCCGAAGATGCGTCGTGTTGGACGGGCCAGTTGCCACTGCCGACGTTACGTCGGGGTCAGACGGACCAGTAGCAGTGGAGTTGGACGGACCAGTTGTGGAGGCGTCGGACGGGCCAGTTGTGGCTGCTGAAGTTGCATCGTCAGACGGACCCATGGTGGCGATGACGGACGACCCAGTTGCAGCTGCCGAAGTTGTGGAAGCACAGGAAGGACCAATCACAGCGTCGTCAGACGGTCCATTCCCGCTGTCTCCCTCAATGGTCCATTATTCTGTCACGCTGGCATAAATGATTCAGGAGACAGATGCAGGAATGCGTAACAGTTTTTTTATTAATCCCAAATGACGGCATGCCCTGTAAAGGCCCGGGGACGAAGACCAAACAAACACGTGACAAAAACACAGAGTCGAAACCCAAACAAAAGAGGGAGGAGTACCTTGAATAAATAACACACGTGCACAATGATTAACACATGGGACGAGACCCGTAATCATCTGCGCAATCCACAAGGGCACGAAAGCCCAAAACACACAGTACAGGTACTCACACGCACCAACGGACATAATAACAATAATCGACAGCCCAATGGAAACCAAAGGGCACACTTATACAAGTACTAATCAGTGGGAAAAGGGGACAGGTGCACCTAATGACAGTTCGAGGGATCCGTGACACATTTTTACTACATCGTAGAATAATAGTGAAGACATCAAAACAAGGAAGTAACACATATGGAATCACATTTAATATTTTAGATTCTTCTAAGTAGCCATCCTTTGCCTTGATGACAGCATCGATAACTCTTGCCATTCTCTCGACCAGCGTCACCTGGAATGCTTTTCCAGTCTTGAAGGAGTTCCCACATATACTGAGAAGTTGTTGGCTGCTTTTCCTTCACACTGCGGTCCAACTCATCCCAAACCATCTCAATTGGGTTGAGGTTGGTTGATTGTCGAGGCCAGGTCATCTGATGCAGCACTCCATCACTCTCCTTCTTGGTCAAATAGCCCTTACACAACCTGGAGCTGTGTTGGGTCAATGTCCTGTTGAAAAACAAATGATAGTCCCACTAAGCACAAACCAGATGGGATGGCATATCGCTGCAGAATTCTGTGGTAGCCATGCTGGTTAAGTGTGTGTTGAATTCTAAATAAAATCACTGACAGTGTCACCAGCAAAGCACCCCCACACCTCCTCCTCCATGCTTCATAGTGGGAACCACACATGCGGATATCATCCGTTCACCTACTCTGCGTCTCACAAAGACATGGCGGTTTGAAGCAAAAATCTCAGATTTGGACTCATCAGACTAAAGGACAGATTTCCACCAGTCTAATGTCCATCGCTCGTGTTTCTTGGCCCAAGCAAGTCTATTCTTCTTACTGGTGTCCTTTAATAGTGGTTTCTTTGCAGCAGTTCGACCATGAAGGCCTGTTTCACACATTCTCCTCTGAACAGTTGATGTTGAGATGTGTCTGTTACTTGAACTCCTTGAAGCATTTATTTAGGCTGAAATTTCTGAGGCTGGTAACTCCAATGAACTTATCCTCTGCAGCAGATGTAACTCTGGGTCTTCCTTTCCTGTGGCGGTCTTCATGAAAGCCAGTTTCATCATAGTCCTTGATGGTTTTTGAGACTGCACTTGAAGAAACTTTCAAAGTTCTTAAAATGTTCCATATTGACTGACCTTCATGTCTTAAAGTAATGCTGGACTGTCATTTCACTTTGCTTATTTGAGCTGTTATTGCCATAATATAGACTAGGTCTTTTACCAAATAGGCTATCTTCTGTATCTTCTGAAACGCATTATGAAGAAAATAAATTCCACAACATAACTTTTAATAAGGCACACCTGTTAATTGAAATGCATACCAGGTGACTACCTCATCAAGCTGGTTGAGAGTATGCCAAGTGTGTACAAAGCTGGCATCAAGGCAAAGGGTGGCTACTTCTCAGAATCTCAAATATGAAATATATTTTGATGTGTTTAACACTTTTTGGTTACTATATGATTCCATATGTGTTATTTCATAGTGTTGATGTCTTCACTACTATTCTATAATGTAGAAAATAGTAAAAAATAAAGAAAAACCCTGGAATTAGTAGGTTTGTCCAAACTTTTGACTGGTACAGTATGCATTGGAAAATAACATACAAACAATAGTGTTTCCTGTGTTTCCATTGTGCATCCTCTAGTCACCCAGTCCCACCAATACACACCTGCTAATGAAAAATGATGGGTCTAAGAAGCTGAAGAAAGCATACAAGAAGTATAACCAAACACTACTGTTTTCACCCACTGAGGTATGCTCCTTCATGACAACATCAAATGCTGTATGTGTCTCTGAAAAGAGAAGTTCAACTGAGGAGGACATTACATTAGACTTCACCATGTGACCCTTGGATACCACCGTGCATAAGTATTCAAACTGTACAGTAGCAGGACTCCCATCTGGACAGTGAATAGACATGCAGGCGGTGGAGAAGCTGTGGCAGGAAAAACAGGCATAAGGGCACGGCTTTACAGTGTGTGTGTGCTGTTGGGGTGGATGTGCATGGCTGCATGTCCCTCTATGACAGCTCCCTGCCTGTGAATCATTCCGAGCCCTTTGGGCACCATCCACAGGCTGGAGAGAGAGAGAGAGAGAGAGATCCACCCACCATGGCCAAGGCTAACTCCTGTCCTCATCCTACAGCATGCCTTACAGAGGAGCCCTGGGATGACACTGTTCATGATATATAATACTGGCAAATGAGAACATTAAGTTCCCCCTCAACGAGGCACAGCTGATAATCACTGTGATATGCTCAATAGGGGACTATATATATACACATACACACACACACACACAGACACACACACAGACACACACACACACATTGCTGGTGGATGCTACATCAATCCAATGTTACATGCTCCCCTCAATGACATTGCATAATAGTCCATGTCTTGATACAGTGTGTGGGCAGGAGCTAAAATAGGACAAATCAACAGAAAAACTAAAGACAAAACAACAACGTAACATGGCAGAGCTTTGTTTTAATCTAATTCTGCCTCTGCTGCTGCATGCAAGGAATGACATAACCATCTCATTTGGTTACTTCTCTGTTGTCTCAATCTTTCAATGCCCCCATGCTGTTACTTGTGATACTACAGCCTCACCCTACACTTTGTATTCAAGCACAGTTCATTGTGAGATAATTTCCATCATTGGATGGATTGGTTAGAATGATCTAGAACATTCTGGTCCTTTAAGGCTATTGTGATTGTGATTGACAGATATGAGTACATACACTTGATTGTGTTGCTGGTGATATTCATTCCTCTTTGATCATAATACACTATATGACCAAATGTATGTGGACACCTGCTCATCGAACATCTCATTCCAAAATCAGCATTAATATGGAGTTGCTCCCCCCTTTGCTGCTATAACAGCCTCCACTCTTCTGGGAAGGCTTTCCACTAGATGTTGGAACATTTCTGCAGGGACATGCTTCCATTCAGCAACTAGAGCATTAGTGAGGTCAGGCACTGATGCTGAGCGATAGGCCTGGCTCGCAATTGGCGTTTCAATTCATCCCAAAGGTGTTAGATGGGGTAAAGATCAGGGCTCTGTGCAGGCCAGTCAAGTTCTTCCACACCGATCTCGACAAATCATTTATGTATGGACTTCACTTTGTGCACAGGGGCATTGTCATGCTGAAACAGGAAAGGGCCTTCCTCAAACTGTTGCCACAAATTTGGATAGAATCATCTAGAATGTCGTTGTATGCTGTTGCATTTAGATTTCCCTTCACTAGAACTAAGTGGCCTAGCCTGAACCATGAAAACTGGCCTCAGACCACTATTCCTCCTTCACCAAACTTTACAGTTGGCACTATGCATTCGGGCAGGTAGCGTTCTCCTGGCATCCGCCAAACCCAGATTCGTCCGTCGGACTGCCAAATGGTGAAACGTGATTCATCACTCCAGAGAATACGTTTCTACTGCTCTAGAGTCCAATGGCGGTGAGCTTTACACCACTCCAGCCAACACTTGGCATTGCACATGATGATCTTAGGTTTGTGTGCAGCTGCTCAGTCATGGAAACCCATTTCATGAAGCTCCGGACAAACAGTTCTTGTGCTGACGTTGCTTCCAGAGGCAGTTTGGGGCTCGGTAGTAAGTGTTGCAACCGAGGACAGACTATTTTTACACGCTACGAGCATCAGCACTCGGCAGTCCCGTTCTGTGAGCTTGTGTGGCCTATCACTTTGATAGGCCACACCGTTGTTGCTCCTAGACGTTTCCACTTCACAATAACAACACTTTCAGTTGACCTGGGCAGCTCTAGCAGGGCAGAAATTTGACGAACTGACTTGTTGGAAAGGTGGCATCCTATGACAGTGCCACGTTGAAAGTCACTGAGATTGCATGGCTGTGTGCTTTATTTTATACACCTGTCAGCAACGGGTGTGGCTGAAATAGCAGAATCCACTAATTTGAAGTGGTGTCCACATACTATAGCTGTATGTTGAGTTCAGATTGACTCAAGGTTAATGAGAGGTCAACGCATACTCGACTTTGGCATTAGACATCAAGTGGAGCACTACGTACTTTGGGTAATAATGGATTTTCCATTTGTGTTTTCCATTTTTAATACGCCAGGATATTCAAGGATTATTTATCTGCATAATAGGTCTTTGGATATCAGTCTCCTCTGGTCTTCTTCCTTTGTAAACAGCCGTGTGTCCTTGTGTTGTGCTAAGGGGGGAATAAACAGTCCACTTAATGCAGGGAGTGATTTTTATTATTTATTTCCTGTCTTTCTTTGTCCTTACTTTTTCCCCTTTTCTTTTAGAAACTTTTAATGCAGTTATACTTTTGTGTATGCCTGTTTCCAGTTCAAGTAGGGTAAAACTGTGTGGTTGTGGTAAACAACTGCTATGGTCAATGCTAGACCAGACAAAAAAAATGACCATGCTAATTTGGAGAGATCAAACACAACACGGATGTCAACAAAAGCCCATAGAAAGGCCAATAGGATATAATTCTACCATACAGTCCTTGAAGAGGAGGGAGGAAGGCTGTCTGATAATGGTGGATAACTGACGTCAGAAGTCGATTACTCTGTCCAGGGTTGTAGGGAGTCACTGAATGGGAGAGGATGAATGATAGAGACTTCAGAGTTAAGTAACTGCCTTGATTAGAGTGCTCTGCATATTACTGGGGGAAGTCTGAAAGGAAGTGGGGACTATTTGCAGAGATTTCTGTCAAGCTATGTCTTTTTTTACTGATTGAAGACTATTTGAAAACCATAGAATATTTTTTTTACAATGACATTTAGCAAAAACATTTGCTGTTTTCCAGATTGTGCATAGCAATGTATTGATTAATTTAAAAAAAAGTGGTATGCAAATAATTAAAATTGAATTGGGCCTTAGGCTAGGGGCAGAGGAAGGCCGGACAAAATGCATGGGTTTCTGGAGCTAGCATGTTCTCCAAAAGCCACACAGTAACTCATGGTTCTGTAGCACAGCAGGTTTACCATCAACTCCCATGCTCCTCTTCTGGTTCTGTAACAACTTGGCATGTGTAGGACTTGAGTCATGCTTTTGCTTGTTGTTGTAAAGGCTGGGAGCTATAGTAGTGTACATATGATTTATTTCCCCTGACGCCTGAAGGGGGCGCCATGGAATACACTAAAATGTCTATTGCTTTATGGAAACGACACTGTGAACAGCTACATACAGCCATAACAAGATTGTGTTTACACATTTTTACAACATTTTTTACAAGCTATAGCAAGTTCATGCATTTTTAAAGCAGATAAACTTAATCTGCGGTAGCCCAGAGAATATTAGTATGGGTTCAGCATCAACATAACCTGTGGCGTTATCGCTAGGGCTCACATGTTGTCCTTGAAACAGTACAAAACTCCTGTAAACACTCGTAATCCCTAGAAAAATAGGTGGTTAAGATGTGCACAATGATGTCCCCTCTAGATAACACCGTAGAATTCCATAGAGATAAATAACCCTGTGCAACATTGCTACAGAAAATGTTGTTATTTGCTCTAAGAAGATGAACGAACTAATGAAAGGAATTTATATGCAGGATTTGCTCCATAACTCTTTCTAAATGAGTGTTTCATCATTCTTATAGAGGATAACTGCTATCCAATTGCACACCTCAAAATCCCAGTGTGGAGCATTGGGACTATAGCATGACTTCCATAATATTTTACTGTATAATTTCCGACGTAATTGACCTAAGGGCCCGCAGGGGTCATTAGAAACATACTTTCCCAGTATGTGTTTTATTGCGGCTGTTAATTTTATGACGGTAGTTAAGTAAAGTAGAGGTGCTACTGCCAGCTAGCATGCCGCTTGGATCAGCGTTTCATCCTCGCAAAAATATTTGTTTTTCTACCATGTCTGAGCCTCTGACGCTGCTTCCGTATTTCAAGTGCTATTTAGGACTGTGGGGTATGATTGAAATGCATGTGCCTCTGCAGGGACATCTCATCCAGGGGACACAATGCACTCAGTGTTTCCTGGTCATGTGAACGGCATGTTTATGCCCCATGAATGGAGGAAGGGATCTGAGAGAGTCAATGCAGGTGGTTGTTGGGATATACGACCCGAGCCACTGGCAATCTACCAAAATGGACCTTGCCCAAAGAGGTCCCACATTTAGCCAATACAGCTGATGGAATTTTGATCCACGAAACGTGATGCATATCAAGGCATTACCAAATCGTATGTTATAAGCAATGACTGCAATGACCTATATGTATGGTCAGTCATACCACTACAGACTGTGATGTCATTGACATTTTAACAGCAGTCTAACATCACTAAATTCTAACAATTGATGGTTAATGTAACCAATCACATCCTAAATTGATGGAGAGTTTTGCATGTTTTATAAGTAGACCCCTTACAGAGGTGAAGGTGACACTTAGCATATAACCCTTCTTTATTTATCTGGGGTGAAAACACAAAACCTCTCTTGGGTTTTTCATTGTCATCTCAGCATTTAAGCTGGACATAGACCACGTACTTCTAAACACTAAGCATTACCATATCACACCCGGGGAGATAATCAATAATGCCTCGAGGTCATGCACTGTGTTACATAAATGTGCCGTCCATCACTAAAACAATTAACAACAGGAAGAATCTGTCAGTCAACCTTCACCCTTCCCTTGCCTCAGCCCCCCTCCACCTCCCAACGCAATGCCCACACAATTGGGTAATGGTGGGTGTGCTAGCCAATCCCCTTCAATAGTCCCAGCCCCTGCATCGCCCTCAAATGAGTGCTGTGGCGCTAAGCCTCTGTTTGCCCCCACAGCTTAGCCATTAATAATGGGAAGGGATCCACCCCGCGGTGACCTGGGAGATGTAGTCTGTTCCGTCACAGTGGTGTTGCCAACTAAGTGCGGCTAATTGAGAGGGACGGATGGGGGTATCGCTGTGTCTGGGTGTGGGGAGAGGGAGTGAGTGTCTTGCTGCATTATGTGCTATGACGATCCTGGGAGCACTCAAAAGATGGAAAAATAATGATGATATTGTAGTAAATTTGGGGGAGGAGGGGGTAGCCCCAACTGGGACTCCAACCCGGATCTAGCAACTGTCAAGCCAACACCTTAACCATTATGCCACGATGTCTGAACCAAGTCACTAGGTGTTGGTTTAAGGTTGCTACATTGGTGTCAGAAGTGGGAAGGCTCCCATGATGCCATCGGAGAGGTGTACACAAGGGAGGGACTATGTCCTTCCTTCAAGAGAGCGTGTCCCCATACCTCTCTGTACCAAGTCCCTCTCGTGTACACGCCTCTCCGATGACCTCACGGGAGCCTTCCCATGTTTGACAACAATGTAACAAATTTCGGCGGTAGCCCTGACAGGGACTCAAAACTGGGTCCAGCGACCGTCAAGTCATCACCTTAACCATTACGCCAAGAGGTCAAAACCTCTTCACGAGGTCACTAGGAGTTGGGTTAAAGCTGCAATATGGACCTTTATGGAAGACCTGACCAAATTAGGCAAACTATTCTAATTTTAGCAACTAGGAAATGGCTGAGCGAAGAAGCTACAACATACAGATTTACGAATGCGCACACACACGCACAAACACTCCGCACAAACACCCTCCACCCCACACACACTCACAAAAAGCCTACACCCCACACACACAAACATCCTCCACCACACACACAAACACCCAACACCCCACACACACACAAACATCCTCCACCACACACACACACAAACATCCTCCACCCCACACACACAAACACAAACACCCTCCACCCCACCCACTCACACAAACACCCTCCACCCCACCCACCCACTCACACACACACACACACACACACAAACACACTTCACCCCACACACACACACACACACACACACACAAGCACCCTCCACCCCACACACACGAACGCACACACACACACACACAAACACACAAACATGTACATCCTCTAAATGCATGTACTTAGAGTATTTATATTCTCCACAGCCACATGGTAAGTGCTTTGAGCACAGCCACTACAGTGACTGATGTATTTATGCATTCCCTGACCAGGGTGCAAAGACAGGAGATGAGCCGCTATCCAGGGGAGCCCAGACTCCAATGTACGTCCCACTTCCTCCCATCATTCACTCTGCTGCCTCTCTCATCGCTATGTGTTCACTCATCTGGGCACTCTACTTACAGCTGTACTCAGGCCAGTCACCATGAGCCACCAACGACTTCTGTAACATCCGTTTTGAGCAGTGCCTTCATCCGAAAGCTACAGTACCCACGATAAGGATGGCTGTATTTGTTTCTGTTGATGTTGTTTGTCGTTGAAGGATATCCTGCTCACTACGTGAATGTGGCATTACAGGTTACAGTGTGGAATAGACTTGTATATTGTGTTGTGTTATTATCTAACTAATCATTGTGCAGGTCATTTGTTATCTAGAGGGAAAACAAATGCAAACATCCAATCTGGCAATGCGGTAGGCTACTATATTTTATTATTCCTCACTCCATGGTCCCCACAGCATGACATACAGGGTTCCTTTTCAACTGCCGTGTGTCAGCAAACAGCTATGGGCATCTTAAGTCTCCAAACACCCTGGAGAGCCTAATAGCTGTCCGTCATCAACCAGGAGTGTGTCAGCTCTCAGCACTTAATCAAAGTGATGAAATCAAACTGGCTCTGGCCTGACAATGCTTATGCCTCAAGGGGAGGATGGTAACTGTCCTATAGATGCTCCTCAATGTCACCAGTGATGTGAAACTCAATTGTTGGATGTGTTTGATTTAAAACGCCGCCAGTAAAATTTGGGGAATTAAAAACGAATTCTAATTTTGTTTAGTTGAGAAAGGGGGGTTGTGTGTGTGTGCTCATATGTGTGTACATAACATGTGTAGGGGAGGGATTTAACCCTCTATGACTTAATTATTTCAAATATTTTGGGAAATTCAACAGTGCCCTCTCCTGTACACTGATGGTATCCTCTCCTAAATGTCCTTTTCCAGGACAGTAAAATCACCCAACACATATTCGCTTAGGGTTTTGCTCAAGTGAGAAGAATACAAACAAATCACATGAATGTAGCCCTGTAAATCTTCTAGTCTTAGGAAAGAACATAGAGGACTGAACACGTGGGTCTTGTGTTACTGGTTGACCTGAACGAGTCGATCTTTAAAGCTCCATTTCCACCAGATGTAGCTGAGTACACTTCAAGTTCCCCCGTTGACATTGTTCTATTGAGCCACCTATTATCCGACAATGCAAATGTAGAAGATTGAAAGGATTCAAAGCCGCACAAAGGCAGAGTGTGCTCTGTTGACAAATGGATACACTCAAGTACATGTCCTTGTCGACTATACAATTTAAATACATACTGGTAAGACAGTGTACCATAAAATATGGATACATCTATGCAGACAAACAAAAAAAGACAACAACAATCACTCGATTTGTCCTGAAAAAGCTCATCCACAATCTACTCTGTCCCATGTTCAAGACATAACAGATCACTCCCACTGGACACAGACGTCAGTTCAACATCTAGTTTTGATTAACATTTGGTTGAGTTGTCAACTAACCGTGAATTCAATGGGAAATCAACAACAAATGTCACCATGTCATTAGAGTTAGGTTAAAAGTTACGTGAAAAAAACGAAATGCCCTTACTTTGATGACTTTTTGCAAATCCAATCAGTTTTCCACGTTGATACAACATCATCACACAGATTTGGGGGTTTGAAATGACTTGGAAACAACATTGATTCAACCAGTTTTTGCACAGTGGGCAGTGTCTCAAACTACAGAATATTAGATGAGGTAATTGACAATCCCTAAACCAGCATGTATCCAATTTGAATACAATGTGAAAAAACAACACATGAACTGTAGTGTTGTAGACAAACAGATACCGCTGTTGTCAGCCTTATCTGCTCCAGGCCCCAAACGCCACGTTTTACATAATGTTTTCCTGGTGTTCGCCTGTAATTAGGTGTCAGATATCGGGCATTTGAAGAGGCTAGGCAAATCACCTTCATTACCAATGCTGCTCATTATCGTAATGAGCCGATTTCATTATCGTTTGAGGGACTTTTTTTTATCTCTGCCACCAAACGAGGCTTGTTGTTCAGCACTCCAGGGGAGCTACTTGAGTTGACTCACAAGGGGGTTCGGGTCGTGGTGATGACAGGTGTTGTGAGGAGTTTCTGACTGCAAATAACTAACTATAATCCCCTCCTGTTGGACTCTAGTGACGACTGTACTGCTTTCAGCAGGAATAGTCCTACTACATTGGGCCCCGTTGAGCTCTCTGAGTCTCTCTGATAAGTAGTCCATCTGTTTTATGACCTTTAATGGCAGATCAAACTGCTTAACATTGAACAATTTTCAAACCCCACCACACATGCCTCCAAACCAAATCTTTGGCTTAATCTCCTCTCCCCGACGACCTTTTCTCTTTGTTTGCCTCGTCTGTCGCTAATTGTCCTCAAAACGCTCTCCATTAGCATCACAAACAACTCACAGCCGACGCCAGGTCTTATCTTTTGGACTGATCTTTTCTCCCTGTGTTCCCATTCACTGGCTGGCTCTAAAGAGCAAGGCCTCAGCTGGAGTGACCCGTGCAGTCGTGCAGGGAACGCTAGGTACCAAAGCCGCTGAGGTGCATTTAGGAGGATTTAACATTTGATGGGGGCTCAGAGGAAGTGATGGGAAGCTATGGTAGACGACCTCTAAAGCCAGAACAGCCTGAGCCGGGTATTAGCATTCAACAGTGTGCCAGTCAGGGTCCCTGGGGATGACTTCCTGGTCACAGTCGGCAGATGAAGGTCATTGGTAATAGGAGGTGGAGGTGTACCTGCAGCAGAGGCCCTGTGTGTGTGGATGGAGGGGTAAAGAAGGGCTACAGGAGCTGGGACTCATTGGGCAGGTTTTGCAGCACAAGAATCTGAGACAAGGTATACACGCACACACAGACAGAGAGAGAGAGAGAGCGAGAGAAAATCACAGCGTGTACATTAAAATGTGCAGCAACTATACTGCAAATACGTTCTATATGGAACAGGTTGTGGGTGCACTATGTCAATGTAAACAGTAGCTAAACATTGTAATATTAGTTCAAATTGATTCAAGAGCTTTACCAAACAGAAGCAGCCCCCTACTGTGTACATATACTGTACGTATTTTAGATGAGGGCAAATACATCCAGAAATGGTTCTGCACACAATCACCATGCCTGAGAACATGCAGTATTTCCAGCACTCGTCCACAGTGTGCACTGTGCAGTGTATACACAGGTAATTGCTGTGATTAAGCTTTGCAGTTGACAGAGCTGTCAAAAGTGTGTATTTCCTCTCACTACGGGTCCCCTACACACATATAATGTATTTGAATGTAAATAGTATGGATTTGAAGGCTCTACTGACTCTTAACTTTAAGATTAGCAAATTGTCACATGATATACGGTATTGTGTTATATAAGTTATATAAAGTGTATTTCTTCACATCCAACCCTTGTTTTTGTTTGACTAGCAACATCAAAATCAAATAGCAGACAGACAGACAGACAGACAGACAGAATTAAATGGCAGGATTGAATTATTGGAATATATTAATAAGTGCATACGTAGTTCAGACACAAAGTTCTAAAAGCTCAAATGCTATCCCAAATAAACAGTTCTCTGCTATGCTTTGTTTTGTACACTGTTTGAGTAGATACGGTTCAATCAGTAGGTGCAAGCAGCCAATGTAGTTTTGGATCCCTCACCCCCGAAACTGCTTCTGTTTGAATTTGTACGGCAAATCACCAGAAGGGGGCAATGCAAACCAATGGAAATACCATGCTTCCTGTGAATTTGATTTAGAAATGTCAAGCTTTACAGAAGGGAGTATTAATCAAATCATCTGTATCGTTGAGAAAGCAACTACCATACTACTGGAGACATGTGCCTATTGTGCAAGCTGACAAAAACGTTGAAAAATAAATGTTTGTCCATAATGTCACCGACTGAACCTACAGTAGATGTACCTTTAGATAAGCAAGGTTTGTCGGATGTGGTCAACCACGGCAGGCTCTCAAGACTATGGTGATTCAGTTGCAACCCAAGCCCCTTTAATTAACACACAACCTGTCTGCTTGCGGGACCGATGGACCGCGCCGCCCCACCCATTACACAATGACCTAAATGGGACTGGAGAGGAGTCTATTACGAGAAGGGAGGACAGGCCAGGACCAACAGAAATCGAGCAGCATGTGGTGTGAGGCCTTACCCTGAGGCTGTCCAGCCCTTCTACACGACCAATACAAGCTGTCCACTCTCACTGATCTGCTTCTGTCCACAATAGGCCACTTCCTGTCTAGAAAGAGGAAGAGGGTGATGGGGGACACAAGTCAGTAAACAACGTAAAGTACACACAAAGGGCTTTCATTCATGTACAATAGAACACCAATTGTATTGGCGACCTTGGACCATAAAGAGGTGTTTATTTTTAATTAAACAAGCCTCAGTGGGACAATAAACAGGATATTGCCAGGTAGTCCTCTTTTGTCCTCGTCGGTGGAAGGGGAGATATTGCCAGGTACTCAAATTTTTGTTCTATTCAGTGAAAGGGGAGGTACAGTCTGTCACACGACTATTAGTGAGCAGCGTATCAAGTGAACGTCTCTGGGGTAATAAGTGTGTAGACAGGTGTCTCGTTGTCCAATCTTCTGGAAAATGACCACAAAAAAGCAATATCAATCTTACTTTGCATGCTGTTCTTATTGTTCGCATAGTATGATTCAGCACATAGAAAGCCTATATGTGAGCTTGCTAAGTCAATAATAGGTTAATATTCAGCAGTGTGTAGCAGAGGTAATTTGGCGAACCAGGCCTGAATGATGACCATCCTCAAACCTGGAGCCTGGAGACTTTTGTTCACTTCCAGTCAGAGTTAGTCTGGAGTTGCCTGGGTGACTCTCGTTTGATATTCGGTCAGTCTCGTTGGTGCATGTGACTCAGATCACACAAGTGATATCTGTCAGCTGCTGCAGAGAGGGGGAAGAGATGACAGAGGGTTTAAGTGTAGCACGGGGTGCTTCCAAGGCATAGGCATTAGCTCTGGGAGCTAAGAAGAGTCTTCAGTCCTCATGCAAGGTTACCCACCACAAATCTCAATTCTCTTTCCTTGATTCCACAAGTCCTCTCTCTCCACGCCTCCTTCTCAAATCGCATTGGAGGTTCCTTCCGTCTGGCCTTGTCCGACGCGATTTGCGAAGGAGATGAGGAGAGAGGACAGGAAGAATAAAGGAAATACAATTGAGATTTACCCATATACTCATGTGGTGGGCAGCTTTGCATGAGACCTGAAGACTCGTGTTAGCTGCCAGGGCTAATGCTTACGTCTTAAATTGTTCAGGGTTCAATACATGCCACAGGTTTGATTAGTCACATTAAGCAGTAAACAAGAGCTCAACAGATCCAATACTGATCAGCTGATGTGCAACAATATCCTGAAATAAGTCCTAACAGCCAACCTACTGTTTTGCACCATTGCAGCCTGAACATGACCTGAAAATATCACATTGTGTCCTAGTGTCAGTGGGCCTGTGTAATCATGCCTATCTATCCCTGTTGATGGAACAATTTTACCCAACTTCCTCTTTCTCCCCCTTGCCCGTTAATGGTATTCTACAAAATGCTTAATTTATTTCAAATGTTGCACTTCTGGTGATGTTGCTGTGTTTATCCATTTTGTCTTTAATGTTGTCATTTCCCAGTAGTGTCCTGCAATTTGTGTATGCTTTTGGCAATCATATTATTTGAGTATTTTTCTACCGTGTGCTTTCCCAAATGAAAGCAGAGCTAACTTGGTCACACGCCGTGACGCTCATGGAAAACTTTTGTTTTCTCACAGGTCACCTACCCAAACCTTTTCTGGACACAAAGATTGTTTTCCCCATAATTTCCCTTTATCTCTGTTCTCTATTTGCAGATAACATATTTGTTCTGCCAACAATTCCTCTCACTGAAGATTACATCCCAACAGATTCGCAGCCACTGCAATGACCCAGACTGCTAGTGTAGTCGAGCTGATAGACCAGCCACACACACTTCCAGGACAAATGTAGATGTTTTTGCATCATAGTATTATAAACACTATTTTCTCACAGCAGGTTTTCAAATTAATTGAGTCATTCCGTACAATAAAGACAACAGAATCCTCTTAGAGTGCTATATTTTATCCACTCTATTATCTATTAGTAATGTCTATATGATGCTGCCTACAGTGCCTTGCGAAAGTATTCGGCCCCCTTGAACTTTGCGACCTTTTGCCACATTTCAGGCTTCAAACATAAAGATATAAAACTGTATTTTTTTGTGAAGAATCAACAACAAGTGGGACACAATCATGAAGTGGAACGACATTTATTGGATATTTCACTTTTTTAACAAATCAAAAACTGAAAAATTGGGCGTGCAAAATTATTCAGCCACTTTACTTTCAGTGCAGCATACTCTCTCCAGAAGTTCAGTGAGGATCTCTGAATGATCCAATGTTGACCTACATGACTAATGATGATAAATACAATCCACCTGTGTGTAATCAAGTCTCCGTATAAATGCACCTGCACTGTGATAGTCTCAGAGGTCCGTTAAAAGCGCAGAGAGCATCATGAAGAACAAGGAACACACCAGGCAGGTCCGAGATACTGTTGTGAAGACGTTTAAAGCCGGATTTGGATACAAAAAGATTTCCCAAGCTTTAAACATCCCAAGGAGCACTGTGCAAGCGATAATATTGAAATGGAAGGAGTATCAGACCACTGCAAATCTACCAAGACCTGGCCGTCCCTCTAAACCTTCAGCTCATACAAGGAGAAGACTGATCAGAGATGCAGGCAAGAGGCCCATGATCACTCTGGATGAACTGCAGAGATCTACAGCTGAGGTGGGAGACTCTGTCCATAGGACAACAATCAGTCGTATATTGCACAAATCTGGCCTTTATGGAAGAGTGGCAAGAAGAAAGCCATTTCTTAAAGATATCCATAAAAAGTGTTGTTTAAAGTTTGCTACAAGCCACCTGGGAGACACACCAAACATGTGGAAGAAGGTGCTCTGGTCAGATGAAACCAAAATGGAACTTTTTGGCAACAATGCAAAACGTTATGTTTGGCGTAAAAGCAACACAGCTCATCACCCTGAACACACCATCCCCACTGTCAAACATGGTGGTGGCAGCATCATGGTTTGGGCCTGCTTTTCTTCAGCAGGGACAGGGAAGATGGTTAAAATTGATGGGAAGATGGATGGAGCCAAATACAGGACCATTCTGGAAGAAAACCTGATGGAGTCTGCAAAAGACCTGAGACTGGGACGGAGATTTGTCTTCCAACAAGACAATGATCCAAAACATAAAGCAAAATCTACAATGGAATGGTTCAAAAATAAACATATCCAGGTGTTAGAATGGCCAAGTCAAAGTCCAGACCTGAATCCAATCGAGAATCTGTGGAAAGAACTGAAAACTGCTGTTCACAAATGTTCTCCATCCAACCTCACTGAGCTCGAGCTGTTTTGCAAGGAGGAATGGGAAAAAATGTCAGTCTCTCGATGTGCAAAACTGATAGAGACATACCCCAAGCGACTTACAGCTGTAATCGGAGCAAAAGGTGGCGCTACAAAGTATTAACTTAACGGGGCTGAATAATTTTGCACGCCCAATTTTTCAGTTTTTGATTTGTTAAAAAGGTTTGAAATATCCAATAAACGTCGTTCCACTTCATGATTGTGTCCCACTTGTTGTTGATTCTTCACAAAAAAATACAGTTTTATATCTTTATGTTTGAAGCCTGAAATGTGGCAAAAGGTCGCAAAGTTCAAGGGGGCCGAATACATTCGCAAGGCACTGTATGTGTGCAAGGGGTTCTACAATGAATTGATGCTCAAAGGTAATACTGCATCAATGAGTGGCACCTCAAAACATATTGAATTACGACAACTAGACTTGCTTAACATCTGCATCTACTTAAAATGTTCAAATGGGAATGCTATACCAGATAAATCAAATAAAGTGTAACTACAAACAATCATGATACGAAGAAGGAGAAAGATAACTCTTAGAGATGTTATTTGCTATTGGACAGGAAACACAACTCACTATGCCAAACCTTCATGTTCACTTCCCTCATCATTGGTAGCCTTTGAGCTCATTTGAACTTTGACACAAGCAACATCAAAAAGAGACAGCATGCTACAGCCTAGTGTTTTGTTGATATGCATCATAGTATAGTAAAATGCTTTTTATTTGGAAAACAATCAGAAAGCAGCAAAGTCAAATTTGACATACTCTGTTGTAACTTTTATGGATTTAAGAATAGATCACAGAACAATCTGTTTACAATCTTTCAGAAAAACTTTTTGTTTGATGCGAAGATGTTCCACTGTTTTATTCCAAATGGTCCTCAACTGATGCTTCAGAAAAAAACAAATCAAACAGATCAAAACAAATCAACCATATCAGTGACAAGGCAGCAGTAGGCCTGGGGTATATTCACAAGGGACCAAACTGAAGCAATGTGGCCGAAACGAGAAGGGAACTTTCTGACCTTTATGGTCCAATAACAATAATAACGCTTGTTTTTTTATTTTCTGTTGCAAAACATTTGTTACGACGCAAAGACAAATGAATAAACACATGGGCCAGCAGAATCCCTTTCTTGAGATGTACACTGAGTGTGCAAAACATGAAGGATACCCCCACCCCACTTTTGCCCTCAGAACAGCCTCAATTCGCCAGGGCATTGACTCTACAAGGTGTCGAAAGCGTTCCACAGGGATGCTGGCCCATGCTGACTCCAATGCTTCCTATCAGTTATGTCAAGTTGTCTGGATGTCCTTTGGGCGGTGGACCCTTCTTGATACACACAGGAAACTGTTGAGTGGCACCTACTACCATACCCCGTTCAAAGGCACTTCAATTTTTTGTATTGCTTAAATCTTTTGTCTTGCCCATTCCCGCTCTGAATGGTGCACATACACAATCCATGTCTCAATTCTATTCAAGCTTAAAAGTCCTTATTTAACCTGTCGTCTCCCCTTCGTCTACACTGATTGAAGTGGATGTAACAAGTGACATCAATAGGGGATCATAGCTTTCACCTGTATTCACCTCATCAGTCTGTCATTGAAAGAGCAGGTGTCCTTAATGTTTTGTGCACTCAGTGTTGGTCTGCAGTGCAACACATCTCCCATTAATATTGACATTGGGATTTACAATACAATTATGTGGAAGTCTGAGTCACATAATCACATCTTAAGTCAGTATCCACAAAGTGTCTCAGAGTAGAAAATTGGTTGTAAGTGCGGAAAATAGAGACATTGTACTCCCACCTCTTATAGGTGAAAATAAAAGATATGCGTGAAGCCTCTTTCGTCATAAGACACCCAACCAGTCGACAGATATTTAGGAGCCCTCTTGACCTGGCCTAACCAGTGAAGAGTTAGCAGCAAGTGTCTTGATATTCGAAAAAGGGGGTGAGGCAGTGGCTCCTGTGGTATATGCAATTGCTTTGGAGTTGTTGACAGAACGTTTTGATCAACCCATAAGTCATCTAGACCTACACGCAGCACTTGACAATGATTACACATGAGGCCTGTTCCACACGATAGGCCTAAATACCTAGAACCGCTAGGCTAATACATGAACAGGTAAATTATTTTTCTTCAGATTATTGCATTTCATACGTTATGTTAATTCAAGCTATACCTCTTGAGCGCAATATCACGTTGTTAAAAAATATGCCTAAGTTGAGCATGCCAACTGAAGCCATCTATGGCTTATGTTAACTTTGATTCTGTTTGATGAATATGATAGACCTTTCAAACGTTGTGTGCAACATTATCGGCTTGTTACTCGACGCCTAGTGTGCCAAAGCGATTTAGAGTTATTCAATGGTGTGATGTTTGAAGAGCGTCTTGTTGTATCGGTGATATTGTCAAGATTTCGCTTTTGACAACCATCAGAATTGGTACGGAAAAAAGGTTATGCATGCCAACATATCAGGCAAGAATAAAGGGCAGGCAAAGTGATCAACCAACATTATTGACCCCTTTAATGAAAAGAAATGTTAGACATTATGGACTAAATGTTTCAATCCTGTTGATACTGGATCATTTTTGCTGTGACAATACAGGGCAAATTAAGATCCTGTC
Organism: Oncorhynchus tshawytscha; assembly: GCF_018296145.1. Taxonomy (NCBI): domain Eukaryota; kingdom Metazoa; phylum Chordata; class Actinopteri; order Salmoniformes; family Salmonidae; genus Oncorhynchus; species Oncorhynchus tshawytscha. The sequence continues at coordinate 6,630,588 of NC_056435.1, forward strand.
ACCGTGGTAACTTTGTGGTGCCTCAAACTGTCATGAGAGAGATGAGTCGACTTTACTGTCTGAGCAGTGTCTTAACATCCTCCTAAAACCTACTCTGAGCTGGGAGTTTTTTGGTCTTTAAAACAGGTTAACAGGATTCCTAGGACCTTTTTTTGAAACCGTTTTTTTGTTTGTGGCCCCTGGATTTATAGGACCTGTATGTCACATTGTTAGTGCCTGCCTCTGATGATTGAAACTGAAAAGGTCAGAATTTCAGGACATGTCTTTCCGCATTGCTGTGTGCTGAGAATCTGGTATTGCACCGTCAATGCACAGTAATACCCATAACCCATATATTTTGTTGTAATATTTGCTAGTGGTGGGTGCATGATTTCTATGCAATTGGTATTAACATTTTTATCAAATATTACAGTAATATAATACCATTATGATTTTCTCAAAACGTTTACATTGTGATGACAAATTCCATCTAATTACTACAATAAATCAAACGTTCCCACACTTCTGGCATTGGAGAGAAGTAAAGGAATGTTTATTTATCTTTTCCTACTCTACTGTAGGACCATCAACTACATAGAAAACAATCCTCTGTCAGTGTGGCTAATGCATTACTGGACTGTGAAACTCTGCCAGGACAGGTTATTCTGCTAGTTACTGAGAATGTGACAAGTTGGGACCTGCTTCCTGTGCATTTGTCTCTTATCATGGGAAATGATGTGCTCACCTCACTAACCTCACTCATCTCACATCCCTCATCGTCATAATTTCATGTTTGATGAAGGCTGGTTCTTGAAACCAGTTACGTAGATAGGCTCTCCGTTGTGTCACCAATATGTCTCTGTAAACGAAACAGAGAAAATAAATAATGGAACTGTCAGAAGAAGCTGTCATCTAAAGCTTTGAACTGACATATATAATACTTAATGTATATAGGCATCAGTTGATACCATTTTTCATCACAAATAAAGACAGGTGACCACCTTGACTGTCCCCTAAAGATACATATATTAGTGCACATTCGGTACATACTGTAATTGATTGTCTGTGATCTCTACTATCAAAATGTTATCTACAATATCAGTGTGTTAGGGCACAAGTTTAACATGCATACCCTGAATATGATCTCTGAACTCATTTGGGGGAGGGTTATACCAGTTTACAGACACCTGTGTTGCCTACTCAGATTAAAATCCCAGTGTTTCCCAGATTGTCTTATTTCTACAGGGTAAACTTGGGTTCTCATGTAAAATGGCCAGTAGTGACATGCCTACGAGGAAGACAAAGAGGATCAGTGTGGGGTAACACGGTTGAGTCAGACTGTGACAGTGTGTGGGGATTGTCAACAAAAACAATGAGGCACATCGTGCCTTCAGGTCAAAACAAACAAACTCTCAACAAATGTATAACTTTCAGTGAGATTCAGTTTGCTCAAAGGTGCTATATTTGCATCACCATAAGAAAACACTGAAGCTAGACAGCTGGGCTCTAAACTTTCTGTGATACCTGCATATTGATATTTTGTCAGATATTTACCTGAAAGACTGAAATTCAATCAATAACGGATAATGCCTCAAACCACAGAAAACATAAACGTGCGTTAATGCACACAAAAGTAAACAGTCCACATCGGTGACCAGTCTCATTCAAATACCTCCAAGACCTCTACTTTCGAAAGCTGTTCATGAGGATTCGGATAACTGTAATTTACTTAACTTGGGGACCAATTTTGAATCAAATGAGATGTTTACGAAGCAGTAAACCAAATGAACAAATGTTGGACTAAATAATCTAACTACAGATGGATTATTCCAGGTGTTACCTAAATATCTTACCCCATGAGAGTATAATATTGTAAGTGAAGCCCAATGCATCTTCAGATCAGAGAATCATTCTTTGAGCATCTTCAGATCAGAGAATCATTCTTTGAATCTTCAGATCAGAGAATCATTCTTTGAACAGTTTCCAAATGCGCCTGACACAATCAGACAGAGATATAGTAATGGTATAGAACTATGAGGTTCAATTAGAGTCAGATCCCATCCAAGCTCAGGCACTACTGACCAGAAAATCCAACCATTGATCTTTCACTTAGGATGAAGTATGCACAGAGTTCAATCTGTTTGTATGTATAGGCCATTGTATCATAGACTGTGTACGGACAGTCGTTTTAAGGATGATTCCTTAGCTGTCTTAGCTTCACACCTTCACACATAACGTCCCATTGTATGAGGCCTCAGTGAGTGACAGGTAGAATTGTAATGGAAAGAATACACTAACTGGTAGTGTTGATGGAATGTAAATAACCAATAATGTGTATCTATGTGCTTTCAGGATGAGAACACATTGTCAATGCGGGTGTCCTAAACACATTTACATTGCATTATTCATGACAACTGTCAAACTTGTCAACTGTCTTTAATATCTAGTGGGTGAAACCATATCCATTGTCTCCTGTTATTTTGAGCATGAATAAAATATGATGTGTTGAACACCTAGCATACTGCTAGCTTCCCTGATAGGAACTATAAAAAGCCAGCCAAGGTGAGGCTTTATTTTACTGTAAAACAGAGAGTTCAAGAGACCAGGAAACATATGTAAACACCTTTACAAGGTAACCCCTGCACAGTAAACATTCCTTGTAGTTCACTTGAAATATTAGGTTTCATGCTTACCACACATAGCCATAAAGCACACGTCTGCACACGCCTACACACGCCTACACACACCATTTAAATACTTTAGAATCTGCGATTTCTGACAGTTGCATGACCCAAAGTGATATTCACTGTGATCATGGCTCCCCAAAACAGTCATCTTCACACAAACAAAAACATAAATAAAGCAGATCAATAAGTTACATTACAGATGCAGGTGAATCTCCAATGAATCTATATATACACATTAGAAATCATTATATTATATCAACATTCGTAGGGTTACTGTGGGAAATCTGACCTTCAGAACCAGATACCTTCTCCTAAACGCGTTCCACTTCACCATGCAATGCCATAAAAGTCTGTGAGTCTCGGGGGGAGGAGCCCAGAACAACTACAATACTTCGGAGCTTTCCACCGCTCAAAAGCATGCAAATACTAAGGCTCAGTATTCCAAAAAGGCTCTACAGCTACACTCACCCTTTAGTGGCTGGTAACTTAGCACAGAAGAAGTTAACAGAGAGGACTGACCAGGGAGACTAATAAGGATCTACATTAATCAATTAATTAATCAAAGATAAAGTGGAAAGGCCAACACATCCCAAATTGCTTCGGACGGGTCGTGTCGGGTTGAACACTTTGCAATACCGGATTGTAAACGCCGACAGTCTAATAGTAAAACAAGAGGTGACAAAAGTAAACGTTATTTACACCAGTATGCCTAGCCTATTCTCTAAAGAAGATGCTGTAAAATTTAAATAAACGGTTTGAGGGGAATTTTGATGCCTCGCATCCTTACGTCTCCACATGGATCAACCTCTCTAACCCAAGCATCATTTGGATTAGCCACAGTCTTTCTCACTCTGCACAACGGGTAAGTAGCCTATCATATCATCTGAACGAGAAGTCTCACAACTGTTATAAATTCGTTACTTTCTATAAATAGTTTGACAACCTTTCTTTAGACTGGTAGGACATATAGTCACTTTAACTTCCTGCGTCTATCTTGTGTGGTATCCAGGTGTCCGTTCGATATGTCGAGGTTTGATCGGACTAGCTGAGGCTCGCTTTCCTCCAAATAACCTACATATATCAATTTTTATTTAAACGTCCGGAAGTGTTCTGGCCAAAGCGCTTGTGTTTTTCGAGATTGCAGTTGGAAAGACAACTTCAACAATTGTTATCCTCCATTTGCAAATTGGATTGTCTGATTCAATAATTATTTAGTTTGTGAGGGCAGTTGAATTAGTCGAAATAAAATTGCTAAAGTAACGTTACACCTGGGTCGACAAGAAACATTCAGGTATTTTACGCGCACCTGGCGCACCGCCATGCATTAAATTCAGCTGCAGGTACTACAAATCTCCAGCAACGCATTGATTTAGCCTACTACAATCAATCCTCCTTGGAACATGGAACATGATTCAGCATAAGCTCACCTAAACTGTTCCCGAGCGATTTCTATTGGTAATAATAGCACACACGAGTCTTACCAGCTTACTTGACTCAAAATGTATTTGTGCAGACGTTCTAATTTCAACATGTTTTGTGTGTAAATCAGTTTAGTTAGGCTACCTCGTAACTGGGGGCATTTATAACATCGCTCTAACATGGAAGGTACCTCCATGCAACCAGAATGCAATTGCTCAGCTGTGCACTGTAACTGCAGATTAAATATTGTTTGAGAATGTGTCAAATAAAATACACAGGCCTAGGTTTTAAATGTAATTACATTTTAGTCATATGTGTAGAAGAATATAATGCATTGGGAACAGAATAAAATGTGACTATGGATTCCATGTAAGTGCATGGTCTTTGAGCTAAATTATGACCAAGTTGATTTGGTCATCACATTTATGCACTCACTGTGCATTGAAATCTAACTTAAAGCATGAAGAAAGTGGTTACAATATATGGTTATTGAGCTAGATTGTATTCCTGCTCTGGTAGGATCATGTAAATTCCCATTTGGACTTATCACCCGTGAACACCCACTAACTGTATTCCTGATTCGGCAAGTCATTGAGTATTAATTAAGAACAGGGGAAAAAAACAACAACAATCAAACACACATGCAGACCTTATGAAATAGTTGCAATGGGACACCGAGTGAGTGACCTTTCATCAGTCTTGACTGATCGAATGTAAATATCATCCGTGGACTGTGGGACTGAGGACCATGGTGACGTCTCTATAGATGTATGTGGGAGTAGTGGTTTCCCTGTAGGACAAGCACATCACTTCTAATACACTGGAATAGGGAACTGTCCTTCCATTAATTGGCCTGGGAACATTGCGCAGAGGTCCTCCACCGGGTGCATTTTCATGCACTGCACAATATAGTGTGCAGAAGCTCCTAATTTGCTCTCATGGCTTTCGAGTTGAGTTTCTCTCTGCCTTGCCTCCCTTAGAGTCCTTCAGCCATGAGCGTGGCATCCGGTGTGCAGTAGTAACAACCCCTAGTCTAGCCTCCAGTCTGCTGGCTAATCTACTTCTGTACAGAGACACTGTGGTCCTTAGCTTTCAACAATATGGCTCCATAATATAACTAAATAAGCAGTAAGAGGTCATATTGCAAATGGTGAACATACACTTAGTTGTGGCCCCCTTTTGCCCGTAGAACCGCCTCATTTCATTGGGGGCATAGACTCTACAAGGTGTCGAAAGCGTTCCACAGGGATGCTGGGATGCTCCAATCCTTGGCACCTACTACCATACCTGTTCAAAGGCACTTAAATATTTTGTCCTGCCCATTCACCCTCTGGATGGCACATATACACAATCCATGTCTCAATTGTGTCTAGTCTTAAAACTCCTTCTTTAACCTGTCTCCTCCCCTTCATCTACACTGAATAAAGTGGATTTAACAAGTCGAAGTCTTCATCTGGTCAGTCTATGTCATGGAAAGAGCAGGTGTCCTTAATGCTTTGTCCACTCAGTGTGTATGTCAATACACATGCCAATACCATACACCCTGCAGAAATATATAAGCATAAACTAACAGCACTTATCTATCCAGAGGGGTCATTTGAATCATGATGTTGATTTGAGACTGGAAGGTGGTGTATGTGACTTGAAAATGTCATGTTTATGTTGTACAAAGTGATTATACTGAAATCACAGCCTTTTGTTTTTGGTTGGGTTTAAGTGTTCTAATCTTGGTTTGTGTAATGGATCTACACAGATTAAAAGGATACCAACGACTAGGCTACGTTAGGATATTTCAACATCCCGTCATTTTGGATGATGCTTCTGTAGAAAACAAAATTTGTTGAGACTTTTACTCTCCCTACTTTGTGTGGCGGGGAAAGATAGTGACTTGTCAAAGTTATTTATCATGAGTCATTTAAAGTTGACTAGTTTTACAAGATCTCCCAGGTTTGGGCATGTCTGTGGTTTTAGTCATGCAGCTCAGTGCTATTATGGAAGATCTTCTTCCCTTTTACCTTAATGACTTGAGTAAAGACAACTCTTAAACAAATCACGGGCCCTATATAACCCAATGACGGCTTCTGTCAGTGTGTGTGATATTCTCAAATGGCCTCATCCAAAGTCTCCTTTAAAACAGAATAATAATACATTTCTGGTCTAACTAGGGAGTAAGGGAGGGGTATTCCTTTGGTCCAGATTCTGCTGTGTACTGTTTTACATTACTGCAGAGCCAAGTGCCTTGATTGTGACAATGTTTCGCACGTCTGCAGATGTCTATCTTGCTAAACATATTTAAAGTCACTTGGTACATCTGACTGATAATCCTTGTGGAAAAACAATTGCACCAAATTAGTTAAAACAGACCTTTTGAAATGCACGCCTGCTAAAATTGTCTTTATCAGGGGAATTGGTGTCGTGCTGCTATTATTAGCATATCACGCATATGCTCGCTATCAACGAGGTGGGGCGCACCAGCCGAGCACACTGTATAGGTATGTGCTGCATTGTTTATTGTGGCAAGCCCTGTGCACGGTGGCGTTTATCGATCAGGCACCAATTATAGCTATCTCATTGGGGGATCAGCTGTGTGTGTGTGTGTGTGTGTGTGTGTGTGTGTGTGTGTGTGCCGCAAGATTGGCCACCTGAGTGGAGCTGGGGTTTGCAGCATCATGGACGCCTGCTATCGCTCAGCCACTGTGTGTCCTCCGTTATCAATGCTGTGGTGGGGCATCGGTGTTTGGTTGTATAATGGATGACATTGCTTTGGAAGACCACCTGCTCTGGAAGAAATGCCAAAATGTGGAATATATTGGGTATATTTCTGTGAAAGTCAAAGCCTCTGTTCATAGTGATTAAGAGAAATCTTGGCCTTTCAATTATTATGTAAAATACAGAAGCCTTTCATAACCACCCATAATTATACACTGAGTGTACAAAACAGTAGGAACACCTTCCTAATATTGAGTTGCACACTCTTTTGCCCTCAGAACAGCCTCAATTCATTGGGACATAGACTCTACAAGATGTTGAAAGCGTTCCACAGGGATCCTGGCCCTTGTTGACTCCAATGCTTCCCACAGTTGTGTCATGTTGGCTGGATATCCTTTGGGAGGTGTACTATTCTTGATACACACGGGGAGCTGTTGAGCATGAAAAACCCAGCAGCGCTGCAGTTCTTGACACACTCAAATCGGTGCGCCTGGCACCTACTACCATATGCGGTTCAAAGGCACTCCACAATCCATGTCTCAAGGGTTAAACATCCTTCTTTAACCTGTCTCTTCCCCTTCATCTACACTGATTTAAAGTGGATTTAACAGATGACATCAATAAGGGATCATAGCTTTCACCTGGTCAGTCTGTCATGGAAAGAGTATGTTTTGTACACTTAGGGAATACAATAGTAGTCTTGTTAGTGTTGTTGATGGTGGTATTAGTAGAAGTAACAGTAGTGGTAACAGTAGTGGTAGAAGTAACGGTAGCAGTAGCGGTAGTGGTAGGAGTAGGAGTAGTGGTAGGAGTAGTGGTAGGAGTAGGAGTAGTGGTAGGAGTAGGAGTAGTGGTAGTGGTAGGGTAGTGGTTGGAGTAGCGGTAGAAGTAACAGTAGTGGTAGAAGTAACAGTAGTGGTAGCAGTAGAAGTAACAGTGGTGGAAGTAACAGTGGTAGCAGTAGAAGTAACAGTGGTAGCAGTAGAAGTAACAGTGGTGGAAGTAACAGTGGTAGCAGTAGAAGTAACAGTAGTGGTAGAAGTAACAGTAGTGGTAGAAGTAACAGTAGTGGTAGCAGTAACAGTAGTAGAAGTAGTGGTAGTGGTAGAAGTAACAGTAGTGGTAGAAGTAGCAGTAGCAGTAGTGGTAGCAGTAGAAGTAACAGTGGTAGAAGTAACAGTGGTAGCAGTAGAAGTAACAGTGGTAGCAGTAGAAGTAACGGTAGTGGTAGGAGTAGGAGTAGTGGTAGGAGTAGCGGTAGAAGTAAGTGGTAGAAGTAACAGTGGTAGCGGTAGAAGTAAGTGGTAGCAGTAGAAGTAGTAGAAGTAACGGTAGTGGTAGCAGTAGAAGTAACAGTAGTGGTAGCAGTAACAGTAGCGGTAGCAGTAACAGTAGCGGTAGTGGTAGCAGTAGTGGTAGAAGTAACAGTGGTAGAAGTAACAGTGGTAGCAGTGGAAGTAACAGTGGTAGCAGTAGAAGTAACAGTAGTAGAAGTAGCGGTAGTGGTAGAAGTAACAGTAGTAGTGGTAGAAGTAACAGTAGTGGTAGAAGTAACAGTAGTTGTAACAGTAATGGTAGAAGTAGCAGTAGTGGTAGTGGTAGCAGTAGAAGTAACAGTGGTAGCAGTAGAAGTAACAGTGGTAGCAGTAGCAGTAGTGGTAGAAGTAACAGTAGCGGTAGTGGTAGCAGTTTGAAGTAACAGTAGAGGTGTAGTGGTAGTAGTAGCGGTAGTGGTAGCCATAGAAGTAGCGGTATCGTTTGTATCCTGCGTCTACAATGCTTATAGGCAGAAAAGCGCAGCTATATGAGATAATGATTAACGCTTTAGCATGTATGTCATTCCCCTTTACCGAGGATGAGTCTTCAAGGCTATATCAGTGCCATGTAAACTGCTCTGCTCGGGCAGAGGAGAAGTATTAGGAGCATCAGTCACTGCAAATCAATTTAAATGGACAAACAATGGTCTCAAATGGCAATGGCTGTATTTTCCAAAAGCTATGATTTGCTATGACTTAATAACAGGGTTGATATACTACATTGTGAATATTCCACACCACTGTGACATTTACATTCGAGTCATTTAGCAGACACGCTTATCTACACAGACTTACAGGGGCAATTAGGGTTAAGTGCCTTGCTCAATGACACTTTGACAGATTTTTCACCTAGTCAGCTCAGGGATTCAAACCAACTACCTTCTGGTTACTGGCCCAACACCCTTAACCGCTAGGCTACCTGCTGCAGTTGTGTTAAAACACAATCAGTGATGCAGGATGAGGGTGCTATGGAATCATCAAGCGGGAACCCCATTTTGGCGCGAGCACTCTGCCTAACAGATTGCACTTGAGCGCAATAGGAAGTACATGGAACAAACAGTGTGAATGACCTATTTGTCTGGCGATATATGGACAAGGATCATTGTGTATATTACAAGGGCTGCAGGGGACGGGTGATACACGTTTACTTCTGAGGTTTTTCGTTCTTTTTCCTTCGTTCAGAGTGCACTATTTTCCCAGTACATTTTTTATGACCTCCCACTAGCAGAGTAACTGCTTGGTGATGAGTTGGCCTTGCTTACATGCATGAGAAGGCATTATAAGGCTTCACTGGCCTCCAATGGATCTGTGTAGTTGCTTCACCACAAGCTATACACATTTGATTCTGAAAATAGATGTGGGACTGTTTTTTTCTACTCTCCTGACCCTGTTGTCATCCATTGTATAATACACCCAGTCACTTTTCAATAGTTTATATTTTATTTTTTTATCTTGTAATTCCCCCCCTCCCCCATCCACATAAAGCATTTAGTGATAAAGCATTCAGTCTTTGATCGGTGAAATTATTTTATTCCACCAATGCAGTGCAGCGCTGTCATCCAACAGTGTGAGGCCTGTCATACCTCACAATACACCCAACCTACAATATCAAGCTAGTTCGGCATCTAGGGAGAATCAATGAAATCGCATCGCTTCGTGTGATGATCACACTGCTGTGTGAAAGATTTCGAAAAGGAAAATTGCGTTGGTGAGAAAATACATGTTTGCTCATTTGAGGATTTTTTAAAATGTATTGACGCTGGTTCTTCTTGGGTTAAAAACATGGATCAAATCTATTCTAGGCCATACCCAAGTGTATTATTTAAACAGATGAAGTTTTCTACATTACCTTGTATATGAGGTATTGTGGCCATGTAAACAAGATTCCAATGTTCACTAGGCCATGCATGTTTTAAAGAATATGAATTCCTCACATTCCTTCAAAGATAACTGTATGCTCCCTTCATGCATATGATACATCACTGCATAATTCATTTAAAGTTGATTGTGTATTCAGTTTCAACTTCATTTTCTATACTGTGAGAATTGCATTGATCTTATGATCCAGGATTAAAAGTATATATGCACAGTTCGGAAAGAATGGGTCCATGTATTTCTATAATAGGAGACCATGCTTTATTGTCTGTCTAAAGGGACTGATAATCTAATCAAAGTAGTTAAGATACTTATAGCAACAATATGTAAACAAATGCTTGTGATTATTGACTTAATCCATGTTTTTGTTGTTTTCAAGTCCATTACATTTTGGTAACATCTTTCTCTCCCTCTCTTCCCTCCCTCCCTCCGTCCTTCTTCTTTATGCTTTGCAGATACAACGGACAGAAAATGCTACCCCGCATCCTTTTCCTTTGCTCATTTTTCGCTGCTGCTTGTTTCCAAGACATCCACCCCTCCAAGGTATTTCTGAGTGAATCCTGTGACTCATTGTGTACTTGTGAAGAAAAAGATGGCATCCTGTATCTTAACTGTGAGGAGAGAAATATCAGCAAGATCTCCCAAATCAAAGTGCCGTCAGCTCTACCTTTCCACCTCAATCTGTACAAAAACGACTTGGTGGAGTTGAATGCAGAAGACTTGGAAGGTTTAAAGAATGCCGTTTCACTTCATCTCGGGGCTAATAGCATACAAGAGCTTGAACCTGGCGTCTTTAGTGCACTGGGCTCCTTGAAGAAGCTCCACATCAACAGTAATTTCCTGGTCACATTGAAGGAAGACACTTTTCACGGCTTGGTAAATTTGGAGTTTCTCCAGGCGGACACAAACTTCATCCGAGTGGTCGAGCCGGGGGCATTCAGCAAACTCATCCGCCTCAAAGTTCTGATCCTCAACGACAACGCCATCGAGTTTCTTCCCAGCAATATTTTCCGGTTTGTTCCGCTCACCCACTTGGACCTGCGGGGGAACCAGTTACAGACCCTGCCTTACGTTGGCTTCCTGGAGCACATTGGGCGGATCATGGAGCTTCTTCTGGAGGACAACGACTGGATGTGCGATTGTGAGATCCTTCACCTGAAGATCTGGATGGAGAACATGCGGGCCCAGTCGGCCATTGGGGAGGTGGTCTGCAGCAGCCCCCACCACCTCAGGGGCACCATCCTGGCCAAAATCAAACGGGATGTTCTCTGCCCCTCTCACGCTGATATCAACTTAGAGGAGCCTTCCAAGTCACTGGACATGGTGGTCACTCCGTCTTCCAAAGTGGCAGAGATTCCGAAGTTAGAGGATGTCGTAAAGATTCCGACACCCTCTTATGTTCCAGGGAGTCCTTGTGTGGAGCACTGTTCTTGTCACAATCACCCTGTGGCTGGGTTTTTAATGCATTGTCAGGATAGAGGGATTCAACGGATTTCAGATATTGGAATACTTGAGCAAAGCCCTACCAAGCTGGTGCTTACAGGAAATATGATTCAGAGACTGTTGAAATATGACTTTGTCACATATGACAGTTTAGAGTTATTGAATTTAGCCAACAATCGAATTGATTACATTGACAATGAAACTTTTCTCAGCTTAAGCAATTTGAGAAAACTTTATCTCAACGGCAACAGAATTGAAACCCTTTCCGCGACCATGTTCATTGGACTCCACAACCTTGAATACCTATATTTGGAATATAACATTATCAAAGAAATTGTTCCAGGAGCTTTTAATCCTTTGCCAAATCTCAAACTCTTGTCTTTGAATAACAATCTGCTGACTAGTCTCCCATTGCAGATATTTCGCAACGTGCCCCTCACCAAACTGAACCTGAGAAAAAATCTGCTCATGCACCTGCCTGTAAGCAACGTGCTGGACCAGCTTGACTCTTTAGAGCAGATTTATTTAGAGGACAACCCCTGGGACTGCAGCTGTGACTTAATCAGTCTCAAACAGTGGGTTGAGAAGCTGAGGAAGGACACAGTCGTAGGTTCCATTTTGTGTCACACACCGAGAAAAGTGGAGAAGGCTGAGCTGAGGGCCCTTAGAAACGAGTTGCTGTGCCGCGGCCTAGTGACCTACTCCTTGCCCACGGATGAGGACGAGACAACCACAGTGGCGACTGACGGCTCTAGGAGCGGTTTCTTCAGCTCAATCACGGACTCAGTTCCGCTCTCCGTTCTGATCCTTAGCTTGCTCGTCATCTTCCTCATGGTCATCTTCTGTTCAGCAGGGATTGTGGCATTCCTCGTGCACAGACGGCGAAGGAGGGTGAAGAAGAAACAGGCGGAGGAGCAGCCGCGGGAGAGCAGCAGCCCCATCCACCTGCAATACAGTATGTACGGCCAGAAAACCACCCACCACACACTGGGGCAGAGGACCGGAAGCACTGTGTACGACGAGCGCTCACACAGCCCCATCGTCCAGATCTGCCGCAACCCCACCTACTGCACTCAGCATAAAGAATATGAGTCCGACCTCAATGAACTGGACGAACCAAAGCACATCTGTCGTAGCATCATGGAGACAGAGAATACTTCCCCTCTTACAGGCTCTAATTTGAAGTTCAGAGCTGTGACGTCAGACTGCCCAACTGAGTTCGTAACACTCGGTGACGCGAGCTCCCTCTATAAAAACATACTAGAGAGGGAGAGGGTTAGGGAGCTGCAGCAGCTCGGAATTACTGAATACCTCAGGAAAAACATGGCCCAGCTACAACCAACGGTAGAGATGCAGGTTCCAGGACACCACGAGGAACTGAAATTAATGGAGACTATTATGCTGTCGAGACCGAGGAAGGTCATGGTGGAACAAACGAAAAACGAGTACTTTGAACTCAAAGCTAACCTACACACCGAGCCAGATTATTTGGAGGTTCTGGAGCATCAAACTGCATTTAACTGATATAAAAAGACAATGGTTTTATATTCAACTCCACAAGTGCCTTGTCCAAAACTGCCATCTTATATTTTCAGTCGAAGACCTACATATCCCACAGCGGTCTTGGACATACAAGTCATTTGTAGCACAGAATGTAATGTATATTTGGCAATTTCTTCGTTTTGTTTTCCTATACAGTGCCTTGCAAAAGTATTCATCCCCCTTGATGTTTTTTTCCTATTTTGTTGCATTACAACCTGTAATTTAAATAGATTTGGATTTCATGTAATGGACATACACAAAATAGTCCAAATTGGTGAAGTGAAATAAAATAAAAAGAACTTGTTTCATAAAATTCAAAAAAAGAGAGAATGGAAAAGTGGTGCGTGCATATGAATTCACTCCCTTTGCTATGAAGCCCCTAAATAATATCTGGTGCAACCAATTACTTTCAGAAGTCACAATTAGTTAGATTGCACACAGGTGGACTTTATTTAAGTGTCACATGATCTGTCACATGATCTGTCACATGATCTCAGTGTATATACACTGGTTTAAGGGGAAACATTTAAATGTCTTGGAATGGCCTAGTCAAAGCCCAGACCTCAATCCAATTGAGAATTTGTGGTATGACTTAAAGATTGCTGTACACCAGCGGAACCCATCCAACTTGAAGGAGCTGGAGCAGTTTTGCCTTGAAGAATGAGCAAAAATCCCAGTGGCTAGATGTGCCAAGCTTATAGAGACATACCCCAAGAGACTTGCAGCTGTAATTGCTGCAAAAGGTGGTTCTGCAAAGTATTGACTTTGGGGAGGAATAGTTATGCACGCTCAATTTTTCTGTTTTTCTTTGTCTTATTTCTTGTTTGTTTCACAAGAATGAAATATATTTAGTATCTTCAAAGTGGTAGTAGGCATGTTGTGTAAATCAAATGATACAAATCCCCCCCCCCCAAAAAAAAATCAATTTTATTTCCAGGTTGTAAGGCAACAAAATGGAAAAATGTTAAGGGGAGTGAATACTTTCGCAAGCCACTGTAGACAGACAGCACTTGAAGTTGCTGATATAACATATCTTTCCCAAATGTAATTATCGGGAAGGCAAATAAGTACGGCAGGGGTAAGTTTTCGTTACCAGTTTAGCTTAGATCTTTGGCAGGCCTCATTGTTTTCCACAAATTCTGTCAGGCTGTTTCAATCATATGCCATAATCAGCATGCTCAAAATGCCGTAGACTCAACAAAATGCCAACATGTATTCTGAGTCGCAATGATGGAGTGCACATTAGTGCTGTCGTTCATTAGATTTAGCCCTTGCATTATTTCAATACCACATTTTGCATTCCAACCAGTGGGAACGTGTTTATACAAATCCATTTTCCCCAAACTTAGCACTTAAAAGTCCCAGTACATATATAAATCATATCTTGCATCTGTACAGAAGAAATGCATTGCACTAATCAAATGCCATTTAAAAAGATGGTGCATGACAATCTACTTACTTTTCAACAGCAATTTCTGTTTATCATTGTTCCTTTCCTGCTACTGAAGGGGACAGAACTACTGATGTGTATACGAACCTTTTTGTATGAGTGTCATTTTTACAAATCACAACTGACCAGTTTCTCTCAGCATGATAAATGTTCAGGATATATGCGTTCGCTTTATTATTCTGATCGAGTAAGCAACCCTGTTCAACTCTGAAAATGTTTTATGTAAACTTTATTTTATACCAATGTAGATCAAATTATTTATTGTCATTTTTGTATATATGTCACACATTCTATGTTATTTTGTGCCTTCAGTGTTGTGCAGGTGAACATGTATTAAATGTAAATAAAGAATTGCAATACTGCAAACTTTGAACAATCAAGATTCAATACAATAGGTAAGCTCTTCAGTCCTCTAAACAGATTGCTTGCAGGTATATTGCAAAGCCTGTTGCAAAAAGACTACATTAGGTCATGAGTTTAGCATAAAAGTGACCAAACATCTAATATTATAGCACATTATGTGCTCAACAGGGGAGTGGGTGAAATCATGATGCTATCCTGCACAGAGGGCACTTAAGATAGTAATGACATTACATTGTTATTCACACTCTTATGCATGTCCCCAATGCTGCTGCATGTTCTGTATTCCTCCCATGGACATACAGCACAGCATTATATACCATCTGTGTGCTTGTTTGAATAAATCAAGCTGATAGGTAGGTTCATCCTGGTCATTTTACTCTAAGTAGAATTTCAAATGAATTGCTATATATATCCACACAGACGCACACACCGAAAATCTCTTTCGTGTCAAATCCATGCTCAAGCCTGGCTTCCCTCATCGCCCAATATGGCATGTCAAGTCTTTCCAGTTCTCTGCCTTGCAAACACAAGTCTGTCATTTCCCCCTTGCATTATTGGACCCCCTTCTGAGATTGCTTATCCACAGTGCTTAATTACTGCACAACAATGGGGTATAGAAAATCCCCTCTGCACTGCTCCACACGACTTCCATTTCCATCCTAGCTGGTGATTTAGTAGGCTGTTCCGGTGCTTCCATTATACCTCATAATTGACAACTAAAACTGCTCACACGCCACCCCCCCTCCCCCTCGGTGAACTGGGGTTGGAATACGGACACAGCGATAAGGCTTGGGATTTTCTCCTTTGAGAATGAAGGGAAATGTGCTCCGGTAGGTCTTTCTCTGTGACGTTTACCAAAGTGCAAAACAATGTTCCTTTGGGGGGAAATGTTTTCAGTATTTTGTGCTCATGAAACCCTTGTGGGTGTTAATATTTCAGCAATGGAAGTCGAAGTTAGAAGTCGAAACTGCTCAACATACAGAGTGCCGACAGGGGAGTAGAAAAAGTTCATTTTATGTCAACATTGGGGTAGAGATAAAATATGTATGCAGTGATTGTCTAACTGGCTCCACCTTCAGTCTATATGAAATGAATCCAGCCCAATGCCTATTATGGATGACTAAGCATGAAGGCAAGGGGCTATTTGTGGAAAATTCTAAACATGTGCAGGTATATTCTTTCCAGATGCTACATTTTGGTGCAAACTAGCATGTACAGTAGACATTCCCAGCCCTACCATTTTTCACACTACATTATACATGAAATACAAACCACGATATGTGCGGTGAAAAATAATATCAAAACAAATATTTTCTATGGGCGGAGACCACGGCACATGATGTTTATATAGTAGTTCAAACTACAAACCTGTTATTTGAAGAGGACTTGGCCGACTTGAAACCTCTAGTTCAGCTACTGACGTGCCGACAGTTCGGTCTTTGGAGGACGTAACAAAATATACATACTTTCGGCACTGCCACTGACAGCCGGAACTGCAACAAAAGCTGGCGTTAATATTGGAACACACACAAGACGTAGGCCTCTACTGTAAAATCAATCTTACATTACATTTCTTCTCATCTAGAAATCAACTATTGTACCCGAGTCAGAGTAACTACATGAAAGTGTCAGTGCTGAATATCTTACCCCTCTCCTTTATACTCAAAGGTACATTTTATTTCAGTAATAGACCTACTTGTACAGCTAGCTAAAGTCAATCATATGAGCCATACATAGTGGGATGTGAAATTGCCAACCCATTTGCTAATAGCTACTTTTCAGACAATCTACAGTGGATCTCTGGACAGTAGACTTTGTAAAGTAAGTGGCTAATGTCTTGTCTTTACCATTTTCTTTTACAGAATGCCCTCTGCCCTGCAGTTTTGAGCAGTACACTGATGCCTATAGTTCCACCACGACCCAGCTGAGAGTTACAGTATTTGTACCGTATCACTGCTTTCAGTGGTGTAGAGAAGCTAGACTCATGACCCCAAATGTAACTGTGAATTATGAATATTTCGTCTGTTGGTTTGGACAAGAGCACTCTACCAGAAATGGTCTAGTTGGATTATGTAAACCTTTGAAAGGAAGGCACCAGGGTCACTGCTGTTTATATACTCCTACTTAACAAAGTTATCAGAACATCAACGTTTCACATCCAGTCACAAAACAGACAACTGAATTTGAACCCTGGTAATATAAGTGTATATACAGCCATTTTAGAGGTTTGTTTGTAGGTGATGTCACCTCATTATTTGTAGAACGCGCCGACCTTGCACCGCAGTAAACATTCTGAAAAAGCTCTATTTAACCACTCTAAAGCGTCAGTCGATACGATACACTTTTTATGCTTGAATTCATCCATTGAAGTGAATTCCACAGAGGTTTCATTAGAACACATTATTGATTTTCATCTTGTTCACGAATAGTTCAGGCTATCAACAGCCCCTTATACAGTAAGCTAATGAATCCATAGCCTTTAGTGAAGCCAAATGCATACATGCATTCATCGTCTAATGTACGCCGCCACAGGGAACCTTCATCAATATATACTGATTACCTTCACACGGGTTCCTTAACCTAGAGGAGTAGCTAACGTTAGCTAGATATAGATTAGCTTACACACAGCATAAATCCATGGAAATGTTGGAAATATGAATAGAAAGCTATTTTCAGTACCCCCTCCCCACACACACACACCCTGCATATGACATTAAAATATTTGTAGAAGCCCTTGCAGCTACTGATATGGCTGAAACAGTGCACACGTATCACATATTGTCTTGTTAACATGAGGTTCATATACTACAGCCCTGCATGCTCAAAGCTTCCATGACCCACATGAAACATCTCTCTCCACATTGTAAACTGTGAAAAAGACTAATACATTAACCGAGCATACTATTGTGAGGCCGTGAGGACTGACTCTAGTGTTTGGCCCTGCGCGTGCTACAATGTTCTGCATGTTCAACTTAATGTGCATTCGTGTACGACATGCCTGCCCATGAGGAGACAGAAGTCACATTGCTGAAGTCACACCCGTGCCCTATGCTTCGAAACGAGACATTCCTCATAAGATGATCGAACAGTGAAACTATGACATTGCCCACAGTGTTTCTAATAATATTACAAGAGTAATGATCCACTTAGATGAGGTCTGGATTTGGATTTTTTTCAAGTGATCACTGATGCTCTTTCACGGCTGAGACTGGAGAGTGTAAAGCACCCTTTCTTGTACCCGACCGATGATGCAATGAAATGTTTAATGGTTTGCCAACATATTACTATCTGTGCTCGCTCCCAGCTATCTCATTCACAAGCCATAGTCACGCACAGCACAAAGAGGCGGCGTGCATGTCTCTCTCCCTCTCTCTCACTCTTCCCCTCTCTCTTTCTCTCTCTTCCTTTCTTCTCTCTCTTTCTTTCTCTCTTTCTCTCTCTCTCTCTCTCTCTCTCTCAATCCATTTTTTTGGGGTGTGGATGTTGAGGCTTTCTGTATGGGGAATGCTCATAGCTCTGCAGCAATGTTCTGGCAAACATGCCTTAGATCTTGTCTGTGTTCCATCACTTTTGAGGAATATGTTTTTTCAATATTTTCAATAGGCTATCATGTAGTATTGGCCTGCAGCAACCTGAAGCAGGATTGTACATGTATCTTCTCTTTTAAAACAGCTAACCCTGATAAATGTATGTAGTTCGCAGATATAGATTATTGCATTGCTTTTTTAGTAAACCTATGCAAAGCTAAAGGTCGAAGCCATTTGAGTAATATCTGATCCAATGTAACGTACTGTGTGGCCTTCGTTTGTCTTACCTTCAACAATAACATGTTGGGTCCTTCTTAGTGTGTATTTTTGTCCTGACAAAAAGGAGGTGAAATTTTGGTGAGGCATTTGTGACTCATCCCAGATGTTCCAGCTCATAATCACCATTGTCACTCGCATCCGTGTTGCCGGATGCTAAACTGTACATATTCCTTGAAACATTTTTCACTCATCTATTTCTACATCTTGGTATAGCTTAATACTTGTGTTGTTGTTTTATTTTATTTTTGTAAGTATTTTATATTACAATAGTTATGTAATTATACTCATTTTCTCTTAAAATGTAACTACATTATGATAATTCAAACATCCTATGTGATGTGTCTGAATCTGGAACAACTACTACTGTGTTTTCGCCATTCTGTTTTGTTGGCATGCTGATAGTCATTTTATAATGAGCAGCCCTCAGGACCGCAATGGTACTCTGATTGACATCATATGGATTCTGTGCATTTCACATAAAATTTGCTAGATTAGCAAGCAACCACTATGGAACACTACAAAAACAGTGTTGTATGTCAGTTGTGCTGCCACATTCATACTGGCTGGAAAGCTAGAATCCCCATTATCTCACAGTACTATCTCAGTTATTCGTTTTAGTCCATCATATTTGTTACTCCCTGCATAAGTTCAGAGTGAATGTCTCTTTGAGCATATGCAGCTTTAAGCATTAAGGGTCCCAGCTATCCGCAGAACTTCTGACATCACAAGTCACAACAATGAAGTCAGCCCTCACTTGTTTAGAGACCCCCAGATTTCACTAACAGTTTAATTTACTCTCTCTTGACAGAGACGGATGTATAAGTAGGCAACAACGCTAGCCTTCCTGTGCCGTTGTCGCTTGCAAACGTGTTCTACCTACAGCTGTAATTGATGCTGTTTCTCCAGGAGTTTGGGGCGGATGTAAACACTTAATGGGAAGCGTGGCCGTGTTACCATCCCCACCCGACTGGCGTGTTGTTGTATCCAGGGTGCAACGAGCGGTCGGCTTTAGTTTACACCATCGCGAGTTTCAGGTTGTTTAGAGATGAATCGTTGGGCCTCATTGCTACATGGCCAAGTCCATATCCTGCACACACAGGCACCATCGGGGCCCCCTTCTATGACATTCCGCCATGATAGAAACCAAAACATGTGTTCTCTATTCCGCCAAAGCTCTCAGCTGAGTATAATTTGTTCATGATGAGGCAGTTTGAGGAGTAAGCTGGAAGTTAAAGGGGGCTGTTGTCGAGAGTGGTGTGCGGGTGTTATTTGGAGGGACTACTGATTTGAAGTGTTAGGTAAATCCCTGCTTGCGACACACATGCCTTTTTTTCTGACCCAACCTGATTTGAATGTGGTGTGTGTGTGCCGGGGTGAAGAGGACACGGTTAACACCGTTGACACTGTGCTGACATCTATCTCCGGCTGTGTTCCACCCCTCCCTACCAACCCACTCATCTCCTCTGTAACCCCTCTTCTCTGCTGGAGACTAGCCTGTCTTGTCTGTGATGGCTGCAGTGAGAACCAAAGTTAGACTCCTCCTCTACCCTCTTCCACCAAGCCCCATGCCCCACGCCCCATCTCTGCTGTGTTCCTCCCCTCCCCTCCAACCCACCAACCCACTCATCTCCTTTGTAACCCCTCTTCTCTACGGGAGACAGGCCTGTCAGGGCTGTGATGGCTGCAGTGAGCACCAGAGTTAGACCCCCTGTTTGAGGAAGCTCCACGTGGACTGTCTGCTCTGTCACCCCCCGAAGCTATTTTTAGCCGCCTCACTGCACCTTCAAAATGAGCTATAACCTCCCAACTTATATTGAATGTGATTATGCAGTCGCGATGCCTCCTTGAGAAGTTAGATTGGTAAAAGATTAGCTCTCCTTGAGACACAACGTTGGAAGGTCGTCGACTCTGAATTCCTTTGTAACGTTGGAACTTGTTTGGCATCTCTTTGTGTACTGTACCTCACTTAGTCGAAATAACTTAGGCATGTGAACAATTTGTAAAACCTTACTCTAAGCTGTCCAGGCATCTCAGCGTTCCTGTCACCTTGAGAACGTTCCACGGAGGCCTTTTCATCCTTCAGTCATAACATTGTTTTCCTTACTGTAGCCTTGTTGTCAGCTATTAGACGATGGTGAGATAAGGAAGATATTTGTCATGTGTTTGGAGTGTGTTAGCATCTGAGAACACAAATGTAAGTTCCACCTTTGTTTTAATATTAACATTATTTTATTATTTTTGTCTCTAGCTTGGAGGCACATGTATTTTGGGATGTGTTCTGCTCTCACAGAATGAACTCTAAGGAAGAATATTGGTGTAAAAGCATTGGACGGCTAGGACTATACAAACTGAACCGCTAACTGAGGCACTGCAGATAAATGGAGAATGTTTAGTCGAGGCTCAATGGCACAAATCTATTCAGGTAGAAACTGAATATGAAGCATGGACTCAATGCTCTGTCATATGAAATAGAGAATTGTGTACTTTCAGTTTCCCAATTATATCAAAAACATTATGTAAGATTTCTCCTGTTAAATATGACCACATTTGGGATTTGTCTTCTTCACATGTGCTTACATCTCAGTACCCAGTGCCCAAGCCCACTCATTTCTGTGGAACATGTCACATCACAAATGTTCAGACAAGGCATGGCTGTGTTATCCTGTCAGCTGTAAGGCTGCATTAATGTTTCGCAGGTGTGCCTCATGTTCAACTAATGACAGCTGCCCTTTCATAGAGGAACAAAGGCTAAATCCCTTGGGGAGATCTCATCCACAAATCACATGCCCAAAGGTAGAACAACATAGGAGATGTACTCCCTTTACCTCAAGACACCAAGAAAGACTATTACATATGGAGGTATGGTGTATTTTTTGATAGAAGAAGAATATCGTTTTTTTTTTTTTAAATAACAGCCAAGAGGAAAGGCAAGCAGATGTGTATATTCATTCTGTGTTGTTCTGTGTTGTTCGGGTCAGTGGTGACTGAAAGATAGCAAATCAATTGTGGGAAATGTAATCCCATGCAGGCAGTCTGATGTACATAGAAATGTATGCATTTTTCTAAATAAGCATGACTAAATGCTTCCTCGAGGTAATTTGTTTGGCAATTTACAGTTATAAATGAGATTTGAATGATGCAACAAAAGGTTTCTTTCCTTTTCTCTGCTCGCTAATTTCTTGACGGACGTATCTTATTTCAGCCAAGTGGTTGTGAGGGTTTGAGGTGTTCTGTGGAGATTACGGATCAATGGCGTCCTTCTTCTTTCCACCAATGTTCTTGTTCAAAGATTATTCAAGTGGAAAAGCTACATTTGCAGCTTCACTCAGCTGGAATGCTGTGAAAGGAGAGAAGATGATCAACGCTCGGTCTGTGTTTGCGTGTGTGTGGGTGTTTGTGTGTCACAGTGGCATCATTCCCATAAGGGGCACAAAGGCACGTGCCCCCACAGATTTGTCCTGTTTTAAAACATTTCAGATGTTTAATTAATTACTAAACTTCATTATTAAGCCCACTTCTTATTATAATTATTTCTAAAAACATCTTTCAGTGGTATTTTGTGGAGGAGGCACCCTGTCTGGATCAGGCAAAGAGTACACCCCCTATTCTCCCTAGTAAATGGTTTCATCCAAGGTGCAAGGAGCACACATCCCTAGGCAGAGAGCTAGATGCTCTAGTCCTTGCAGTATCGTCAGTGGAAGAGGAGAGATAGTGGACTGTAGAGTAGATTGACAAACAGCGTTTGATTTGATTTGAGCTATGAATTTGATCAAGCTATGTAGCCTATTGATTCCTTCTTAATGAATAAATCAAATGAAAACAATTTGTTGTTCCTCTGTCTAGGAATTCATGGACATTTTCCAACGTGACATTCACAGACAGAGCTTTACATGCAAAGATTGACAGATATTTATATTGTTCTTCTCAAAAATCAAATGGCAATAAGATACACAATTGACTAAAATTGCTTTAAATCTTGGGTTATGGTACTATAGACCAGCGGCGCAGTTGTTAATTAAAGAATCAATGTTTTACGGTTTTCATGATTACACGTATAATTGGCTGTATAGTTACTCTGTATGTGTATGTTAGATGTGTTTATACAAACAGCTGTGTATCTACAAGGGCCAGGATATCCTGTGCGTGCCAAAGGGTTCGATAATTGGACCTTTGTTTATTTCTAATCTATATTTTCCTTTCTTCTTTTTTATTTTTATTTTTTTTACATGTTAGTAATTTAGCAGACACTCTTATCCAGAGCAATTTGCAAGAACAATTAGGGTTAAATGCCTTGCTCAAGGGCACAGATTTTTCACCTAGTCAGCTTGGGGATTCAAACCAGAAACCTTTCGGTTACTGGCCCAATGTTATTAACTGCTAGGCTACCTGCCACCTATATCCATAGCCTTGCTGCTGTGTCTTCGACTGTACTTCTCATACTCCTTGCTGATGACCAATTTGATTTTTATCACACAATATTTTTTATTCACCAATTAATGAAGCCAACTCAGGCATGGCCACATTTTCAGAATGGTTCCAGATAAACAAATGATCTTTAAATGTTAAAGAATCCAATTTTATTGTATTCACTAATAAGAATAAGAAATATTGTTTTTTTTTTAAAAGCCAGAATCTCAATTGGTGAGAATGAAATGGAACAAGTCACATCCACTAGATTCCTCTGAGCTATAATTAATGAAAAGTTATCCTGGAAAGATCATGTTTGTCTGCAGCAAAAGTGATGAAATATGTTGGTATCATCAGAAAGATTAGTGGTTTGGTTCATCAAGCTTGCTTCTTAACTCTATACTATAGCTTCATTTATCCATATCTCATTTACTGTAATATTATCTGGGCCAGTATATATATCTCCTACCTACACATATTATTGATCATCCAAATCAATTTGCAAGACTAGTCACCTCCTCTAATTACTTGACTCCATCTGCACCTTTATTTAAGAAACACCATATCTTGTCTATTTACAACATTAGTGTACTAAAATCATGCACTTTCATCTAAAAAAATACTCATACCTGTCAAACAGTTTACCTATGCCCTTCAATGGATTCTTCCAGGTTAACTCTAAAAATCCATCTATATAACACCCTCCCCCCTGCCGCACCTCACATACTCTATCAGATATAGAGGTACCATACTCTGGAATTCTTATCTTCACATTGCCAAAATGTCATCATCCCTCAATAGCTTCAAGTGAAGAGTAGGGGTCAGCCTGATGAACAAAATTACTCAGTAATCTCCTCCATATAGCCCAACTCTCACACACTCACATGCACACACACACACATTGAAACAAAACAAATATATATATGTGATTACTGATTAATTAATTCATCCATTTAAAGTTAGTAGGTTTTGTTCTCTGTTGTAGCAAACCTTATTTTATTTTTCTACTTATGTATTGTATATTGTTTTTTTGTGGTGTGGTTTTCATATAAGCCCTTGGGCTTCCAACCACAACTGCACAGCATTTAATTTTGATTGTATTTATTATTATTTTCTGTATTGTTGTCTATCATTTGTTTTCTTTGGTGCAAATAAATATATAAAATACATTTGCATCATTAATTAAAAGGTTACGGTATGCTTAGATAACCTGAGACAAATATATATATATATATATATTTTACATACATACATACATACATAGAATTAGGCTCTAGATTGGAGGAAAGGGCTGTTTCAGGTGTTACAAAAATGCAAAAATCTCCAAATTCCAAACCACCCCCATCCATCTTCACAAACTTTTAAGCCCCCACTAAAATAATGGGCGTGTGTGTCTGTGTGTGCGTGTGCTTTGTAAGACTCTGTTTGAGCTCAGACTGCAACTGTATATCAACCCTTTACATAAAATATTTACATAAATCTGAATGAATAACTCAAAATCATAACAACATTCATGACACTTTCTACATCATCCAGCCATTTGAGAGCTTTTGGCTGTAGCCTAAATGCTGTTGCTAACGCCGTGACAGGCCACGCCGAGTCATCAATGACGAAGAGGCAGCGACTCCCTGTGGAGGGACTTCATGCACTCAACATCCAAGGGATTAGCGACGTGAATTGTGTGAACTCAGTGAGAAGCCCAGTTACATTTGATTCATACATTCTCTGATGGATCTTGTAATTGAGTCCTGGGGAAAAAGGACACGTGTGTGTGTGACATGGACAGAAACTTGGCTCTTGAGTCATTTTCACGCTGTTGTCTGCCAGTAGGAAGTGGCAACATCGTCCAATGGAGAGTCTCTTGGCTTGTTTGCGGACTACTAAGTTGGACGGTGTCTGGGCTAAGGAAATAGGTTCAGTACACCATGCTGTAAAGATGATGGACTCAAGAGGGAGTGGCATGTGGAAATACATTTTTGATTAATAGTTGTACCCATGTGGCCCATTTTGCCTTATAAAGTCCACCTCGCCAGACCATGAACTCTTTTGTTTCGTTTTTTCCAAATGCGGGACAAAAGTGTCAGCGTGAGGCGACATAATGTGCCGTAATAATACCACAATTGTCCTCGTCACCCACGTTACATCCTGCTATCATTAGTTTGTGCTAGATAATGACCTTGTTGTTTGTGTGTTCTGGGGCTGTCACTGGTTATCTCTCTAATGGCCCTCAAGAATATCTCTCAGACTCTTGCTGACGCCTTGGCTCCTTCCCTCAAGGATTGACTAGCCAGTGGCCGAATAACACTCTGCCCAGTCCACTGATACCCTGTCACAACCCTTCTGACCATCTATCTCACTTCCATTACACACTCTCAAATAACTCATGTTATTAATGTGACGCTCTTTATCACAGGGCTGATTGTGATTGTGGAATTGGCAGGGTGTCGTGGAGGAAAGTGTGTCTGCAAGAGCGTGGAAAATAAGGTTGTTTACACCTTGAGGCTCTGTTTGAGAAAAAGAGAACTGTCAATTGACAAGTATGAGTTCCATTTGACTGTATGTGTGTATCTCTCAGAGTTAAGCTCCTGCATGATTGGCTTAAAAAGCAATGAAACAATGGAACCTGTCCAACTTCTGCTGTTGTGAGTAGACATTAATTGCAGGGCCTGTGCATTTCCCCCCATAAGTCTACAGACTAACTGTCAATCTGCTGTATTCCATATGCAAAGCCAAGTCCATTTCGGTGGAAACGGTCAAGAAGGTGAGGTTCCATATCAGCTGTCAAATGTAGCAGGGCTGCTATATAACACAGCACAACACTTTCCAGAATACAACACCTTTAACAATACAACACTGGGACCTTTATTTCCCACACAATAACATTGGCTGGGTGTAATAGAGGTAGTGGGAAGGGAACACAGTCGCTACCTCGCTATCCAAACAAGCTACATGAATTGAGATGCAAACTGAAGTGAAAAATAAATTCAGCACCTCTCAGAGTGCAGAGGAGGTTGACAAAAACGCGTCTTTACTGATAAAACAAACGCATTTCAGCCCTCAGCCTTCGTCACCTTAGCCTTAATCAAACCCTGATGAAGGCTAAGAGTCTAAAAAATAAAATAGAAGTTAGTGAAAGTTAAACTCAGAGAGTGACTTCTTCCTTCCTGCATCACTCGTCAGTGCGATTTAATGAGTATAGACCGACCCGGATGGAGGATGGCACTACCTTGTCCTCTCACATTATCCTGACAAAGAGAACTGCATTTAATATTTCAAGACTGTCCTTCCTTGTAACCCCCTGAAGGTTTCATGAGGTATTAGCGGTGCCTGGACTCAGTGTATCACTCTGGGGGGTTTGAAGACAGACACAACATCTGCCCGTTGTTTACACCTAACCTCTAAATTGCATTTTTTTCTCCAATTATTTGAGGTTTTCATGCCGTTCTCCTCTTAAGGATCGGACCCTTTTTTAAATTTCAGCCTAAAATGACATACACAAATCTAACGTCCTGTTGCTCAGGACCTGAATACATATGCTTGATATCATTTGAAAGGAAACACTCTCTCGTTTGTGGAAACGTGAAATGAATGTAGGAGAATATAACACATTAGATCTGGTAAAAGATAATACAAACAAAAAAACATGTTTTCAAATTTTTTTTTCAAACATCTTTGAAATGCAAGAGAGGGGCCATAATATAATATTGTTGTTTGGATGGCAGCAGTGTGTGTGCAAAGTTTCAGAATGATCAAGCGAAGCATTGCAATACTGGACAATATTTTGTATCAAGTCTGCCAAATGTGCCGAATTGGTCAGTTGATACATTTTCAAGTACATAAATTAGAGAACATACAAACATGATATGGTAATACAAAACGTAAGTTGACACACTCCGAGGAATGTCATACGTGATGGATCATTTGCTTTTACACAAACTTTCACAAATCTACATGGCAGGATGTGGAGCCAGAGACAGCAGGGGTTCAAACTGTAGAACCCAGTTCATACATTTGAATGTAAAAAGGGATTTTATCAAACAAAACTATGCTACATTATATCTCTGGGACCCTCAACGGTGACAAATCAGAGAAAGATTACTGAAACATTATTTACCTTCCGAGGTGAATGTATCAAACCAGTTGCTGTGATAAACGTTTTTGGTTGTTGTACACTAGCCTCAAACAATAGCCTGGTATTTTTTTCACTGTAATAGCTACTGTAAATTGGACAGTGCAGTTAGAATAACAAGAATTTAAGCTATCTGCCAGTATCAGATATGTCTATGTTCTGGAAAGTTTGCTGTTACTTACAACGTCAATGCTAATCACATTAGCACTAATCACGTTAGCTCAACCGTCCCGGTATAGGGACACCAATCGCGTAGAGGTTCATAGGGTGGATTTAACTGGACAATACTGCCAAGTCACGAGGAACTTTACAAGGAACCAACTATGAGACCTCAGTTAATTAATGGGGCAATTGATGAATTGTAGTTGAAAATTCTTATTATTACATCCTTGGATTGTTTATGAACCGATTCACACAATGGCATAGTAGTGTGACTGAAGTGTGCCTGTTAAGGGTTCAAACATAGACCTACACTTTGTGCTTGTGGTTAGCTAGGTACCCTGTGTGTGAATTTCAGTGGCAACATGTTTTGCTCTAGGGACGAGCTGGCCCTCAGCTTTCCCATGATACCAGTTAGGGTATCATGACTTCCCATGATACCCTAACTGTAACCATTACGAGTGAAACCGCTAACTTGACCACGGTCAAGTGAATAAATGGAACTCTAATCCACACCAAATGTTTTGAACTACATTCTCTTAATCAGAGCCTGTTTTTAGAATATCTCTGGGGCAATCGCATGCATACAATTTCGTTATTACCCCAAACCCAATATTTCCATTAAGCCATATGAAGATCGAACCTGGGTATTGTATTGTTGTAAACAAAAGTCAACTTGGAATGATTGAACCCAGATGAGAGGGGACACACATCCAGGGAGATTACTTAAAGGAAGTAGCCATAGAACTGTGGGAAAAGGGCACTCAGCCTTCCAGATGGCTGCTCTGTAAAACCTATGCACAATTACCTTCAGACATCTGGGGCCCATATTAGACCCCATCCCCCCTCTCTTCGACTCTCTTCTCTTCTTCCATCAAGGTTTACCTTTCTCTCTTTCTACTTTTCCCCCCAGCTTTCACAGACTTGCTGCTCTCACTTTCCTCTCCTTTGACCCCTGTCATAACACTCGTCCCAGAGCAGCAATAATATAGCTACTTTGCTGTTCAAATGACCTTGTTATGTTTTGCCTTCAGTGTGTTTCTAGGGACTTTATGTGTCCGTGTTTGACTGCATTGGTAATGGACATCAGGCAAAGATACATTTATCCGGAGATAATGCAATGTTCTTATCACATGGGGGAACATTACTTATTTATTTTGGGATTTTTTTTATCTTATTTGCTCATTTCTTTATTTATTTGATTTTGATCAGCATTGTTGGGAAAGGGCGTATGTATTCGGCGCATGTGACAAATATAATGTGATTTGATATTTCAATTGATTCACTGAACTACCTAATTTAGTTTAATCACTTATGGCATGCCGGCGTCACGTAATACCATTTATTAAAGGTAACAGTGCTTAACAATCAACGATTGTGTGCTACAATCATTTAAACAACATTCTGGAGGATTAACCAATTACTAATTTCAATCTATTTTTATGGATTCTCAAGCATTGGTTTATTCTGGTTACAAAAACACTGGGATCTGAACGTTGAGGCAAACCAAATAAAGTAGCGGAAAAACTCTCAAAGGGTATAGTAAGACAAACACGCTTGGGTAGGGGGGATTTGGACTAAAAATAAAGAAAGAGGCTTGAAGCAAACACGTCCTGCTTGTGCCTCGGCAAAGAGAATAATAAATAATTTCTCAGTCACAGGAGGTTACATCTCCTTGTGATGATTATAGGAGCCAGAGGAGTAAACCTATCCCAGGAAAGTTTACCATGGCCCAGATAGCACAGGTAGCTGTCCTTACCATCTAAATTAAACCACAGAGGAAAAGTCTGCATGATCTAGCATTTTCTTTAGGTTCTGGTTGATAAACAGCACACTCGAAAAGTTTAGTTGACTCAAAGTTCTTACTTAAGTTCTTACTCAAGTTTACTCTTTGCTCGGTGTGTGGTTTTAGGATAGCGGGAACATTCCAATCGAGGACCATGGTAACCCTGAGTTGATAAACACTAGTCAGAGTTTGTGAGTTCCACAATGATAAATTAGCTTTAGAACTGGAGCCTGGAACAGGAGTGTCTTCACCTACAAGAGTATTGACCCTTCTGTTCCCTGATGGCTTTCATGAAAATGGGACATTTATTCTTAGATACTTTAGGGAGTAATTGAGCCATATGTCATCAGCATTTTCATCTCAAACAACTTCCTTTGCCTTATGTTTCAGTGCAAGCACCTCCCAACTACATACGGATTTCAAACATCTACATCATTGTCTATATCTGTAATCACTAATGAAAGAAGGAATACATAACGGATGTAAAGTGTAAGATCTATTTCCTTTATTCAACAAGGCAACCAGCATATCATATGCCACTGGGGACATATTATATTAAGGTTAATGAATTGTGGAAATATTGAACCCTCACAAAATATTGAATTATTATGCCATATCGAAACATTATTTAATATGTGCAAATACCAGATTCTAATGTGAAGGGTCTGATGTCTCGTATAGATCAAGCTTGGATAGGCTTAAAGGGATGGATCAACGTATCTGTTAACGGATCAAAGGCCAGCAGCCAATGGCATTTCCAAGGAGCCCGCGAAGCTCAGTTGCTTGTGCTGTTCATGTAGGGATGTCTAAATAAGCTCCCTCTTACCAGGGTTGGGTTACTCTAAAATAGCTTTTACTCTTTGTCTCCTTTCCTTCACGAAAACAGATACATAAAGCTGTCACTCTGATTCCTTTAAACCTATCAACTGCTCTTATAGCAATGGCCAAAGAGGAAATGGGATAAAAAGAGTGAACTGTCTAAGACTGTTGGGACATGGCCCAGGTGTCTATTTCCAGAAATGGGATAGTGAGGCTGTCAGGTCTGCCACGTGACTCCCTGACCTTTGACCCCTGACAGTGGCAGGAAGTAGGGAATGTGAAAGGCCAAGGGCAGAGTAAATTATCTCTAAAGGAAATCGGTCCCAAGTGCGAGGAAAAATCATTCAAAGAGTAGCATGTTGCCCATGTCATCATAATACCCCTTTGGAAGTGGATTGAAGTCCAATGGAAACCATGCCCATTCTGACTGACTGTCATTCTACATCATTGTAATGCACCATGTAGGCTAGTCAAGGTGCTTCAGCCACATATTGCAGAAAAATAACACTGAAGTGGTCAGGATATTGTTATATTTATTGTAAACATTTAATAGATCTACTAGACCTTAGAATATATCTACTAGACCTTACAGCATAATATATATCTACTAGACCTTAGAATATATCTACTAGACCTTAGAATATATCTACTAGAACTTAGAATATATCTACTAGACCTTAGAATATATCTACTAGACCTTATAATATATCTACTAGACCTTAGAATATATCTACTAGACCTTAGAATATATCTACTAGACCTTAGAATATATCTACTAGACCTTAGAATATATCTACTAGACCTTAGAATATATCTACTAGACCTTAGAATATATCTACTAGACCTTAGAATATATCTACTAGACCTTAGAATATATCTACTAGACCTTAGAATATATCTACTAGACCTTACAGCATAATATATCTACTAGACCTTAGAATATATCTACTAGACCTTACAGCATAATATATATCTACTAGACCTTAGAATATATCTACTAGACCTTAGAATATATCTACTAGACCTTAGAATATATCTACTAGACCTTACAGCATAATATATATCTACTAGACCTTAGAATATATCTACTAGACCTTATAATATATCTACTAGACCTTAAAATATATCTACTAGACCTTAGAAATATATCTACTAGACCTTATAATAGATATCTATTAGACCTTACAGCATAATATATATCTACTAGACCATATAATAGATATCTACTAGACGTTATAATATATATCTACTAGACCTTATAATATATATCTACTAGACCTTATAATATGTATCTACTAGACCTTAGAATATATCTACTAGACCTTAGAATATATATACTAGACCTTATAATAGATCTACTAGACCTTAGACTAGATATCTACTAGACCTTATAATAGTTATCTACTAGACCTTATAGTAGATATCTACTAGACCTTATAAAAGATATCTACTAGACCTTAGAATATATATCTACTAGACCTTATAATTGATATCTACTATACCTTACAGCATAATATATCTACTAGACCTTATAATAGATATCTACTAGATATTACAGTATACTATATCTACTAGACCTTATAATAGATATCTCCTAGACCTTATAATAGATATCTAATATACCTTATAATAGATATCTACTAGACCTTATAATATATATCTAGTAGATTTTACAGTATAATATATCTACTAGACCTTATAATAGATATCTACTAGACCTTATACTATAAATCTACTAGACCTTATAATATATGTCTACTAGACCTTATAGTAGATATCTACTAGACCTTATAATATATATCTACTAGACCTTACAGCATAATATATATCTACTAGACCTTATAATATATATCTAGTAGATTTTAATAGTATATCTACTAGACCTTATAATAGATATCTACTAGACCTTATACTATAAATCTACTAGACCTTATAATATATGTCTACTAGACCTTATAGTAGATATCTACTAGACCTTATAATATATATCTACTAGACCTTACAGCATAATATATATCTACTAGACCTTAGAAAATATCTACTAGACCTCATAATAGATATCTATTAGATATTACAGTATAATATATCTACTAGACCTTAGAATATATCTACTAGACCTTAGAAAATATCTACTAGACCTCATAATAGATATCTATTAGATATTACAGTATACTATATCTACTAGACCTTATAATAGATTTCTACTAGACCTTATAATAGATATCTACTAGACCTTATAGTAGATATCTACTAGACCTTATAATGTATATCTACTAGACCTTACAGCTTAATATATATCTACTAGACCTCATAATAGATATCTATTAGATATTACAGTATAATATATCTACTAGACCTTAGAATATATCTACTAGACCTTATAATATATCTTCTAGACCTTAGAATATATCTACTAGACCTTAGAATAGATTTACGTGGACTTAGAATAAAACAGGTCTCAAAGGACCTACAAGGTATCAAACGACCGCTTGTGCTCATTGCTGAAAGTTGCTTAAAGTGGCTTCAGAACATCCTCCAATGAGCAAGCCTCAGGTACAGTAGGACTTTTTTTGTGTCCTACAATTGCTTTAGAATAGGTTCAAGTGGCTTCAATGAGATGATTTATGCATGCAGGCCCAGTTCAGCAGAAGAGATGACACCAAGTGACAGTCCACTCTATGACTAATGTATGAGTCACACCAAAGCATGTTTATTTAAGTCAGTGTAAATGTGAGCTTCTCTCATGTAGGGATTGGTTCATTTACAAGAGGAATGAGCAACTTTGATGAGGGGCCGCTTTGGCTTGCGGGTCTGCGTACCCACATAGCAGTCAGAGTCGGCCCTAGCCTTTCGGAGGCTCTAAGCCAAATGTTGTTGGGAGCCCAAAAAACCCTGGGATCAGTGAAGAGATTTTTAAAAACAATTTTATGCAAAAAAAAATTTTTTTGTTATGGTGCGTAGAGAAAATGTTACCAGTTTTAAAGCAAGTTTGCTGCAAATCCACACATTTTGCCAACGGCTGGAGAGAAGATTTTGCAATATTAAAACTAATTTCATGCAATTCAGCTAATTTTGCCATGGAGTGGAGAAAGAAATGCCCAGTTTTACAGGTTATTTCCTGCTTATTATACACATTTTTATACCCTAATGGAGACAGTTTGTCTGTCGAAACGTTGGACATAAATATTTTTGCATCTGAGCTCCTAGAGTGTGCGGCTCTCCTTTATTTTTTTAAGTGTTCCACTCCGCTAGCTAGCACCTCGCCTAAATAGGTGTGCGTTTCTTTCGTCTCTAGATTATTATACACATTTTACCATAGGGTGGAGACAAATGTTTGCAGTTTTTAATATGATATCTGATGATCTTATCAGCCCCCCACATCTGACTGACATGCCCAAAGTAAACTGTCGGTTACTCAGGCCCAGAAGCCAGGATATACATATAATTGGCACCATTGGACACTTTGAAGTTTGGAGAAATGTTAAAATAATGTATGCGACTATAACACAATTGAAGGGTAGGAGAAAATCCAAAGAAAAACCAACCAGATTTTTTTTTGTTGAGAGAGATCCCATGCTCTTTCAAAGGAAAGCTATGTGTCCTATGCAATTCCAGCTCCCAGGTTGCAATTCCTATGGCTTCCACTAGATGTCAACAGTATTTGTTCAAGGTTTCAGGCTTGCTTCTTCCCAAACGAGGAAGAATTTTGAGTTTTGGTACTGGGAGTCAGAGTTGAAATTCAGTCTGTGCGCACATGACGAAGAGGATGCGCACTTGCTTACTTTGCTTTTCTATTGAACATACTTCTTTCTGTTTGAAATATTATAGTTTAATTACATTTTACATTTTAGATTGAATATCAGAGGAAGATTTTCAAAAAGCAAGTGAATATTTCATCGCTATTAGTGATTTTACGAAGCCTGTGCTGTGTGGCATCGTCCTCAAACAATCTCATGGCATGCTTTAGCTTTAAAGCCTATTGTAAATCGGACAGTGCCGTTAGATTAACAAGAATTTAAGCTTTAAACCAATATAAGACACTTGTATGTACCTAGATGTTTAATATCCATAATATGTATGATTATTTATTTGAATTGCGCACCCTCCAATTTCCCCCGGAAGTTGTCGACAGGTGTCCCGTTGACGGGACCCCTAGCCCTACGATCCCACCATGTCAAACATACAAATTGTCTATGGGCACTTGTAAATTGTACCTGCATTGCATGATTCTATCAGCCCGGTTGTGACTTTTTTAATGCGTCAGGTAATTAAATGCGCATGAAATGGTTGGAAACGTCGTTAGTGACTGAGAAAAACTGCTGATGAATTTTATTGAAAAATAAACTATTGTAAAAATAGATAATTCACCCAAAGCTTAACATCTGTCATTATTCCACTGTTATCGCTCCACAGCTACAACCGGTAACGGTAAGCAAGTCTATTATTACCCCTGTACGTAGCCTAGCCTACTCTGGATGGAGGCCAGGTACAGAGTCCTTCATGGGAACTTCCTGGTTGTGTAAACCAACTAACTGATGTTTGAGTGGAAAAACAAAAGCAGATCAGTCTCCTGGCTGTGACTTAAAACAGACCCCACCACTCCATATGACCATATAGACTCGCTGTCGACTGTAAACGTCATCCATTTTTAGAACCGTTAACAGTCGACATGAACCAGAACACGGTTTAAAGCCTTGTAGAAGGGAACAGTCTCATCTGATCTGTGAAGCGCTATTAGATCCTGTTTTATTATTGTAATGGCACTTCAGAAACATTTATGATAAAAGCAGAACTGTCATCCAATTGTGATGAATGCAAAAGGAAATGGTTTTATTCTTGAGGTTTGTAATGATTGTTGCTTTAGCTATTAAAGGTGCAATCAGTAGTTGAAAAAATAACAAAGTGGTTTCCCCCCTCTGTTTTAGTAAAACGCTGATGAATGGGCCTAGAAAAATGTAGGCTAAGCACTCTAAAATGCATAAACAGTGCTATGGACTGACAATTTCATATACAGTGCCTTCAAAAAGTGTTCAGACCCTTTGACTTTTTCCACATGTTGTTACGTTAGTCTCATTCTAAAATAGATTAAATTAAAACATGTAAAACTCGGCAAACTACACACAGCACCCCACAATAAAAAAGTCAAAACTGCTTTTTGGAATGTTTGCAAATATATTAAAATGTTAAACAGAAATACCTTGTTTACATAAGTGTTTAAACTCTTTGCTATGAGACTTGAAATTGAGCTCAGGTGCATCCTGTTTCCATTGATCATTCTTGAGATGTTTCTACAACTTGATTGGAGTCCACCTGTGGTAAATTCAATTGATTGGACATGATTTGGAAATGTACACACCTGTCTATATAAGGTCCCACAGTTAACAGTGAATGTCAGAGCAAATACCAAGCCATGAGGTCGAAGGAATTGTTCGTAGCGTTCCGAGACAGGATTTTGTTGAGGCACAGATCTGGGGAAGGGTACCAACACATTCCTGCAGCATTGAATGACCCCAAGAACTCAGTGGCCTCCATCATTCTTAAATGGAAGAAGTTTGGAACCATCAAGGCTCTTCCTAGAGCTGGCCGCCCGGCAAAACTGAACATTCGGGGGAGAAGGGCCTTGGTCAGGGAAGTGACCAAGAACTTGAAGTGGAATTATATTTTTCATTTTTTTTTCTAATTAATTTAAAATTAAAAGCTGAAATGTATTGAGTCAAAGTATTCAACCCCTTTGTTATGGCAAGCCTAAATTAATTCAGTAGTAAGTCACATAATTGGTTACACGGACTCACTCTGTGTACAATAATAGTGTTCAACTTGATTTTTCAATGACTACCAGATCTCTGTGCCCCACATACAATTATCTGTAAGGTCCCTCAGTCGAGAATTTCAAACACAGATTCAACCACAAAGACGAGGTTTTCCAATGCCTCGCAAAGAAGGGCACCTATTGGTAGATGGGTACAGATGAAAAAAGCAGACATTGAATATAACTTTGAGCATTGTGAAGTTATTCATTGAATTACACTTTGGAAAGAATCATAAGGAATAAGGTTTTGAAGTGTCTGTCCTACATCTCGGAGATATCAGAAAGGTAAGAAAGTATTTTGGTTTTTCGGACACATATTTTACTTTTTTTTTGTTGTCACAAAACTAGCTCCATATTTCCATAAAAATGTTAACTTGTTCCAGGTTACCTTCAGATGAGTCCTGTGACAGATATGGGGGCCGTAGAGCAAAATGGAGAACACCGTCGTGTTCGAGAGAGTCTAATCAGTCCATAGAGTGGTCATATTTTGAGATGCAGCCCATGCAAAAAAACATATCTCTAGCTTAAACTGACAGATTTTGATGTGGATTTTTTTATTATGTTAAATAAATTGATGCACGGGTGAGTCAATAGACTCTGATTGAATAAAGTATGGTAAAAACAGACATTGTACAACACAAGCCAAATCATAACACAATGCACTCTCAAAGTAGCCATATATTTGAATTTTTGACATATTTTTCATTTGATATGACATATTTATTTCAGTTGACATCCTGAGCTCATTCGTCATCCATATTATTATTTTTTGATGACATAACTGTCAATTTGCCATGCCCTAGCCATATTGCCTATGGTGGGTTCTGGAACAGAAGCCTGTGTCTCACTATGGCATTTCCTGTGAACACTGGTGCCCATTCATTCACAGCTAAATCACTTTGAAATCAACAGCAATGATCTGCGGTCATCTGTGTGACTGCATGAGAAAGCCCCCAATGCTTATCACATCAAAAGAAGGGGAGTTCCATAGACAGACAATGGCATGGAAAACCCTATCATGACATATACAGTACAGTGTATTGATGTGATCTCAGAATAATTACGTATTGATGTCCAAACAAAAATAGACAGAATAGCCTACTAACAGTAACACATTGAGTAAAAACTGCAATGAACAATGACCAGTTTAGTGATCTTCTAAACTGCAATGAAATTATTCAATTGATCTTAAGTAATTGCCTTTTGTGGACAATCAACTTTCATCTGATCATGTGATGCATCCTACCTTAAAACACAACAGAGAACAGCAGTGTTTGATAGAGTATGTAAGCTACTTCTCAGCCGCAGTCACCAGTCACGTATTAAGACAATATGAGAACGACAAAGGGAGATATTTCCCTCAGTCTGACCCGTCAACTGACTGGTGCCTGCTCAGAGGGACACTCCAGGGGCATCTCCGAACACTGGCATGACAAGTATTGTGCAGATCGGCAGTTTTTGCATAATTCTCATGGAATGGTCTAAATGACTTGTGCTCGCCATGAATATCAATGTCAGCCATGTCAGATGATATTAGATCTGGGATGGCTTGATGTGTGTCATCCAGCTGCATAATTAAGTCAAGATGTGACTCTGCCTGGGCAGGAAGAGTGATGTTGATGTTGATGCAGACCTATGACATGACATGCATCTTAACATATTATGTATTATGTATGATTTATAATAGCCACCTAGTACATTGAGACATTGATCTGATCATTTGCATATAGTCATTTTAAGGACTTAGCTTTCACTTATCAGTCAAATCAAGTTCATATCTTTGGGACAAAATGTGAAAACATGTGATTTGCATTCATCAAGAATAGAATATATCCATGGTTGCCATGGCACTGTGAGGTCGCCTGGGCAGAGAGCTCTGTAAATATTGTACATATTTTTGTTATTTAAGTGTTTTTTGTTAATTCATGAATTGATTACATTTGTAAAGCACTTTTCACTGTACAGAATTATCTCAAAGTGCATAAAATAAAAAATAATAACCAAATAGAAATGTTTCACAAATAGGAAGGGAAACTGACACAAAGAATACAGCTGACACTACAAGGGACAAGGACACTAAGGTATCAACAGAAAGTTTTCCTAAAGAGAACAGTCTTTAGGCTTGTTTTAAATGAGCCTAGAGTCTGTGGGGCCTGCAGGTGGTCCGGGAGGGCATTCCAGTGGCTGGGAGGCTTGTTGCATTTTTTAAATGATCGTTTGGGGGTTGACTGCTCTCGGGTTTGATCACTTACGTTGTGTGGTCTCGACTCTCCGAATTCCAGAATTGGAATGAAAAGTCTACCTTTTTGGCTTATAGCTAGCTAGCTATCTGGCTGTTTGGCTGTTTGGATTTAAAATAATGCAGCCGCAGCTTTTTTCTTTCATCTGTCAGGAAGAATAACACTCAAGGACTGCATGCTTTGTCCAGAGGTGGCAGAGGCTCAGAGGCTGATCTTAACCACTGCCAGGATATAGTGGCTTTTGTGCACTTTTCATTAGCCGTGGCATCGCCCAGGTAGGTGCTACATGTTCAGCCATGGAGGACCAGTACCTACAGAGGAGCGGCTCCTATGGCAGAACTGACCGTCGGTGGAAGGAGTTGTGGTGCACTAATAAAGAGCCTCGGGCCTGTCTGTCAGACTGTCTTTCTTTCTCCCTGGCTTAACCATCAATGTTGAAGCTACACTTAATTCCCAATCCAAACGACCTTTTTGTGATCTGAAGCGTTGGCTAGAGACACTAGAGACATTGAATCTCCATCTCCATCGTCTTCATTGAACTGTTTCTTCGTTAGTTTTGCTCTATGCACTTTAGGGACTAAAATGGAAATAAGCTTTTGACTTTGTGTTATCCCTGTCATGTTTTTAAAATGTATGTACACTGTATATGTTTCTTTTTTAAAAACTGTAAATACTATAAATTGAAATAAAAATCGGATTATTTTTGGGACTGGGAAGCCATGGGTAGACTTAGAACCAGTGCCCTTTGAATAGTCTGTTCATGCCAACTCTCAACAAGCAAGGCCACAGGCTCTGGCCTCTTTTAAGAGCTGTAGAGTACATAATGTATTCACGATTATAACAGTAGGGCTGGTGACGCAGTCTTAAACGTTACCTTCATCTGTAAAAAAAAAGATGCCTTACTAATTTCATATTGTGATATCAAAACACTTGGGTGAGACTGAAATAAGCAAAGCCAGAGAAAGTAACTATCTTAATTCTGTTGTGCCTTTAAAAGCATAGACCAAAGCTGCCTTGAGCTATTTATAGTCATTCTATGCAGTTGTCATTGCAGTGATTTTGTTAGATATTCAAATTAACCAAGATGGTCCATCTGCAGAAACTACACCATGTCTCCAGGGAGATGTTCTACCTTGTATTATTGGTTCTGACAGTATTTCAAGGAAGATTCACTGCCCCTGTGGTTATTTTTTAAGTTAAAATGAAAAGTTAGGACCTTGTTTTCGCCCTCGGTCCAATTGTTGCGTGCACACTATCCCTCTCCGGGTTAATTGCAAAGACAAGCACACAGTGTGAAACGTGAAGAAGTATCTAGGATTTTGGAGATCTCGTCCTATGTCAGAGTTTAGGAACAGTGGCTTTTGTGATGGATTCTATTGTTTCAAAGCAGTGTGGATGGGTCCCTTGAAACCCACCATAGCAATGTTCACGCAGTAACTACTCCCTGTGCGCACACACTTCTTGTAGGTTTGGTTCATAAAATGGGTATACACAATAATATATGCTGAGATCTTTAATCAAATATCTTAATTGGCTGAAGATTGAGTGAAAATGTCTAGTAATTACTATTATTTAAAATGCATACAGTACACATCTTTGCCTATAAACGCAGCAGGAACAAGGCATTTAGCTACATATAGAGCATGACGAAAGCTTTATGAAGGAATGTAATCCTTACAATGTTATTACTTACAATTGCATGGATAGTACCCTTTGGTCAATATTATGTAAGCTTGTTTACCTGTGGACTTCACGCTGTGTGTATAGTTATATAATGCATGCAGTATGAATGTAAGCTGTGTTAAGACTTTTTCAGATGTAAAGTGTTCCTCATTCTGTCTTCTCGCAGGCCTTAAAAGTGTCTTTCAGGTGAATGATATTTTGAACAAGCAATTAATAATTCATTGCATTTTAAGTTAGAACAAGCTGTGATAACCTTCAAAGAGAATTGTGTATTCTCACAAACATTTCCTTCCAAACCTTCATTTAAGACTTGTTCGGGGCTTCTTGGTCCTGGTAGACTAGTAAACTTAAATGTTTACTAAATTCTATTTCCTTTACTCTCATTTACTTTTCAGTCCAAACAAATTGCAGCTTTCAGTGCTAGCTTTTGAACAGTTAACAGTGAAAATGAATGGTAGCATATTGTGTAATTGTATGTAACATACACAGTCATTTCAGCCAACCATAACCACAGTGATACTGATTTTTATCCAAGGGAAAAGGGCATATTATATAATGGGGTTTTTTGCAACCAAGATCAGGGTACTTTTTCATGGAGCAACAGCATCAGTTGAGCATCACACTTCTGAGGAGGAACAGAGTAAACCCTGATTTAATTAACTATGGATTAAATCCTGCGCAATAGAAACACAGAGATAAAGGAAAGCTATGAAATGCTACGGTCCAATTTATCATTCATGTGTATATTTACACTCTGAAAAGGGGGCCTCAGTGAGCAATGAGCAAAATACACTGGAAATGTGCCACCCAAAATCAGCTATTTGTGCAAAAACGGAACTGTAACGTCAACTAGTTGAAGAGTAGCCCTGTGTTGACAACTCATACTAATAGTATAAGCCTAAGGCAAATGTGTAACATGCATACCAAACAGGTCTGTGTAAAAAAAACTCTGTATGCTTCTCAAATGTTCTAGAATATCTCCATAACTGGAGGGATTAGTCCTCAATACAACTGACACAGTTATAGAACACGTGAAAGGAAGATATACAATACGTATCAAACTATGTTATACAGTACTCTACACGTGCATTTGAAATGTAGAACCATGATAAGCTATACTACATATCCTTCCTTCTTCTTCTTCTTCTTCTTCTTCTTCTTCTTCTTCTTCTTCTTCTTCTTCTTCTTCTTCTTCTTCTTCTTCTTCTTCTTCTTCTTCTTCTTCTTCTTCTTCCCCCTGATAAGTGAGTCCAGTTTCTCTGGAGGAGCTGGGCTGACATGTATTTTACATGATACATGTTGGACGAAGTGGCCACCAACCACTGCAATGCATATACTCTAAAAGGCAAGACATGGCCCGAGCATACAGTTGGGGCCTGTACAGTAGATTACACATGACGTCTTTCCCATTGCTTGTAGCGTTTGTGCTGTGGATCACGCGTTACGTTCCCATGGAGCTTGGGAACCTTTTAATGTCACAACGTCAGGGAGAATGGACGAGAACCAATATGAGCCTACATTAGGGATGGGCAACTGGCGGCCCCCCTTTTGAAGGCCCTCGGATCAACCCCCCACCCACCCCCCCCAAAAAGTATATATACATGTAAGTTAGAATAGTAGAATACTTACTGTTGCAAGTTAGAATAGTCAAATAATAGAATACACAAGGTGCAACTTCAACATTTGGTTGTGAATCTAGAGTTTTTCTCTTGTTTTGTCAGTCACTGACAGTCACTCAATTAGCCAAAGTCAGCTAACGCACATGTGGGAACACAGACCTGCACGATGAGTTCCGACTTTTTTGTGGCCCCCACCCCCATCAAAGTTGCCCATCCCTGGCCTAGATCATGATAGGATGTTGCCTTTGAGGACCATGGGAATTATATGCTATTTATTCTACTGGTTGACCTTGTCACTACCCACTTTATATTTGTAGATACAGTGTAAATACAGTCCTTTATTGCTATGCAACTACCTCTTACTTCTAATAGTGATTCATGTACTGCACTGTTGAGGGAGCTAGCACATGCTGTAAACTGTCTATGTGCTGAATACAATTTGATTTGATTACTTAAAGTAGAGGGAACGACAGTGCAATTGCTGCCATTTCCCTTAGCCCCATCTCGGTTGTATTAATCTATTGTTTAAAAACCTCTACGAGATCGGTGTTCCCCCCCTTCCCCGCCCACGGGACGGTTGAGCTAACGTAGGCTAATGTGATTGCCATGAGGATGTAAGTAACCAAAATAAATCTCAGGACATAGACATATCTGATATGGGCAGAAAGCTTAAATTCCTGTCAATCTATCTGCACTGTCCAATTCACAGTAGCTATTACAGTGAAATAATACCATGCTATTGTTTGAGGAGAATGAACAATTATGAACTTGAAAATGTATTAATAAACCAAATAGGCACATTTGGGCAGTCTTGATAGAACATTTTGAACATACATTATATGCATTGGTTCATTGGATCAGTCTAAAATCCTTGCACATACATTGCTCCCATCTAGTGGGCAAAATCTAAATTGCAGCTGGGCTAGAGTAATACATTATGGCCTTTCTCTTGTATTTCAAAGATGATGGTATTATCTTTTCCAAAATCTAATTTGCTATATTCTCCTTCACATTTCCACAAACTTCAAAGTGTTTCCTTTCGGTATCAAGAATATGCATATCCTTGCTTCAGGTCCTGACCTACAGGCAGTTAGATTTGGGAATGTCATTTTAGGCGTAAATTGAAAAAAAGGGTCCGGGATGCTCCTTAAAGAGTGAGTTGCTGTTCCATTTATAGTGAAACAAGGCATATTTAAAAAGCTGCCTCGTCTTGTATCAACGACGACAAATGGAGAACTGAAAGCCTCAAGTCAAGGGAAATGCTTCCTGCATTGCTATTCGTAATTAGAAGATCATCCAAGAGAATCAAC